>NC_141156.1:127399579-127706079 GCF_053477565.2 Lygodium microphyllum
ACCTCTTCCTCTTTTGATCTTTCCATGCACTCTGTTGCTTCTTCCCTCCTTTAACTAAATAATAATACACACATGTCTTGTTTCACATCACCTTGGGCATGAGTATTTTATGACCACCTAAATAGTCTTTAGAATTCAAACTTTCCTCAATTAAAGGAATTCCCTCCAAAATCTAAATTAAGAAATAGTGGAAGCACCAACCATGTGGAAATAAAATTGGTCTTGTTTTTGTACCACCAAATCATGATTTCATCCATAATCTTGACTCTAGCCCCCTAAAACAACACTAGTGAGGATCTAGGATGACACACTAGAATAGACAGTGTTTGGCTCTTCCTACCTTGGTCTATTCTAGCATTTCAATTTTTTTATGTAATCTTCTTGGCAAACCAAGACCACCTTGCCATAGGAAACGTCTGTCATGGATCTAACCACCTACTTCTCTCATGATGAGCTTGGCAGATCCTTAGTGAAGAATCCTAGTGAGAATTATCCACAACTTCTTAGTGAAGAATTAGCTCAACTGACCTTGGCAATTCCTATTGTACATGTCTAAGAGTTGACCTATATTAGATAAATGGTTTCTTGGATTCCACAAATAGTTCAAACATTCCTTTCAATGTGAGAAGCAATATAATACATATACTTGTGCATAAGATTTTTCTAATCATGAGCCTACAAGCATAGGTTCTGATTGATTTAAGTCATAGTTTTTTATCTTGCATCTTGAGCTTTATCGATGAGATGCCTTTTGTTGGTATATTTCATTCCCAATCTAGGTAACAAGAAATACCACTTCTATCTCAAGCATCAAAGGGTTTCCTTGAAAGATCTAAGTATAACTAAGCTATCTCATTGTTTCAATTTCATCAAGATTGATTTTTCTATTTAAGAATGAAATTCTCATCAAGATACTTTCTTGGACAATCTTAGAGCAAAAAGTCTATGTGTTTTTCTAATCCTTGATAGCTTGAGAGATTAATCTCTCTTTATTAGAAGTTAATATTATGATAATTAGAATAGTGTCCAACCATTATCCCTAGTTATCAAAACTTCCTTGAGTTTTTTCTCGCATAAATATTTCCTTTCAAAAGATGCAAGCTAATTTATTTTTGATAAATTTTATTAACCAATCATTTCATCATCATAGTATAAACATCTAATTTTTTAGAAAGTTATAAGCATGGACTAGGTACTCATCATAGTATAAACATCTGATTTTTTAGAAAGTTATAAGCATGGACTAGATACTATCATGGAAAGGGTTATTCATATTAGAATTTCTGCCTAAGCACCTATGTTTTTTTATTTATTTACTTGATTTTCAAGATGTTCGCAAGGATCCTATGACTCAAGTACATGTGTCCTAATTCATTATCATCCTCTAACCAATAATTTTATTATTTTTGTATCAAAATTTATTTTTGTATCAAAAATAATTTTTCAAAATACAAGCAAAACTTGCATACTTGAGTTAGCATGATAGGAACATCACTTGTACATTGTATTTCTCGTCTAACTTTCATATTCCTTCATATAGGGGACATCTAGCACACACCAATTCTCCTATGACTCGTGTATCCTCAAGTCATGATAGGAACGTCACTTCTAAGTGGTACTTCTCATCTAACTTTGATATTCCTTCATATAGGAGCCATCTAGCACACACCAATCCTCCTATGACTCAAGTATCCTCAAGTCATGGCTTGTCAACATGAAGGGATAAGATCAAAAGGAGTATAAGGTTTGGTTGAGTAAGAAAAGTATCAACTTGTGAGTGAGCTTTGATAAGCAGTATGATAAACGAAGAGGTATGATGGGTTGGAGGTCTTTATGCATTCTTGGATAGATTTATGATGGAGAGTATAGGATGAAACAATACATAAACGTAGTAAATGGACAAATAATGATAGGGAATGAAGAGGGGTGTGGTATAGATAGTTGAAAAGTTACAAGGATTAATTTGGGAGTAGATAGATGGAGCCACAAGATTGACTTATAGGGGCAAGGTAATTCAAGAGGAGGATGAAATGAAGTGGCTTGATCCTTCAAGTCTTGGACATGACCCTCTTCTCCTTCCATCTCTATTTCTCCTCTTTTACAATCTCTCTCTCTCTCTCTCTCTCTCTCTCTCTCTCTCTCTCTCTCTCTCTCTCTCTCTCTCTCTCTCTCTCTCTCTCTCTCTCTCTCTCTCTCTCTCTCTCTCTCTCTCTCTCTCTCTCTCTCTCTCTCTCTCTCTCTCTCTCTCTCTCTCTCTCTCTCTCTCTCTCTCTCTCTCTCTCTCTCTCGTTGCACACTCTCTCTTTATCTTTGCGAGGATTAATTTGGGAGTAGATAGATGGAGTGAGGAGATTGACTTGTAGTGGCAATGTAATTTGAGGAGGATGAGATGAAGTGGCTTGATCCTTCAAGTCTTGGACATGACCCTCTTCTCCTTCAATCTCTCTTTCTCCTCTTTTACTTCCCATCTCACTCACTCTCCCTCTCTATCTTCCCTCTCTCTCTCTCTCCCTCTATTACTCTATCTTATTGCACACACTCTCTTTATCTATGTGTGTGTGTCCCCAACATACTAGAATTTTATGAGTAGCCTATAATCCTTAAGGCTAAGACTTATATAGACTTTGAGAATCTCTCCTTCTCCCTTTGTACTTTGAGGTGCCACATTAGTGCTTTACTCCTATTCTTGCTATCAAATTGATTCAATCTTTGTTCAATGTTACTTTTGGATTTGCATGGACAAAAAGGTAAAACTTTTGATGTGATGATGAGGGAGATGATGAGAATGAGGATAGGGATGATAATGGTTGTCCAAAAAGATTTTAAGCTTTTTTTTTCTTCTTCTAAGGTACAACTAAGGTTATTCCACTTTTAAGGAGTAGATTTACACAAAAACAAAACCATATGGTTGGATAGAAAAGTCTCATCCATCACATTAGATTAAATCTTCATTCCAAATTGAAAGTCGATGGAAAAGGTACACATGGGTGATTTATTTCAATGAAAATCTTTTGAGCACTTCATCATCTTAATGTAAAATATCCCAAGATAAACATTAGATCTTATTTTTCAATATAAAATATGAAAGAGGACTACGTATGCATGGGTGCCTTTAAATTCTAAGGAAAGTGGTGATCACTTAACTATGGATATCTACTTAGATAACAAGGAATTAAACAAGAAGTGGAGATTGGTAGATGTAAGAGAAGCTCTTTCAATATTGTCTACAAATGTAGATATGGGGATCTTGTACATATACCTTAGAAAATTTTATGGTAGCTTTGAATATTTTATAGCTCTTTAAATATTTTCTATACTTATGTACACATACATATATATGCTCAAATGTGTGTAGGCATACTACATAAGTTAGCCTAGCCACATTGTCAATGAGGCCCACTCATTTTGGGTTGCATTGTTTATGGGCTTGTGAACCTCACAATGTTGTGTCTCGCTTTCTTTGCATTTGTGAGTGAAACAAGGAGCAACCACACAAAGCAGCTACACGTAGTAGCCACACATTCTCTTCTCACTTACAATAGGGGCCAAGCTACACCTATCACTTGGCTTGCATTAGTCTTGATACTTTCCATGTAATGAAGAAAATTATCAACATGAGAGTTGAAGCCTATTTCCAAGTATAAACTCTGTAAATACTTGAGCCAAGAGAAAAGAGGACTTAGGGTTTAGTATAAAAAGGCAAGAAGTGCTAATGTAGCGTCATTCTTTGGCATTATCACAATTTCATCCTTCTTGTCTTTCATTCCTCTTGTATTTCATTCCTCTTGTATTTGGTAGCATCATTCTTTGGCATTATCACAATCTCATCCTTCTTGTCTTTCATTCCTCTTGTATTTGGTTTGCAGCTCATGGCTACATTGTGCTATGGTAATAAAAGATGTTCCATGGCATGGCCATGCTGGAATCTCAATTTGGTTCATTTCTTGTCATTTGTAGCTTAGAATATTTTGATTTCATGTTCATTTCCATTGTTAGATTAGACTTCTTTTACATTGGCATGGCCATGCTGGAATCTCAGTTTGGTTCATTTCTTGTCATTTGTAGCTTAACAATGGAAATGAACAGGAAATCAAAATATTCTAAGCTACAAATGACAAGAAATGAACCAAACTGAGATTTCAGCATGGCCATGCCATGGAACATCTTCTATTACCATAGCACAATGTAGCCATGAGCTGCAAACTCACTTTCCTCTTTGAAATGGAGTGTAGACTTGTCAAACTGATAAGTCGCACATACATGATCATAATTTACATAACCAAACTATAGAAGCCCATGAAAAACATGTCTAAAAACTACATCTATTTAAACCTTTCCAAATTCACATGCCCAATCTTTCTATGCCATAGCTCAACATATTTATCTTGTCCATGCCCAGTCTCAACATACATAGAGCTCTATATGACAAGAGTTCCTTCCCTCAAGGCAAACAACTAGCCTTTCTTTTGACCATGAGCAATAAGCTTGTCATGTTTTAATTTTTGAACTCCTCAATGAAGCAACCATACTTGTTGAACCTTACTTGCAACCCTTGATCAAACCATTTGACCAATGGAAGCTATATTTTTTGTGATAGTAGGCACATATAAAACATCCCAAGGTTATTCTCTATCCCATCTCTAGTCACCAAAGGAACACTACCAATATGAATTATTTTATGCAATGTGTCATCTCGTATAGCCATATACTCTTCAGTTTTGCATTTGTTGCTTTCTATCAAACCACTCTGCATGATGTGTCATATGGTTTGTTGTTCGTAAATCCAAAAGTTAGTCATCCTCTCTAGGGGGATGTGTCATATTGCCAAGTACATTCCCCATAGCAAAGAGATTACCTCTAGGTGATGGACCACCTCTAGAACCATTGCCATTATGACTATATTTACCTATATAGTGCCCAAACTAGGGCCTTCCTTGAACCTAGGCATAGCATTTTGCTTATGAAAGCACTCCCTCTCAAATCAACCAAACTACCCACAATAGTAGCAAGCACCATATCTCTATGGATTAGAGCTTCCCCTACCTCTCGATTAGGATCTCCCCCTCTCTCTAGGGATAAAATTACCATGTTCAAATGTACTACAACCACAAGCAAAGCTATCTACATGACCATATGATAATCCTCTAGCTCTAGATGAGCTACCACAGTCTCTTTGATGATAAAATACACTATCTTGACTTGCATTCTTCCCACTGCTAGATGCATTGAGGCCCAATCAATCTATTTGGTAAGCAAAAAAGTATTAAACTCTTCAAAGTCATGCATAGATCCTCCTCTCATAGAAATGGAGATGTCAAGGGACTTGTATGTAGATCCAAGTCCATTCAAAGTAACAAATAGCAAATCACCATCATCAATTGGTAAATTTATTAAAGTAAGATCATCTCCAAACATTTTATTTCTACCATATAGTCATTAATGCTGCTATTTCCATGCCATACACCATGCAATCTCTACTTGTATATTCCTAGCCTCTGTGCAAGTGTCATACATCTTCTCACTGATTTCCCACGTATATTTGCATTCACTGGCCTTTTAGTGTGCGGAATCAATGTCTCTAAGATGCACATATATATCCAATGCAAGACTCTCCTATTTTTACATGTCTAATCCTTGTGAATATTTTTATTATCTTTTGTGGGCTCATCAAGAAATTCTAGGAATTCATTGCCATCTATATTGAGGTCCCATAAACCTCTCCCCACCATCAAAAAATTATCCATGTAGTAGGACCATACATTGTAGTTGTCCTTAGTCAATTTGTCATCCATAGTTTGAGTAATGTGTGTAGCTTCCAACATTATAACAATTTAAAATTTAGAAAAAATAGTAGTATGCAATGTGCCAAATTACTATCCAAGCATATGAACAAGTCTAAGCATCAACTGCTCAAAACTGACCAAAGAGCATTCAAAATACCCACCAAGACAATACACATAAAATAAGTTCCATTGCTATGGTTGTCATACATGTGTCTAAGAACTCTCATATGCATCCACAAAGCATGCCTATATGTCAAACATACATGCGCACAAAAACTTTCGGCACCTTTTCCAACCAAAAATTGGAAATAGTAGAGATCTTGAAAATAATAAGCTCCACTAGAAGGGCATGAGTTTTGTGCATCCAATTTAGGAGTTAAGAGATCCTTTGCATTATGGAGAGGATCTCAATATTGGTAGACAATAGGTAAATATTACAAGACTTGCATGTCCTTATGAGCATGAATGAGAAGTTGTGAGCGGAGTTTTGAGCCCGGGATGTGCCTAAAATTTGCCAAAAAATCCAAAATTTAGGGGGAAAATATTTAACATCAAAGGCGGTGGCTCCAGCTAGGACGATTTTAAGCACCAAGTGAAAGACGACTTTTAAAAGACGCCCCAGCAACACTTGTGGATTTTTGATAATTATTTCGACTACCATGTGGGTCATCAAGAGTTTCCAGTCAATGCAGGATGTTAAGCCGGACGCCCAGGATTTTTTGGAGCTCAAATCGGATGCCGGACAAAGAAGGAGCCAACAAACGGTCAAGATTCGAAGAGGTGGACACTTGAGAGGTCAAAATTGGGCATGCCTTTTGGAGTTTGGACATTTTATGCCACATGAAACTTTTCATGAAATCGTGGAGAGAGAAGGAAGATGAAAAACATGGAGAAGGCGCCATCAGGATGCGCCCAATTTTTTCGCTCCATGGATGGAGATGAAGATTGTTGGCTGCAAACAACCCCTGCAACAGATCATGGCCCCGATCTTCTCCCTCTTTGCGGGTCTTATCGCCTGTCTTCGCTCGTGAAATGGCTGTGGGAATGAAGAGATGGAAATCTAGTCTTTCTCTCTCCTCCCTCTCTCTCCCCTAAAGGATTGTTCCTGCGTGCAAGAGGAAATGGAGAATGGTGAAGGAAAGCTTGTCCGGTTGGGACCAGATTGCTTTTGGGTCGATGAAGACATGAAGATTGCTGATTGTGAAGATGTTGGACATTGAATGTGCGCTAGACGGCAGTCCCGCAGCAAAATCGAGATCCCAAAACATGCAACCTAAGCGGTAATTCAATTTTTATGAAGAAAAATGAGTTTTTATGCCATTTGATTGATGAAACATTGTTCCCATGGCCTGATTATGCATTATGATGTTGTTTCCTATGAGTTTCAATAGTTTATAATCTGAAATCAGAAAATCATAAGCGATATGGCTGAAATTAATGTTATAAAACCCGAAAAACACGCGTTTAAGGGGTAAAAATGGGGTTTTTGCAAAATGAATGGGAAATATGAGACATAACAACTACAAAACCTGAAATTTTGCTGTCAAGGAACCTAAGGGCCACAGCCCACAATCAATCTTAATTTTTAATCATTTTTTATTGAAGAAAATAGAGGAAAAATACCAAAAAATGGTGGAAAAATGGGTTTTAAATGGGAGAAAATTAGGAAACGGTACAAGGAAAATTCCAAAAAATTACATGTGTGTTTATGCAGTGTATAATGAAGGTAAAGCACGAGGTTGGCCTCGGTTTACCCTCATTTCTATGTTTCCGTTCATGTTTATCGCTTTCTTTGTAAGGAAATACGTATAAAACGACCCTTTCACCTATCAACGAATGCAAAACATTAAACGTTAGGGTGAGAGGGGAGGTTGAGCGTCAAAATATAAATTAAAATCTGGTTTATGGGTTGCATCATACCTATAGGACGTTGTTTTAAAATAAAGGGAAAGGCAGCATGAGCGTAAGGCTCGGTGTCTTTTCTCTTTGCAGTACATAAACGCTAGCATGGAAATCATGAAAAGATTGATTTCGCACGATGCACAATGCTGATTTTCTTCTGTTTGGGCACTAAACCGTTCATATTATGCACTATGCATAGTTCATGGTATCAACGAAAAAGCTCCTGGACTGCATAGCAATTATTTTCTTAGGAATTTGACCCACGATTGAGAGCATAAGGTTATCCCTTGCCGTAGGATAGAGGGTTGGTTTCCTAAGGGACTGTTAAGTAAGGACACATGGTATATCTCCTGGATTCAAAATGAAGAGTGGAGTTTGTTCGAATGTTTAATATGTTGAGCAACGCATCAAGGGGCTAATCCCTGCGATGTAGGAGAGTTGTAGTGGGGCCGCGGTGTTTCTACCGAGAGGTTGCCTCCATGTGTGTGATCGTGGCATTGCCAATGTGTATGGGTTCTCCCTCTGTGGAGTTTTATAGAAAGGGAAATGTTGGACTACAAAACGATGAAACTATAAACGCATAGATTAGGCTTTAGGGTAGTTTGTCCTTTAGCATTAGATAGAAGCTCTTGGTCTGCGAGGCCGTGAGGGTGTGTTTGTCTGTTATGAGTATGAGGTACGGCTAGTGCCATAGCCAATGCCGGCCCATTTCAGGTCCCATCAGTGGTGCGTCTGCCGGGAGCTACCAACAAGTGGTGGTTCTCGAATCTAGGGTTTTTAGGGACCAAAAAGTTGGTTTATGTTCTCTGACAAGGACCGTCAAGCCGAAATACAAAAAGCAGAACGTGCTGAGAGGGCTAGACGGCGTTTAGAGATTGTAAGTCGTTATTATCCTCAAAAGAGTAGCCCGATACGCATAAGAGGTAGTGGCCTTAGCAACCCAACTATTGCACATAGTCCTTTAGGTGCAGGAGGAAGCGCAAGTTCTTCCTCTATTCTACCAATTCAACCCACTTCAAGTGGGAGTGTGATTCCATCAGTCCAAACTCCGGTTGTGAATCCGATTGTCATCATGGCCCAACCCATTGCAATTCCTGCAGGGACGCCGGATTTGCCAGATTTAGGAGTTCCTTTGCCCATTTTCAATGGGTTAGCTGAAGAAGATGCGGAGTTTCACATTTGTGAATTCCAAAGATTGATGTTTAATTATCGTATCCAAGATGAGGGACATCTCATGATGTTCTTTAACATGACATTAAAAGGAAGGGCTGCGGTATGGTATCATAGCATAGAGACTGGAACCATAACCACAATCGATCAGTTTTATGCAGCTTTTCGAGGAGAATATGCCCCTGAAAGAGGTGGCCAATACTGGTTGCGTGTTTTGAATGTAACACACCAAGACTCGCATGAGAATGTGAAAGCCTATGTCAAGAATCTTAAGGAAGTGTTTTGTAAGTTACAAACTTACATTCTTATTCCGTCGACTGCCCAATTACAATACTTTTTACATGGATTGGATTTCAATATTCAGGTACAATTGAGCAGTGTGGCTTTGGCTGATATAGATACCGCCATCGCGTGGGCAGAAGGAGTAGAGGCACGATTACAAACAGCCTACTCCTCTCGAATAAACCTTAATGCGGGTTTAGCACCTGGAGGCAATCTACCATTGATAAATGGAAGTCAAGGGATGCCTATGAATAACCTTAATGGGAGAGGAAGCATGGTTCAAAATGTACCTTTATTGCCAGCCCCTCCCAGTGTGACTATGCCTATGGCTAGTCAGTTGGCTCCACCAAATGTTGGAGGCCAAGTTTCGAACCCTAATGTTGTTCCTGTGAGTCAACAACCAATGCCCAATCAAATTGTTAGGCCATTGGAATGACGGATAGATGATCAAGGCTATGAGTCGAGTGCATCTAATGTCCTTGGAGAAGTTAAGGATATGATGAAGCACTACATTGATATGATTTCTGAACAATATCGGCAAATAGTTGTTGACGTCAATTTCTTGAAGAAGTAGCAGAATTTGATAGGGAGTCGACGCCCTGAAGAGGGTGGTCCCTCAAGATTCAGCTGTAAGTGGTGTGGCGGACAACATTTCCCTAGAAATTGTCCAAATGTTAAATGTGATATTTGTGGGAAGTCAGGTCATTTAGCCGCTCCCTGTTGGAGTAAGATTAGTTCCCTCCAACAAGGGAGTAAACAGCCAGGTCCAGTTAATCATAGAGCTAACTTGCAGCAAAATGATGGACCAAGACAAATATTGCAAAGGGGAAAGACCACTATAGAAGAGTTGCCACAAGGCAACGGAGTCAGCCTTATTGAGGCTGTACATGTCAATGACGCTGAAACCTCTAACCTATGAGCCATTATAAGAGGCCAAAAGGCTAAAGAGGTTGACAGAGATAATGCAAAACAGATCAAGGGAAACCCTAAGCAAGGGGATAAGGGGACGCAAGTCCTGAATCCTGGCGTGGAAGGTGGACCTCTAAGGCCTGTTGACAAGAAAGTCGATCCTAAGAAGGATGAGGAAGTGCCAAGAAAGAAGGCAAGAGCTAAAAAAGAAGCATCAAAAACGGTCCCGAGACCAAAAGAAAGGATGGTATAGCGAGAAAAGAGAGCTTTGGCTGCCTGTCATGATTTTGATTTAGCAAGTTCTCTTTGCGAAGTCAAACCAGATGTAAACCTCTTACAGTTGATCCTATGTATTGGGTATATTGTAGAACCTTTGGGCATAGCACGAGTAGGGGAAGATTAGTTTGATCATGCTGAAAAGAATTGCCCTAGGGTTCTAGCATATGTGGATGGAATATTAAAGGAGCATGCCATTGTAGATATTGGATCCTCTGTCAATATCATGAGTTCAGAGTTGATGGAGAGGTTGGGTCTAGGCATCCAAAAAGATAGCTCCACCCTTCTCAGAATGGCTGATGATAGTCTAAGGCAACTAGAAGGTTGTGTTACTAAAGTCCATGTTACAGTTGCAAATGTAGAATGCTTCTTGGACTTTAGGGTGATAAGATTTGCAGGACGTCCTAGCTATCGAGTTTTGCTAGGTAGGCCTTGGATCTTACGAACAGAGTGTCAAGTCGATATACCTGCCGGTCGAGTGGTTCTAGGCAGAGGTGCTAATCGAGTAATAGTCAATGCTTACCTTGAGTCTCCGCAGAGTGAGAGAGCTCCTTTATCCTCTACTGAATTAGAAACAGCAGATGATCCATCTGGTAGTAGTGAGACATCATCCAGTGATGAATCTAAAGAGGGGTCCACTACAGAGGATATTTATCAGATAACTTTAAATGAGCCGATAGAGCCGCAAGATAGGATAAGAGACACGGATGTGATTGAGTTAGACCTTGGTACACCGAATGATTCGCGGCCAATTAAATTAGGTTCCATGCTCAGTTCAGTAGAAAGGGAGGACTATGTGTCCTTGATTCAAGAATTTCGCGATATCTTTTCTTGGATTTATGACGAGCTGAGAGGAATTCCTCCCAGCCTGGCTGTTCATACTATTCCTGTAAAAGAAGGCAGTCGTCCTGTGCGTCAGAAAGTAAGGCATATGCCTTTTGAATTGAGGGATGGGCTATTTGAGGAGTTGCAGAAGTTAAGGAAAGCTAGGTTAATCTTCCCTATACAACACACAGAATGGTATTCATCAGTTGTTATCAGGAAGAAGAAAAACAACCAGATCCGACTATGTGTAGATTTTAGAGAGCTGAATAAGTAGACAGTTAAGGATTACTACCCATTGCCATTTATTGACCAGATTTTGGATCAATTAGCAAGTAGGGAAATATATTCGTTTATGGATTGCTTTGCAGGATACAACCAGATGGCAATTGCAAAAGAGGACAAGTTGAAAACAACTTTCATTACGGTCTTTGGTACTTTTGCGTACCATGTGATGGCCTTTGGTTTGTTCAATGCACCTGGATCATGGCAACGAACAGCAGACAAGACCTTTGGTGACATCTCCCCAGATGAGTTGAAAGTATTTATCGATGACCTGGGGGCAGCCAACTGTAAGGGAAAGGATGTTGATTATTTTAAGAAAGTGCTTTTAGCGCTGCAGACAATTTTGTGTCGCTCTTAACCCACGGAAGTGTGTCTTTGGAGTGCCTTATGGGCTATTGCTAAGCCATGTGGTCAGTTCAGTAGGGATTGCAACTGACCCTGAAAAGATCAAGGTTATAGTCGCTATGAGTCCACCATGCACTCCGAAAGAGGTTCATAGCTTTCTGTCATCGATAGGGTACTATTGGAGGTATATAAATGCCTTGGCAGAAAGGACGTTTCCATTAATGAACTTATTATCCTTTAGCTGTCTATTTGTATGGAGCGACCCTTGTAAGGTAGCTTTCGAAGATGTGAAACAGGAGCTAGTAAAAGCACCAATTTTGAAAGCACCTAAAAGAGGCAAGGTATTTTACATATTTTCAGTAGCCACCATGCATAATATAAGCTGCTGTTTAGCCCAAATCTGGGAGGAAAAGTAGTATCATCCGATAGATTTTGCTAGTCGAAAATTGGGCATATCAAAAATTAACTACACCTACATGGAGAAACTGTGTCTTGCGATGGTCTTTTGGACTAAAAAATTCAGGCACTATATCCTCTATGAGAAGGTAGTGTTCTATACGAAGGCGGAAGGGCTTAGATTGTTTATGAACAAGCTATAGCCGCTTGATCGTTTGGCAAAGTGGTTAATCACTTTGCAGGAGTTCGATTATGAGATTAAGAGTAAGCCACCGAGGTTGCAAGGGATTGTGGAATGCCTTGTGGATTTCGAGGAGCCGAAAGAGACTTTGGTTGAAGGAAGTGATATTGAAGAAATGTTTAAAATTGATACAGCTTCTATCCCATCTTAGTATGCTGCTATTACGCATTATCTATCAACAGGAGAGACTGGAGCTAGTTTATCAAAATCTGAAAAGAGGAAAATCAGACAACAGGATTTGAAGTTTTCCTTGATCGCAGGAACACTATATCGGCAGGGTGTTGATGATATCTACCGCCGATGTGTGATGCCTGATGAGGTTCCTTTCATTTT
Organism: Lygodium microphyllum; assembly: GCF_053477565.2. Lineage (NCBI taxonomy): Eukaryota > Viridiplantae > Streptophyta > Polypodiopsida > Schizaeales > Lygodiaceae > Lygodium > Lygodium microphyllum. The sequence goes on from NC_141156.1 coordinate 127,412,324, forward strand.
GGAAGAGTGTCATGACTTTGCATGTGGAGGGCACTTCGTTGGACGGTTGACGGCGCAGAAAGCTTTAAGAGCTGGATATTGGTGGCTGCCCATTTTCCAAGATTCATTTGAGTACGTTAAGAGATGTGATACCTATCAAAGACATGACAGGAGAGAGAATAGGAAACGACCACTTATGCCTATCATGGCTATCCTTCCATTTGAGAAGTGGGGCATTGATTTTGTGGGTCCTATCACCCCGTCGTCTACTACCCATAAGAGGTACATTATAGTAGCAACTGATTATTTCACAAAATGGTCAAAAGCGCAGGCAACGAAGCAGGACAATGCAAAAGAGACTGCAAGTTTTCTTTTAGAGCAGATTATCTGTTGTTTCGGTCCACCGAAGGAATTAGTGTCGGACCGTGGAACCCACTTTTTGAATAAAGTGATCAAAAGCCTGACTGAAGCTTGGAAAATCAAGCATAATAAAACGACCCCCTATAATCTGCAAGCAAACAGGCAAGTTGAAAGTACTAATAAGCAGCTTGTGGGTGAGTATCGTGTCTAAAATAGTCTCTGAGAAGAAACGGGATTGGGACAGGAAGTTGTATGTGGCAGTATGGGCGTACAATACAACGTTCAAGCGAGCTACCGGCCATACTCCATTTAAACTAGTTTATGGGGAAGAGTGTGTGTTACCCCTCGAAATTGAGTTGCCAACCATACGGTTTGCAATTAACCACTCTTTGGGAGATGAGGATTCACTCTTTGAACATTTCACGACCATAACCCACCTGGATGAACTAAAATTGTAGAGCTTATTACACCAGGAGGTAGCTAAACGTCGGATGAAGCAGTTGCATGACCTTAAAGCGAAGAAGTATACCTTTAAAAAAGGGCAATTAGTTCTATACTACGATGCGCGTAGGGAGCTGGAACCTAGATGGGATGACCCCTACAAGATTGTCAGGATAGGGAAAAATAGGTCTACGGCTCTACTAGCTAATCTGCAGGGAGTAGAATTTAAAAATAAGGTTAATCTTAATAAGATTAAACCTTATTATTTCTAAGTATGCTAATACGGAAAAATGCATTGCAGGTCCATGCTGGGGATGATTTGAGACCTGCAAAAGAGCTTAAAGCTGGTTGATGGGGCGGTTAATTCCTTATTTGGAGCACCCATATCTAGAGCAGAGATACCATCACGGGAAACTTATCTGGTGGAGCAAAGGATACAAAGTGATTGAACAAGAAGACGGAACCTTTATGTGGGAGATCAAAGTCTTCTGCCATCACTGCTTACGACTTTTGACAAGTATCCCTGTTGAGTTCAATGAAGAAGGTGGGATGGAGCCGTCAGTTCACCCTCTCAACATGTTAAATTTTGACTATCATAATTACGAATAGAGGAGTTCGTGATGGCAGGCTGTGTAAACCCATTATGGACGTACACATTATATTTTGATGGAGCATCGAGGGGTCCTAATAAAAAAGGGAGTGTTGGAGTAGTAATCCGTGATCCCCGACGTAGAGTTACAATGAAGTTACCTGCTTATCTTGGGGTAGGATTCACTAACAATGTGGCGGAGTATAAAGCCTTGATTATGGGACTGCATATTGCCAAGCAAGGTGGTATTTGGTGGTTGTTAGCAAAAGGGGATTCCCAATTGATTTTGAATCAGCTAGATGGGGCATACACAGTGCCGAATCCCATTCTTCGTATGTATCATCGAACTGCGATGACCCTACTTGAGGAGTTTGAGAGAGTGTCTTTTCAACTGATTCCACGTTACTGGAATCAGTTTGCGGATTCACTAGCAAATCTTGCTTATGAAGAATACATTTTCTTCAATTGTGGTCCTAGTTTGGATATTGATATCAATAATGAGATAGGACCCGATCGCTTGTGGGGAATGTTATTAGAGCATGCAATATATGGCAAACGATGGTTGATATGGGTGATGCAAAGAGTAGCCGAGACCAATCTACCATTGTTATCCTGGACCCATAGGTTGATTAAACAATTTGTTATGCGTACGCCTCTTGCTATATATGCAAGAGGGATGGGTCATAATCTTATGCATTTAGCTTAGGGCTGTGAGTCCTACTTTTCCTCCTTGGAAAGGAGCATATTATTGTATATCTGTACTATTTCGGGGAGGGATGTGTAGGTGCTATTCTAGTTTATTTCGTTAGGCCAAGAGGGCCGATCAGTTTTTGTAGTGAAATGTTTTATCTCGTTAGGCCAAGAGGGCCAGTTGTCTGTTTAGTACAGGTGCAGTTAATGGTTTCTTGTTTTAGTATTGTGCTAGATAGGTTTGAAGAAGAGCTTGGAAGGAGCCTTTTTTGTGTGGAAGCTTCTCTAGCCCTATCCAGGTGATATATCTCCTTTTTGAGTACCGTGTTTTTCTGTTATATGTGTCTGTGTACTTGTTGGGGGATTTTCTTTTCTTGTTGGGGACCAGTGTCCAAGACATGAAGTCCCAGGTTTAGGTTAGGTATGTCTGAGGGAGGTCTGAGTAGTTGTTGCCTCCTGTAAAGACATTGCCAAGCATCGAAAGACCTATTTCAAAAGGCAGTCCTAGTGACCCTGTTCTGCTAGCCTGCTAGGAAGCCATTCTAGTAGTTGTGAGGCAGTTAGAGAAGCCTGCCAAAGGAAAAATGATGATGATAGAGAGGGAAAAAAACCCTGAATATCTTAAAGCTAATAAATATATACAAAGATGTGTAAAAAGGGATTCTAACCCCTATAAAAATAGAAAAGAAAAGAAAGGAAAATTTATAAGCAGTTGATCATCGCCTTGCGAGGGCCTGGTAGGTTCCTAGGGACGAGTCAACAAACCCAGGGCCGATGCCTTGTCTTCCTAGGGGTGGCATCTTGGTGGGAAAAGAAGAAAGTAAGGAAGGTTGGAGCAAAAATAAAAGTGAGCATCAGAAAAGGATTAAGTGTCACCTTGCGAGGGCTTGGTAGGTTCTTGGGTACCGAGACAGGACCTGAGGTCGATGCCCTGTTCTCCTTGGATCACTACGCTCAGCTCCCTCCTTTTTACATGCTCGAGTGGGGAAACATAAAAACCTAAAAGAAGAAATGTGCTACAATGAAATACTCCTTCATCAGGCTATAGGAGTCCTCGCCTGGTAGGATTCAAAGAGGTGAACACTTGAGAGGTCAAAATTGGGCATGCCTTTTGGAGTTTGGACATTTTATGCCACATGAAACTTTTCATGCAATCATGGAGAGAGAAGGAAGATGAAAAACGTGGAGAATGCGCCATCAGATGCGCCCGATTTTTTCGCTCCATGGATGGAGATGAAGATTGCTAGCTGCAAACAACCCCTGCAACTTATCATGGCCCCGATCTTCTCCCTCTTTGTCGGTCTTATTGCCTGTCTTCACTCGTGAAATGGCTATGGGAATGAAGAGATGGAAATCTAGTCTTTCTCTCTCCTCCCTCTCTCTCCCCTAAAGGGTTGTTCCTACGTGCAAGAGGAAATGAAGAATGGTGAAGGAAAGCTTGTCCAATTGGGACCGGATTACTTCCAGGTCGATGAAGATATGAAGATTGCTGATTGTGAAGATGTTGGACATTGAATGTGGGCTGACCCGCAGTCCTGCAGCAAAATCGAGATCCCAAAACATGCAACCTAAGCGGTAATTCAATTTTTATGAAGAAAAATGAGTTTTTATGCCATTTGATTGATGAAACATTGTTCCCATGGCCTGATTATGCATTATGATATTGTTTTCTATGATTTTCAACAGTTTATAACCTGAAAATCAGAAAATCATAAGCGATATGGCTGAAATTAATGTTATAAAACCCGAAAAACACGCGTTTAAGGGGTAAAATTGGGGTTTTTGCAAAATGAATGGGAAATATGAGACATAACACCTACAAAACCTAAAATTTTGCTGTCAAGGAGCCTAAGGGCCACATCCCACAATCAATCTTAATTTCTAGCCATTTTTTATTGAAGAAAATAGAGGAAAAATACCAAAAAATTGTGGAAAATGGGTTTTAAATGGGAGAAAATTAGGAAATGGTAAAAGGAAAATTCCAAAAAATTACATGTGTGTTTGTTCAGCGTATAATGAAGGTAAAGCATGAGGTTGGCCTCGATTTACCCTCATTTCTATGTTTTCGTTCATATTTATCGCTTTCTTTATAAGGAAATACGTATAAAACGACCCTTTCGCCTATCAACGAATGCAAAACATTAAATGGCAGGGTGAGAGAGGGGAGGTTGAGCATCAAAATATAAATTAAAATATGGTTTATGGGTTGCATCATGCCTATAGGACGTTGTTTTAAAATAAATGAAAAGGCAGCATGAGCGTAAGGCCCGGTGTCTTTTCTCTTTGCAGTACATAAACGCTAGCATGGAAATCATAAAAGATTGGTTTCGCACGATACACAATGCTAATCTTCTTCTGTTTGGACACTAAACCGTTCACATTATGCACTATGCATAGTTCATGGTATCAACGGAAAAGCTCCTGGACTGCATAGCAATTGTTTTCTTAGGAATTTGACCCACGATTGAGAGCTTAAGGTTATCCCTTGCCGTAGTATAGAGGGTCAGTTTCCTAAGGGACTGTTAAGTAAGGACACATGGTATATCTCCTGGATTCAAAATGAAGAGTGGAGTTTGTTCGAATGTTTAATATGTTGAACAGTGCATCAAGGGGCTAATCCCTGCGATGTAGGAGAGCTGTAGTGGGGCCGCGGTGTTTCTACCAAGAGGTTGCCTCCATGTGTGTGATCGTGGCATTGCCAATGTGTATGGGTTCTCCCTCTGTGGAGTTTATAGAAAGGGAAACGTTGGACTACAAAACGATGAAACTATAAACGCATAGATTAGGCTTTAGGGAAGTTTGTCCTTTAGCATTAGATATATGCTCCTGGTCCGCGAGGTCGTGAGGGTGTGTTTGTCTGTTATGAGTATGAGGTCCGGCTAGTGCCATAGCCAGTGCCGGCCCATTTCAAGTCCCATCAGAGGTGAATGATCCCATAGGAGTTTCATGTTTCTCCCCAAAGTGAACAATACAAAATAATAGACTATATGCTTCTAGTTTGATTGATTTGAAATAATCTTTACTCAAAGGAAATGGAGCACATGGCATTGGAGCTGGTGGTTCTTCTCATGTGGTAGCAAAGTAAAAGATAGATCCTGAGTGGAAGCACACAAGTAGAAACAAGAGCAAAGCAAGAGCTATGGCAGATATAGTAAGAGAGCAAGAGAGAGAAACATTGTATGTGGAAACTCCAATACTTACAATGTGTGATCGGCCTTCCCTTATTCAATAGTCAATGAAAGAATAAAGAATAAAAAATAAAAAATAAAGAATAAAGTGGTAGTGATGTGCACCCAGCACCTGTAGTGTACAAGTGTGTGATCATGGTGTGTGAAGTAAATAAAGGGTGACATGGGCATAGTGTTGAGATATCGAGCTCCACTCGTGATACGCCAGGGTGACTGTTGTGTATTTATGTCACCGACTTGTCAGACGCGGTTGGTACACCGCCCATGAATAATAGCTACATGATAGCTATCCTTATCTACTCTAGTTCGTGGCTCAGTTAGTATGCCACCTTAGTTAGTTGAGTTTGGTTTGAGACCCATATATAGGGTTCTTCTATTTCTTTGTACTAGACTTCTTTTGGCTTACACAACTAAGAAGAGGAAAACTGTTTTCAGCCTTCACCCTTGTGTGTATTCCCCCATTGTGCAAGCAAGAAAGCTACAAGTGAGACTCCTTCCTTCTCTCCCACAATCCTGACATGGTATCAGAGCCTTGTTCATGGTAAGAAGCTCAAGAAAGCAAGCCAAGCTCGTGGTGGTCTGGTAAGAGGAGCAGTGTTGCTTTCATTTTCTATTTTGGGAGCAGATCTCTGCAGGTAGCACAGCCGAAAAGTGCAGGAGTGCATTGTCTCAGGTTGAGACGCCCTTCGCGGTGAAGCAAGAGGGCAGTATATGCTGCGGGCAAGGGCTTTAGCCCTTGGCGACCCTGTTTTTTTGATTTGAGGCCATTTCGGGGCCTGTTTTGGAGGCGGAAGTTTTCTGCACGCACTCAGGAAAAGGCCCAGTTTTATGCTGTGCAGCCACTGTTCTATAGGTCGGTGAAAAGTTACTGTAGAAATTGCATCGTATGCTTGTGCGCAGAGACATTGGGAGTTATAGAATCATCCTTGGTTCCTGTTTATGCAAAATCGTCACTAGGAAGTGACTGTGTGGTCAAATACCACTTTCGTCAGTTTTGCAGATTTGCCCTTGTGAGGGTGAAGCTGTGTTTTTTGCAGTGACACAATTTTTTGCAGTATTCTGTAATGGCGTCTGATTCTCTTTCACAGATTGTCACTGAAAAGCTTGACAAGAACAACTTCCAAGCATGGAAGTTTAGAATGACGAATTTCCTTATGGAAAAAGGATATTGGGAATTTGTTGCAGGAAATGAAGAAGAACCAGTTCTTCCTGATGTTCCCAATCAACAGCAAATGCAGGCATTTAAAGCATGGCATGAGAGAGCTAGGAAAGTTATGTACTGGCTGTCTATCAGCATTTCAGACTCTATGATTGTGCATATTCAGGATGCAAGTACGCCAAAGGAGGCATGGGATACTCTGTCAAAGATGTATAGCACAAATACGCAAACCAGGAAAATGCAGCTCAAGCAAGAGTTGCACAATGTGCAAAGAGAAAATATGAGCATCAATGACTACCACATGAAGGTGAAGAAGATTGTAGATGCACTTGCTTCCATTGGGTCGCCAGTGGAAGATGATGATTTAGTTTCTGTGACCTTGAATGGTCTAGGAAAGGATTATGCACAGTTTCGGACATCCATTTCAGTTCGTGAAAGATTTCCTGATTTTGAGGAGTTCATTGCTCTTCTAATTTCTGAGGAGCAGAGAAATGGTGGTGCATCTTCTTCAGGAGGAACTTCAAAAGAAACTGTCTTCTACTCAAATGCTGGAAGAGGTAGAAGCAGAGGTAGAGGAGGCCGATTTGGAGGCCGTGGTAGAAATCAGAATATCCAGCAAACTCAAGAAAACCAGTCCTATGGAGGAGGACGTGGTAAATCTAGAGGCAGGGGGAGCCAAAGAGGTCGTGGTGGATGGCAAAGAGGCCAAAATGCAAACAGTAATGTTGAATGCTACTATTGTGGTAAAATGGGTCATATGGCTAAAGACTGCTATAAAAAGCAGAATGACATCATGAATGGAAAACTGCAACAAGAAAATTATGCATCTTCTAGTAGACAGGGTGATGACAGAAATGAGCATTTGTAAATGGTGCAGCACATGAACAATTCTGTGACAAGCGCAGAAGAAAGCAACGATGTGTGGTATGTTGACTCAGGTGCATCAAACCACATGACAGGTCATGCAGAATGGATGGAGGATGCAACGAAAATGGAAAAACCAGGATTTGTGGAGACTGGTGATGATACTGCACATCCGATTGTGCAGATTGGAAAAATTCCTTTGTCTATGCAGGATGGGAAAAAGAAATACCTGTCCGATGTATTTCATGTCCCGAATATCACGAAGAATCTGGTTTCTGTTGGTCAAATGGTTGAACAGGGCTTGCAGGTCTGATTTAATCCTCATGGATGCTTTGTTGAGGATATGAAAAATAAAGGTCGCTTGATAGCAAAAGGAAAGAAGAAGGGCAGAATGTTTACGTTGGATGCAGACATGTCTGAATTGAGTGCAGCAATGTTTGCACATGGGACCGGTGTAGTTGCAGATATTGATATCTGGCATAAACGCATTGGTCATGTTAATGTACAGTGACTTAAATCAATGCAGGCCCAAAATATTGTTGCAGGATTGCCTAGATTCAAGGTTGCAGAAATGCATAAGGTATGTGAAGCCTGTCAGTTTGGAAAACAGGCAAGGAAACCATTTCCTAGACATGTTCAAGAGAGTAAGAAGCCATTGGAATTAATCCACTCTGATGTGTGGACTACTAAAGCTGCATCTCTTGGAGGCTGTCATTATTTTGTTACTTTTATTGATGACTATAGCAGAAAAGTTTGGGTGTATTTTATGAAAAAGAAAAGTGAAGTTTTTGGGCATTTCAAAACTCTTAAAGCTATGGTTGAAAAAGAAACAGGCCTGCAAATAAAATGCCTAAGGTCAGATGGAGGGGGAGAGTACCTCTCAAATGAGTTTGCAAGGTTCTTGCAGGAGCATGGCATAAAGCAGCAATATTCATGCAGTCATACCCCACAGCAAAATGGAATTGCAGAAAGAAAAAACAGACATATTGGAGAGGTGTCTCGTGCCATGCTCAATGAAAAAGACCTGCCAGATTCTTATTGGGCTGAAGCAGTTGCTACAGCAGTCTACATAATGAACAGGACTCCCACTGCAGCAATACATGGAATGACTCCAGAGGAGAGGTATACTGGTAGGAAACCAGATATTTCTCATTTGAAAATTTTTGGTTGCATTGCCTATGTACATGTGCCAGATGAGTTGAGATCCAAGTTGGATCCAAAAGCTGAGAAGTGCATCTTTATTGGTTACTCTCTGCAGCAAAAAGGGTATAGATGCTATAACCCTTCTACTTGTAAGTTTACAGTGAGCAGAGATGTTATTTAGTGAGCAGAGATGTTATTTTTGATGAGATGAGTAGCTGGTATAAACCAGTAAATGTGATTGATGATGTAGATGCACAAAATGGTAATGCTGCACAGAATTCACAGCAGCAGTCACAAAATATTAGTGGACCTGGAGCGTCCTCTAGCAGTGGTTCACATTCTTCGCCATGGACAGGCAGATTGAGATCAGGAGAATCTTCTCAAAGCAATGCAAATAGTGGTATGCAGGTATCACGAAAAGGAAAAGAGAAGGTTGATCAGCCCATGTTTGATGTGAATGCAGGTCACTCTTATGTGGATGGTGAATCCAGTGGCTCAGAACAGAGCATTGATGACGAGTTGGGTATTCCTTCTATTGTCACACCTAGAGTAAGGAAGACCAGGGATGTTTTGAGAGCACCTGGGAGTGAACCCACTTTGCGCAGGTCTACCAGAGTTAGGTATCCTGTGGATAGGCTGAAATATGATGGATTTACAGCCATTCACTATGCATATATGGTCAAGGTGATATAAAAACCAGAACCCACTTCTTTTGAGCAAGCCATGGAAAAAGAAAAATGGGAGAAAGCCATGGATGAAGAAATGGATGCCTTGGAAGAAAATGCTACATGGGAATTGGTACATTTGCCTAAAGGTAAGAATGCAATTGGCTGTAAGTGGGTTTATAAGGTGAAGCACAATGCAGATGGTTCTGTGAACAGATACAAGGCAAGATTAGTAGTCAAGGGGTATGCACAAACATATGGCATTGACTATGAAGAAACATTCAGTCCGGTTGCAAGGATGGAAACCGTAAGAGCAGTCATTGCTATGGCTGCATCAAAGGGATGGTCTTTACATCAGATGGATGTAAAGAATGCCTTCTTGCATGGTGATTTGCAAGAAGAGGTCTATATGGAGCAGCCACCAGGTTATGTGCATGCTGTTCATCCTGAGTTTGTTTGCAGGTTGAAGAAAGCTTTGTATGGCTTGAAGCAAGCACCTAGAGCATGGTCTGACAAGATAGGACAGTATCTTGTCACTATTGGCTTTCAGATTTCCAAGGCAGATTTCTCACTTTATGTGAGAAAAACAGAGAAAGGTATTATGCTACTTGTCATTTATGTTGATGATTTGATTATGACAGGTGACAGTGATGAAGATATCCTTCATGTGAAAATGCTATTGAAGCAGAAGTTTGAGATGAAGGATTTGGGAGAGCTGCGTTATTTCTTGGGCATTGAGGTGATTAGATCACCAAGTGGGATACAGCTCTTGCAGAGGCAGTATGGATTGGACATGCTGTCCAAATATGGGATGACAGGCTGTAAGCCTATTTCAGTTCCTTTGGAGCAGAATGTGAAGCTGAGCACAGATGCAGGTGAGCTTCTAGAAGACCCTACTATGTACAGACGCATAGTAGGAAGTTTGATTTATATGACTATTACCAGGTCAGATTTGAGCTATGCTGTTGGATTGGTAAGTCAGTTTATGCAGGCTCCAAGGAAACCACATTTGGATGCGGCTAGATGCATACCCAGGTATGTGAAGTCCACATTGCAGTATGGACTATTTTATGAGACTAGGGTTCAGATACAGCTGCATGGATATACTGATGCTGATTGGGCTGGTAGTATTTCTGATAGACGATCTACCAATGGATATGTGTTCTCTTTTGGGAGTGCTACAGTCACTTGGAGCAGCAAGAAACAGCCTACAGTTGCCTTGTCGAGCATAGAGGCCGAGTACAGGGGTGCAGCAATGGCTGCATGTGAGGTAGCTTGGTTGCATAAGCTACTTTATGATATGCATTAGTCTACAAATGGGCCAGTTGTCATTTATTGTGACAACATGAGTAGTATACACTTGGAAAATAACCCAGTCTATCATGCTAGAACAAAGCACATTGACGTGCATTATCACTATGTGCGAGAGAGGGTTTTACTAGGTCTTATTGATCTAGTTTATGTCAGCACAGAGGATCAGGTAGCTGACATATTCACGAAGGCATTGGGCGCAGAGAAGCTGTGCAAGTTTAGAGACCTGCTTGGTGTGCAGGAATTGGGATTGAGCTCGAGGGGGAGTGTTGAGATATCAAGCTCCACTCGTGATACGCCAGGGTGACCGTTGTGTATTTATGTCACCGACTTGTCAGACGCGGTTGGTACACCGCCCATGAATAATAGCTACATGATAGCTATCCTTATCTACTCTAGTTCGTGGCTCAGTTAGTATGCCACCTTAGTTGGTTGAGTTTGGTTTGAGACCCATATATAGGGTTCTTCTATTTCTTTGTACTAGACTTCTTTTGGCTTACACAACTAAGAAGAGGAAAACTGTTTTCAGCCTCCACCCTTGTGTGTATTCCCCCATTGTGCAAGCAAGAAAGCTACAAGTGAGATTCCTTCCTTCTCTCCCACAATCCTGACACATAGGTGTCTTTACCCCCATAAAATACCAAGATAATAAGGCTATCATCACAAGATTTCTTTGTGTAGAGACACAAATCCATATCACTACATGTATATCCTTTTGAATGCATGAAAGCATCAAACTTGTGTTACCATTTCCTAGGTACCTGCCTAAGGCCATAAAGACTCTTTATCAACTTGTACACTAGGTATTCCCTGCCTTTTTCCTCAAAAGCACTTAGGTTGCTACATATAAATATTATCATGAAGGTCCCCATATAAGAAATCCATCTTTACATCCATCTGATGCATGTCTAAATCTAATTGTGCAACCAAATCTAGTACTAGCATAGGGTAATCATCTTGATCAGAGGAGAGAAGGCCTCATCAAAGTCAACACCATACTTCTACGTAAAATCCTTTATAATTAATTTGGTCTTATATATTTTCTTGGGGTGTTGAGGGGTACTCTTCAACTTGTATACCCACTTTCATGGCAAAGCATGCTTTCCACTAGGTAAGGGAAGTAAATTCTACATATGACTTTTCTATAATGAGTTATACTTTGACATCACGGCCCTCTCCCAAGTGTGACTATCACCTCTGCACATGGCCCTATCATAGATAAGAGGCTCACAAGAATTTATCAACATAACATAGTCCATGGAAGGTACAAATTGATTAAGTTGATGTCTATTTCTAGTAAACTATCATAAAATAAGCTAGGGGGTATATATATCCTATCCAACATCATGATCGTGGGCCACTGGAACATCAATTGTAGGCTATCTAGTTGGTTGTACTGTAATAGGAGGCTCCTCTTAAAATATTACTCTATGTAACTCAACTACCTACTCATGCTACTTATGCATCATTTCCTCATAGAAAACAACATTACGGCTATGGATGACCTTCTTAGATCATGCATCCCATAGGCAATAGCCTATCGCACTTGCATCCCCATAATCAAGAAAGATGCATTTCACTAATTTTGGATCAAGCTTATTGTGTTTATCCTTGAGAACATGGAGAAAAGCCTCACATATAATGACATAAAAATGAGCATATGATGGAGGTTCTCCATACCATACCTCCTTTGCAACTTGTCAATCTATAGTAGCGTATGGAGGTTTGTTTATCAAGTCTATGGTAGTAGCCCGGGGGTCCACTAGGGTTTACCATTTGGTACCATGTGAGTGTAAGGAAGGGGGGTTGTATAAGGGAAGAAAGGTACATTTTATAAGGTAAGGTACCTTAAATAGGGGGTAGATAAGGGGTATTTTCATATATTTATTGCACGCAAGTGACATCTTCTTATTACTACTAGTGAATCCCCCATGGGCAATAGTAATTGCCTCAGTCTGAAAATGTTGTAGTAAGCCTACCTAACTAAGCATGTTCACATGCTTACAATACCATTTTGGGTGGGGTGTAAGGGGTAGTCAACTGGTACTTAATACCCCACTCATCACAAAATTACTCAAATGCTTTAGAGATATATTCAACCCCATTATTTAATCTTAGATATTTCAACCTATACCCAGATTTATTCTCAACAAGAGTAGGATAATGTTGAAAGGTAGTCAATACAACTGATTTTGGATTTATGGGATATGTCCAGACCTTATGTAAATAATAATCAAATAAAATTCACAAAGTGCTTCATGCCACTTATTGATCAACAAGGCATGGAGCCACGTACATCGGAATGAATAAGAGTGAGAGACTCATCTATGCACATAATGAGAACTATGTGTCTACTTGCCTAAAAGACAATGATCATATGAATCAAAATATTCATAATCAAGAGGCAGAAGATACTACAAACGAGAAAGAATTTGCATTCATTTTAAGGACATGTGCCTAAGGCGACGATGCCATAAAGGTACATGTGGTATGTTAGTCACAGCCAAAACATAGCCAAATAGATCTAGATACAAGCAAGGGATAGAGGTTGCCAGCCTTGGCACCTTGAGAAAAGATAAGATTTCCACGAGTAATCTTCCATGCAAAATTGTTGAAAGATATATGATACCATGCATCATCCAACTACCTAGTAGAGAGTAGGCTTTTGGTCAAAGCTAGAACATGGCATACATCATGCAAAGCAAAAGTGCTACCTACTAAAGCAAAATGCAGTCATCACCAATGCCAATAATATCCAATGCCAAGTCATTTCCTAGTCTTAGAAAACCTATCATACTGCAATAAGAATAATACCAATCCTTACACAAGGAAATATGAAAAGAAGTCTTTGAATCAAGCAGTAAACACTAAGAAAAGTGGACAAGACCTCAACCAATTGACTAGCATCAAGAGAAGAAGCTACCAAGATGTAATCATCATCAAACTCATGCTCCAAGGCATTTATCTCCTCAATTTCTACACTAGACTTACTAGGAACAATGCTATGATCATCAGACTCATTCTGAACTTTACCCTTGCATTTCTCCTTGCACTTATCATCACTCATCTTATGGCATTGTGACATATATGACTCTACTTCCCACAATAATAACATGTAAGAAAGGCCTTATGACCACAAGACTTACTACGAGATTGCATCCATGACTAAGACCTCTATGAGTCTCTACCCCAGCAGTCATTATTGCACTTACCATCATATCTTTCCCTAACACTCAATGCATGAGAAGTATGGGATATATCCACATTCTTTCTCTTTATTTCCTCCGTGAGTAAGTCACCCTTAATATCCTAGAGTTTCAAACCACCCTTAGGCATTTTAGCACACATGGCAATACAAGAAGTGTTCCATAACTCAAGAAGTGTAACAAAGTAAGAACATGAGATGAAAATTATCCTTAAACTCAATGCCTTGCAAAGTCAACTAGCTAAAAATTGAATAAAACTCATTCAAATGCATGAACACACTACTTCCTTCCTTTGTACAAAGTTCCATGAGTTGTTTCAACCAATATATGTATGAAGCAAGATTTCAGTTATCATGAAGATTATATACCCACTCTCATGACTACCAAACATTATCCTTAGGTATCACAACATTGAAATAAACCTATTTTGATAATGATCATAGAGTTGCTATGATCATAGAGTTGCTTCACCCATCGTAGCAATGGCTTTTTTGGTGCCATGATTGTAGGTTGGTGAACTTTTTCTTCATCATCTAAAGATTATGTTTCCTCCTCCTTGCTAGTAAGGATAGATCTTGGGATAGATGTATAGTGGACTACTTATTTGTTGGATGATAAAGTGGAAAATTTTATATTCTCCTTCTCCATTATATGTGGTTGCTCCTTGAACACCACGTCATGGCTTGCTATGATCTTCTTTGTCTCTTGGTCGTACAATTTGTAAGCCTTTTTCTCATCACTATAACCCAAGAAGATACATTTTATGCTTTTTGAATTTAACTTTTTCTCTTATCCTCTTTGGAACATGTGCATAACATTCACATCCAAAAGTTATAAAAGGTGAGAGAAATGGTTTCTTACTAGAATAGGCCTCATGAGGAGTTTTTTCCTTAAGAGAGTGTGTGTAACTCTGATTGAGATGTAGATTGCAATATTAATAGCTTCTGCCCAAAATTGTGTAGGGAATCCTTTGCTCTTAAGTATGCACCTTGCCATTTCCACAATGGTGTGATTTCGGTGGTTCAACAACACCATTCTACTAAGGCGTATGAGGTGTCATCAATTGATACTTAATTCATATTCCCAAAATTGGTTAGGGAATTCTTTGTCCTTAAGCATACACCTTGCCATTTCCACAATGGTGTGATTTTGGTAGTTCAACAACACCATTCTGCTAAGGTGTATGAGGCATCATCAATTGATGCTTAATCTCTTTGCTCTTGCAAAAGTCTTCAAAATCCTTTGAGTTGAACTCACTACCATCGTCTACTCTAAATTTCCTTACACTTTGTCATGTTTCATTCTCAACAACTTTTAGCCATTCTTTAAACTTAGCAAAAGCTTGAGTCTTATCATGAAGGAAGTACACCCACATCTTCCTACTATAGTCATCAATGATCAATATAAAATAAGAAGATCCTCCTAAGGCTTGTGTAGGTATTTTTACATGCACCAACTCTAGAGGAGCCTTCACTCTATTCTTGCTCTCTTATGGAAATTCCTTTCTCTGTTGCTTGCCCGTCGTACAAGTTTCACATAGTTCCTCCATTTCAATTATTTTAGGCAAGTGAGAAACCATACCTTACTTATGCATCTTCTTTAACACTACAAAACCTATGTAAGCAAATCTTTCATGTTAAATTTTACTTGTGTCCACATTAGTGATGCCTATAAGAGCACGTAGCTCATACAAGTTGTTCCTTCTTTCTCCTTTGTTGACAAATTTGCCAACACTATCAATAATTTCTATACTTGTCTTGGTGAATCTCACCTCATCCCCAAGATCAATTATAAAAGCAAATGATAGTAGATTTCTCTTAATCTCTAGAACATACAATACACTTGAAAGATTTTTGAGTTCACCACATTTGCAACAACAAATAAAATAATACATGTGCCTTAGCACGGCATTTTGTATCATTTCTAATCGTCACAGTGATGGATTCTTGTAGAGGCTTCTTAGAAAATATATAGGCCTTTCTTATTGGTCCTATAATAGGAGCTACTAGTACACAATACCCATGAGCCAATGATAGATATTTCTTGCGTTGAGAGGAGTACATTTCCTCAATGGTCGCTATGACTAAGTCCAACTTTGCTTCAGTTATATTGATTGTCTCCTTTCCTTTAGTTTTTATAGTGCTATTCTTTTCATTTTCCTTCTTGACATGACAATCTGCAATTGCATGTCCTTTCTTCTTACATTAGAAGAACTCTCCTTAAAACCTTTTTTTAGTACCCTTATTCTTTTTGTCACCATTGGTAGAGGAACCACCTTTTCCTTTTGCATAAGTAGAGAATGCAGTATCTCCATTGTTGCTATCTTCTTTAGGCTTTAAGCTACAATTTCTCCTCCATTAGTAGTGTACAAAACTCCTCAAACATTAAAGCTTGGGATCTCACCTAAGTATTTAGGGTAGTTACTAGTCCATCAAGTTTTGGTGGATAATCCAAAGACACATCTAAGCTAGTTTCTCACTAGTCTTTTGTATCCCAGTGTCAATCATCTAGTGATAAATGCTTCTGTAGTCTTTGCTTCAGCAAAATTTTGTGCTACTAGTTGATTCTCTAAGTTTTGAAACCTTTTTTTATTTTATGTTCCTTACTAACTCCTTAGTACATTCCAAGCCTCTAGTGCCTTGGTTGTATGCTGAATCAAGGTCAAAACGTTGTGACCAAGGCACACAATGTATATGTATTCCTTTGTTTCCAAGTTGTATAAGATCAATATTTGGAGGAATCATGACACTGGAATTTGATGGATTGGGGGTCGGTTTTGATTTTGGGTCATTTCCCAACACTATCTCCAAAATCTCATAAGAATCAAGGATAGTTGTAATTTCAAACTTCCAAAGTGTAGTTTGCACCATCTAACTCATTCTCACTAAAGGCTGGTGGATGAATCCTCAATGTTTGAATGATCGGTACAATAGCACCACCATTTGATGCAACAACACTACTACCTAATATAGCAGATGACATTTCTCATGTTCGTTATTGAAGCCCTTGGCTTTCATGTACTCTTTACTCCTTAGAGCCCTCTGGGCTTTGATACCATTGTAGAAATTATATAGTGCAACAAACAAAATCTAAGCAAGGAGCAGAGAACACACATAAATGTGAGAAGAAAAAACTTCTTTAATTTCAAAAAAACTAATACAAAGATGGCTCTCTCCATTGTGAAGCTTAGATGGTGATCCAAATAGATGATAGGCAAAGAGCTTAAGGGTAGTTGAAAGAAATGTGACTAAGTAAAAGATAGATTGATGATGTCTTTGGAGGGGTATTCCTTTTATTGCCCAAGAAGCCCCAACCAACGACCACTTATGTGGCCTTCAAACCCTAAAATATGGATTCCTAATAAATCCCATACGCTGCAACTCAATGCATTGTATCTTGAGTTGCTACCAACATAACTACTCTAACTAATCAAAAGGCAAGATCCACAAAGGTCGCCTTTTTTACTATCCAATCATATAGACCTTGTCTGACATACAAGTAAGGACCCAACCAATGTCCTAGACTCACATATGTCTTCTCCTCATAATGGGGGCCTTACAACTTTGAGCACCATGGATCATTGGTGGCACCTTATGAGGGTGGGGCATTGAGCATATCTAACACAGTATATGTCAATCCAACTATGGGAAAATAGCCAAGAAAGCAAGCTCCCAATACCAAGGATAGTCTAGAAGCAACCAAGACACAAAGAATACAAATGCTAGTGATTAAGCATGGAGCATTAGTACCAAAGGCTGTCACAAACTCAAATTGTTAGTAAGTTATGCATCCCAGAAGCATATACATCAGCAACAAATTACTAATAGAGGTAATGTGATATCCCAACTTTATTTTCAATCTTCTCGACTTCTCACAAATTGGACTTGAAGAATTATAAACCATTAAACAGAGGAAGTCTCGAGCAAAATAGTATGAGGTTTGCTACACAACACTTTCCCATGATGATAGGGACTATAGCCATCCGTCACGAAAGTTACCACACGAACACGAGTCATGGACCATGAGTCAAAATTAATCAAATGCATTTAAAACTTAGCAAAGCAAGACAAGTCACAAAGCTTTAAGCATTGAAGCTTAAAAAGCTTATGGAGAAAAATAAGAAGAGGAAAACGACGCAACAGGCAACCATCCCCCCCCCCTTTTTTAATTTATAAAAAATGGTGCCTCATACTCCCAAATTTAGAGTTCTTGTTTACTGAAGAAAAGTCGAAATTCTCCTTATGTATTGTAGTAGTTAACTCCAACAAACTCCCCCTCTTCTCAGTTTGACGAGAGGCTTGGATTGAAGCAAGATCATCTGAGAGCCAGGCAAATCAGTCACGGCATCTCTTGAAGACTCTTTGGACCTCAAAGATCAAATCACCAATATCAAATTGCATCTTGTAAGCTTCTAAATTGCTGACTTGCCAAGATAACCTCCATAAAGAGCTCTTCTTCTTGGCCACAACCCTTCTTCTTCAATTTAGCTATAAATACGAGGCATGAGGAGCTGTTGGAGGGCAGTCCAAAGCAAAGAGGAGAGGCCCTTCTCTAGAGTATAGAGCAAGAGGGAGTGGGGCAAGAGAAGCATGAGAATGGAAATTCTCATCATGAAGACAAGGAGGATACTCCGCAAGCTCTTGGAATTGAATTCTCCATCCCTGCTACCCTACTTCCCTATGGAATCGAGACTCTTTCCAACTTTCCTAAAATTCTAGTGATCGCCAACCCTTATCAATCAAATTTGCATCAATACAATTTCGACAACCCCAATCTCTCCTACAAAAAAAAACCCTCTACAATCTCACGATTAAAGGCCATGGCACCGAAGAAGAAAGTTATGAATGTCGCAGAGGTAGGAGCTGCCAATAATGTTGTAGACACAAATACTACAAATGGAATGACAAGTACTAGGATTACAAATGAAGCTGTTAATACCATCAACCAAGCACCCATCATGGATCCCCATGTACTGTATTGTTAGAATAAAGGTAACTAGCATGCCATCATCCCATGAATTGGCAACAAAAGCTACATTCAAAAAATAAAATTTTATTCATCTTTTAAAGGATTTCTTAACCGCAAATTCCAAGGGGTAACTTGGGTTTATACAAGATGAACCTAAGTGAGTACAAGAAAGGTACTATGTCCCTAAGAAATTTAATATTTTTTATTTGCCTTGATCTAACAAAACGGCTGACGGATAGACATGTACACTAATCCTTGGTATATAAAAGACCTTGCGATGGAATTGTTGAAAGAATAATTTTCGTAATTAAACTAACCAAGATTTTTTTTATTATGGGCAAGGACCCAAAAAAATCCAAGGGAGTTATTCTCAAGAATAGAATTGTTGTTTAGTCAAAAACTAGATCCGAGGGAAGGGGAAATCCGAGAAGACTATTGGAAGGTATTGCCACTCACGCTAAGTTTTTTTCCTTGATGTTATTATTGGAAAGAAAATATTTGTCTTGAAAATAAATTTTTTTTATATAATGCATTTGAATTAAGATTTTTGTGATTGTAAGTTAGATACTAATCTTTCCTAAAATTATCAAGCTAAAAGATTGTGGAGGGAGCTCACACTCAACCGCCAAGACCCACAGACCGCTTATTGTTTCAAGCATTTCAAGCAAGCTGCTCTAATGGCTATCTCTCACCTACCCGATGCACCTTCGAACCTACAAGTGTAGTGAATTTACCTTGATGTCGAAATGAGTTGCCTCCTCCCTCACACACACCGATAGCTCCACAATCCTAGATGCTAGCTCAAGCATCCTCAAGCCTCCTCCATTGAGCCCCATCCACCATAGCCATGCGTGCGCAAGAAAAGAGAAGAGAAGAGAAAAGAAGAGAAGAAGAGAAGAGGAGAATGTGAAGAGCTTCACCCTCTTGATCCCTCGCTCCCCCACTCCCACACACTCACTCCCTCACACTCTCACACTCCCTCTCTCAAGAGCACACACCAAGCAAGGTGAAGAGAAGAAGAGAAGAAGAGAGAACTCTTGTTAGCCACACACCAAAGAATGAGCTTTCATTCAATTTTTGAACTTTATATACAAGCCCTAAAATCCCATGGGCACCCATCCCTTTTTACATGACCGGCCATTGGTCCTTTTTCCTATTTCCCTCTTCTTGCCTCATGCCTTAAGCCCACACCCGTCTATTCTTTTACAAATGGCACAGGAGGGCGCCTGGCGCTCTATTACAATAGTTTTTAGAGTTTTTTGAGGCGTCTTCCATTTATAATTATGCCTTTTGCCTCAGCTTAGCTTTAGGGGCCACCTCTATGCCTTAAATGCTCTTTTTCTATCCTTTTTCTGCTCTTTGCTTCATATTTTTGCCATCTCGAATTGAGGTTAACAAAGATGGATGACCAAGTACAAAACATCGACTGAGGCAGTATTTTGATAAGCTCAAAATGCTAACTAAGGCAGTACTCTTGATGGAGCTAGACCTCCCCCAAGGCCAACGTGAATAAAATCTACCCCAGGGGTTTTCTTTTTTTGTTTCATGTTAGTGAGTATAGACCAATCATGATGCGAAAGGTCTTGACATAGGGAACTCTAATCGGTAGGAGGAGGTGAGGATACTAGGGGGCTCTGGTCATAAACTCCTTAGGCTCTTACAAACTACCAACTACCCTTTGATTTCTTGACAATATTCTGGACGTTCCAATACTAATTGAGGAACTAAAGTTGGAAAGAGTAATACCTTTGGGTTGACATTACTCTAAACAAAAAACATTGTAAAATATTATTTTTCTTAACAAAACCTATTCAGAAGGGATTGCTATACTTTGTTTTTATATCATGAATTAAAGGTGCGTAATAAATTTTTATCAAGAGATAATTTAAAGAAGCTATTTTTATATGTTGAACCTAAAGTAGTAGGTAATTAGGTAATTAAAAATACTCTCTCGAGGGAAGCGAGAGGATGGACCCCCAATGGATCTAGACCTATGGCTGGGTGGTCTCGGTAAGCTGAGAGCTTTCCTAAGAAGGAATAAATCACATCTTTGATGAACTATTAGAGATCACAAAGCCTCACTCACATCATTTTAGAATCATGGGTAGAAGGGATCAAAGTGTCATAGTTCCCTTTGTTTCCCATTCTCTTTGAACCTAGTGCAACGTAAGCTCGTTTCAATCAGCAATTTCTTTAAGGGATGGAATCTCAAACCACTGACACTAGTCAACTATTAGTAGTTTATTTGACCAAAAATACCTAGGTCAATCCTCATGGGAACGGCCCAAACTCCCAATGTGGGGTAGCAAGTGAGCCTAGTTAGCTGCAAACTCCGATGGTTTTCATCCAAATCCCGGACGGTGCTTTCTAGGACATCTCTTGATGGGCTACTAAGAACATACCGCCAAGAAAAGCTCGGGTGGGCACGTTACAGTTGGTATCAGAGCTCACATTGATATAGGAAACGACACAAGTAAATAAAACTAGTTATAATTACAACATAAAATATATTTCTCTTAAATAGTGAGAATCTTCTCTTGTTAATATATGTTCTTGATTTCTGGCAGAAATACGAGCCTTGGGAATGATTCTTGATTTTCCAAGTTATGTTTATGTCAGCAATGCACTCCTCTAGTTTCAGCTAGAGAAACCAGATGATGTGAATATTAGATCAAATATACAATCCTTTACCCTTGTATTACGAAAGACAATGGATGTTAGGCAAAGGGTATTGTTACATTGATGCAAACCGTCTTGCTTACCTCTAGAATAATTTAAAGAGGCTAAGGTGGATGGAAGCCCTTAAGGTTGCCAAGATTTATCCCTTCTATGAGGCCAGAGTAAACTGAAACATGTTCACTAGAGGGTGATAGGTCAAATAAAACTGGTACATCTATGAGGAGATTACAGGGGCTATATTGGTTGATCGAGTCATGGTTGTAGGACGCTCTAGTTGCCGCGACTACGAGAAAGATGGATTACCTGATCTTCCCCTGAAATATAGATTTCTAGATATCTATTCCCAGAATCCTAAATACTATGCGATGGATGTATCGCAATGTCATGCCTAGATCGTGGTAGAAAAACATTTTCTAAGAATAATATGAGATCTTGAACTACTCAAATTGTGTATTCCCTTCATATTGACGTAAAGATTTATTTTTGTCCATCTATTTGTCTCCTTGATAATCAGAAAGAGTGGAAAGATAATCAAAATTAAATCTCTCTTTTGAAGTGTAAACCTTGATCATTGTCAGAGGGACAAGTAGTACATAATTTTCTTTCTAAATTAATGAGGTAGATTAAACAAGTAAATATGTCTTTTTTTAATATGATTGGAGAGAAAATTGATCATAAAAATTGTATAATTTTCCAAAATGCCACCCTGAATCTCAATATTACAAAAGCTCAAGGAAAGAAATTTCTTCTCAACTAGTACAAGCCACCTGAGTTTGATGGTAAAGGGAGGGACATTCCAACTAAAGCAGAAACATGGATAGAGTCTATGGAAGACTATCTCACTATTGTGGGGACTACACCATCAAATCAAGCCATGATTGCCAAACTAAAACTCATAAGAGATGCCCGTCTTTGGTGGAAATAGTGGTGCAATGACCAAAGAACATCCGAAAGAGCTATCACTTGGGGCAATATTAAGGACATTGTGTGTGGGAGATATCTTCTGCCCACATATCAAGCCTAGAAGATAAATGAGTTCTTCAACCTAAAGAGATGAAGCCTAAGCCGAGAAGCTTACTACTCCAAATTCGTAAGACTTCTAAAATATGCACCTACAATGGATGTTTCACAACAAGTATCCAAATTTTGCAATGGTCTAAATCCACCCCTAAATACACGTCATGAATGAATGAACCCATTGGATTTACAAGATGCATTGATTTGAGCAGCTCCAATAGTCCAGGAGATCAAACAAAGGCCAAGGAGTGCAAAAATTTGGAACAAAAACATTCTGAATAAGGGAAACTTCCAACATTATCCAAAAAGATCCCACAGTCAGTACCACCCAAATGGGACAAAGAAAGCCAAATCAAATGCAGTGGGAGACTTTGTACCCATAGTAAAGAGCAATGAGACTCCAAGGTGCTTCTATTGTAAGCAACCATGACATTTCAAGAGACAATACTGCCCGAAGCTTGGCCAAGGTCAATTTTGTGGGCAAAGCCAAGATGCCAAGGGGAAGGTTGCTAGAATAAACCTAAAGGAGGTCAGTAATGATAAAGATCCCACAATGGAATTTAATATGGAAAGAGCCAAAGTACATTCCACTCTCAATAAGAAGGGTGGAAATTGCCAATTCTTAGTAATTTAAACACCAACAAATTATCAAGGTAAACCCTTTCAAATTTTAATCGATTGTGAAAGTACCCACTCTTTTATATCACCAAAATGTCCAAAAAGGCTAGGCATAAACACTACTATTGCACCTAGTTTTCTTGTGGAGTTAGCAAATGGCAAAGAAGTTCCATCAACACAACAAACTAATAAGGTAGAATTTGGCTTGGGTGGCAGTTCTTCCAAAATGAACTTCCAAATTATGAACCTCGAGGCTTATGAATGTCCGGTAGGAATGGATTGGTTAATTCCAAATAATGCCCATTTCCATTGCAAAAAGTACCAAATCACATTTCAAAACTCAAAGGGAGAACAAGTAACCACTCACAGGGAGAAGTAGGGAACCCTAAGCTTTAGCTGGCTAAAGGTTCCCAAATAATAAAAGGGCCAAAGAAATGATTACCCATCTATCTAATTAAACTCAACAAGGCCAAGCAAGATAGTGAATCCAAGGATCAACCATCTTAGCTAAAAGAATATGCAGATGTTTTTCCAAAAGACCTAACACAGCTCCCACCATCAAGGGAAATAGATCAGGCCATTCAACTCATTCCATGCGCTACCCCATTGCCAAACAGCCCTACCGAATATCAGTTCCTGAAGCCATTGAGCTAAAAGAACAATCAAGTAGCTATTAGACCATGGATACATCTAGCCAAGTAATTCACCATGGGGATGTTGAGATGGCAAGCTCAACACATGTGGACATGGATGATGGACCGCCTGGTTAGATGGGTCCACACGTCTACACTTAGCACGTCGGTGGTCATTATGCATCTCACATGGCCACTGACTCATTACTTATTATATTTAGGTTGTTACACCTATTTACAGCTGGCATAGTTATAGCGCCAGTCGACTAGTGTAGTCGGTTATGCATTGTTTGACTTAGTAGGCCACTTTCCTTTTATGTTGTATCTTATCTATACTTTGTGTATATTGTAAAGTGTGTGGAAGAAGAAGAAGAAACCAGCAAGAATACGTTTTGGCCTCCATCTCTCTTCTTGTCTCTTGAGTGAGCTTCTCCTTGTGCATTCTGTGTGTGTTTGGCGTAGCATCTTGAGCAACCCCCTCCACCACGCGATTCTTGACAGGGGAGCTCCAGTACTATTTCAGGAAAAGAAAGATGAAACACTTTGCCTTTGTATCGATTATTGTGTATTAAACCAAGTGACTGTGAAAAACAAATGTCCAATTCCCAAGATAGATGAGTTGCTTGACCAACTCCAAGGAGAAAATGTCTTTTCAAATATCAACATGCTATTATAAAATAAGAATTAGGGAGGAAGATATCCCTAAAACTACTTTTAACACAAGGTACGGTCATTACAAGTTTGTTGTGATGTCATTCGAGTTAACAAGTACTCATGTCATCTTCAACAAGTTGATGCAAGACATTTTTTTACCCTACCTTGATGACTTCATCTTCATCTTCTTTGATGATATCTTAACATATTCTAAGAATGAAGAAGACTATGGACCATAGCTATGAATAGATATTGAAACAATGAGAGCCCACAAACTATATTCCAAAAAGAAAAAATGTGCCTTCTTCAAAAATTAGATTGAATATTTCCACACTACAAAAACACATACGTGTTACATTCGGACTGCATCTGGTCAAAGTGAAAAGCGACAACATCAAGCTACAATAGCGAGGATGACTAGATATGACAGTCCTAATGATAGATGCGCCTTGAATAGCATTGCACAAGTGACGCAAGACATCAGTGGAGAATCCACATTTGGTCGTGCAGTTGGGGACTCAAGGGCATTTGTTAGAAGGCTTAAATTTATCATCCAAGATCCGAAAGATGAAGACATGGTACTTCCTGCTTATCTTAGGGTCAAACTCACTGCGAAAAGAGAGTACATTGTCGATTCTCTGGTTGATGCAGGAGCAGATTTTAATATCTTGACCTATGAAGCATGGACCCTACTAGACCAACCAGAGCTCACACCAACTAATGCAACTCTTAGCTCTTACAGGGGACACCCACAAGCACTCATAGTGAAGTGCAAAATCCTTGCGACAATTGAAACTGAAAGCTTGCCTATCCTATTTCATGTTCCTCCAAATAGTGCTAATTGTGGGGAGGAAACCCTCCTAGGAAGACCCTTCAAAAGGGTGACCAAGTGTGAGGCCAACTATGTAGCACAGAGGATACACCTAACACTACCGAGTGCAAGGATAGTCACAACCTTTAGCAAGGGTGACCTCATCGATGCTGACATAACAGCCAAGCCTGAAAACGAGAGCAAGGACTTGTTAGAAGAGTTGATAGAAGCACAAGTCGAACAATGAGATCCAGTGAGTGAGGCCATGTCTGAAACAAGAAGGTCAAGAGCCAATGCCAAGTATAGGCATTGGACTTATAAATATCGTAGAAGACCCCAAAAGAAGCCTAAGCCTTATAGACGAAGGCATCGATGGAGAGCCAATACAATGCCGAGATGGATATCCAAAGCGTTGCTACGTGCTCAAGGGTATTATGCAGGTAACCGATGGATTTGGGTACCAAAACCCCTTGCTAAACCACCTCTATCAGCTGAAGGCCAGATTGCATCAAAAGCAATGAAGTAGAGGAGGAAATCTAAGAGAAACTCCAGGTCTCGAGGTAAGAAACCAAACATGAGTGTTTGAAAGAGAGAGCCTCAGCCTAGCATGCTTAATAAGCAGATGTCATATGTAACCATTGAGCGTGCACAAAGACCACTAGTTCTCAAGGAGCTTTTGACTTCCCAAGAGGAGAATGAGCACCAGAGGCACAACACTGCTCGTGAGAAGGCTGATTTCTCAACAAAGCAAATGGCACAATCGTCTAATAGCCTCGAGCAAATCATTCAGCCAGTGCCAAGTCCACCTAAGAGTCCTAGATCTCCTATACCCTCTTTTCCCAAACGGACACAGGAAGCACAACAGCAGTCTTCAAGGGCGGCCTGCTCAATTCCAATCTCTATCTCCATCTAAGCTTCCAAATGTACAATAGGTGGGACATGACACCATCCATAGCTCTCTGCCCAAGGATATGCATGTGCAACCTAATGTGACTAGATCAACTCGTGCTCAATCTACACAGGTGAATGCTCAAAGGGAAAAAAAAGACACGACCACTTCTAATCGCCCTAGGGACTTGACACCGCAATCCAACAAGAGTAGCTAGCTCACTAGACTAGCCGCTACTACTTCCAATCAAGGATCACAGCAGTCACAGCCCCCTTGGCCGTGACAACACCCCTTGCGGAACGTGTCCTTAGCAATTCACCTAGGGAGGAGGTGCCACAACCAGTATCCTTGATAACTCTAGCACTTCCAAAGCACCTAAATCCTAGGCTTGAGGAGAAACCTCTCAAAGATGTGGCTAAGGAGATGGCACATCTAACCAATCAACCTAGCAAGGCTATCCAGCAACAGGGTGCAGCTACATCCCATGAGGACACACCAGAGAAGGGGAAAGCTGAGACCCAACCAAGAACATCAACGGCTGACCTAGTTCAGGGTCCTGAGTCGTTAAGTTATGCACCTTCACTGACCAAGAAAAAGAGGAGAAAATAGCGAAAACAATAGCAGTTACAAGTGGTTGTGGACCCCAAGAACATTGAGACCAAGAGCGCTGGAGAGCTAAGGAATAAAGCATCGAGTCCATCCACCAATGAACCCATTGATGTCTCTCCTAATAGCGGTGAAGCCTCAAACACATCCGTGTGCTCTGAAAAATCAAAGCAGTCGTTACCATCAACGGTTGCTTTCAACACTCAATCCACCGACAACAGAACTCGCATTGACCAATCAAGAGTGGATACAATGCTATCACAACAGGATGACAAATTTATACCAATCACATCCAAGGAGAACCATGACGCATGGAAACCCCGAGAGCATAAGCAATCCTAGCGTTGACCAATCTTGCTCATCTAGGCCTGAGGCCCCAGCTATGCTAAAGCCTAGGAAAACTCCTAGAACCTTGCATGAGATAGCAACCGAGCAAGCCCTTGTTGAACATAGAAGTGTCGCAGAATGCTTAACTGAGTTGGATGCTAAACTCAAAGTATTTGCATGTGTCTACATCCTTGTGCACATGGGTGCATTCGCCAAGAAGCAGCTCGGGGAATACTTGCCATTTCCTCTATCCTAGGAAGAGTAAGAACATCTTGACGAGCATTATGACAGGCTCCTGCATGAACGCATGAGACTCATCTCTGACGAGGAAGCTGACGAACTATGCTTAACTGTGACACTCAATGACGTGCTCTGCCAACCAAACCTCTTAGAGAAAGAGCAACTAAAGCAACAATCAAAGAGTCAAAGTCACTTTGAAAAACGTTGGTTTGAAAACCGTGTTGCAATGGCCGAACTAGGAGGCCAAATTATGACAGTCTTAGAGGAGCGATTGGCCAAATGGCAGTCTCAAAGAGACCCAACCTATGTGGCACCAACTTCCTTTCGAGTGCTAACTGCCATTCAGGGTACAAACTTAGCTAGAACTAGCCAAGAGAACTCTCTGTCTGATAAGTTTCTCACTGAGGAGGAGTTACATATTGCCAATAGACTCGGACAGGGTTCCATGCTACTCGATGTTGCAAAATATCTATCATTAGTGAGTAAGCTTCCACGAGTACTAGATGTGTGTGTCATACTCTAGTACAATCCGGAGTTCTACAATTGGATTTTATCCTCATGAAGTGACATGGATTCGTAAATATGTATATAAATAAACAATGAATTTTGTGACCTTGTATAGACAATATCAACACACACAAGCAATGATAGTCAAGCGCAGGGAGAAGAGTTGGGTTTGACAGGCTAAGCTCCTCAGGTCCTCTCACTACATGTTTAGAAGTTGTGTGACCATTGTCAAGATTGTGGGAGAGAAGGAAGGAGTCTCACTTGTAGCTTTCTCACTTACACAATGGGGGAATACACACAAAGGTGGAGGCTGAAAACAGTTTTCCTCTTCTTAGTTGTGTAAGACAAAAGAACTCTCATACAAAGAAATAGAAGAACCCTATATATGGGTCTCAAACCAAACTCAACTAACTAAGGTGGTATACTAACTGAACCACGAACTAGAGTAGATAAGGATAGCTGTCATCTAGCTATTATTCATGGGCGGTGTACCAACCACATCAGCAACTAACAAGTCGGTGACATAAATGCACAATGGTCACCTTGGCATATCACGAGTGGAGCTCGATATCTCAACACTCCCCCTTGAGTTCAATCCCAATTCCTGCACACCAAGCAGGTCTCTGAACTTGCACAGCTTCTCTACGCCCAATGCCTTTGTAAATATGTCAGCTACTTGATCCTCTGTGCTGACATAAACTAGATCAATAAGACCTAGTAAAACCCTCTCCTGCACGTAGTGATAATGCACCTCAATGTGCTTTGTTCTAGCATGATATACTGGGTTATTTTCCAAGTGTATACTACTCATGTTGTCACAATAAATGACAACTGGCCCATCTGTAGGCTGATGCATATCATAAAGTAGCTTATGCAACCAAGCTACCTCACATGCAGCCATTGCTGCACCCCTATACTCAGCCTCTGTGCTCGACAAGGCAACTGTAGGCTATTTCTTGCTGCTCCAAGTGATTGCAACACTCCCAAAAGAGAACACATATCCACTGGTAGATCATCTATCAGAAAATACTACCAGCCCAATCAGCATCAGCGTATCCATGCAACTGTATCTGAACCCCGGTCTCATAAAATAGTCCATACTGCAATGTGGACTTCACATACCTGAGTATGCGTCTAGCCGCATCCAAATGCGGTTTCCTTGGAGCCTGCATAAACAGACTTACCAATCCAATAGCATAGCTCAACTCTGGCCTGGTAATAGTCATATAAATCAAACTTCCTACTATGCGTCTGTACATAGTAGGGTCTTCAAGAAGCTCACATGCATCTGCGCTCAACTTCACATTCTGCTCCAAAGGAACTGAAATAAGCTTACAGCCTGTCATCCCATATTTGGACAGCATGTCCAATCCATACTGCCTCTGTAAGAGCCATATCCCACTTGGTGATCTTATCACCTCAATGCCCAAGAAATAACGCAGCTCTCCCAAATCCTTCATCTCAAACTTCTACTTCAATAGCATTTTCACATGAAGGATATCTTCATCACTATCACCTGTGATAATCAAATCATCAACATAAATGACAAGCAGCATAATACCTTTCTCTATTTTTCTCACATAAAGTGAGAAATCTACCTTCAAAATCTGAAAGCCAATAGTGACAAGATATTGTCCTATCTTGTCAGACCATGCTCCAGGTGCTTGCTTCAAGCCATACAAGGCTTTCTTCAACCTACAAACAAACTCAAGATGAACAGCATGCACATAACCTGGTGGCTACTCCATATAGACCTCTTCTTGCAAATCACCATGCAAGAATGTATTCTTTACATCCATCTGATGTAAAGACCATCCCTTTGATGCAGCCATAGCAATGACTGCTCTTACGGTTTCCATCCTTGCAATCGGACTGAATGTTTCTTCATAATCAATGCCATATGTTTGTGCATACCCCTTGACTACTAATCTTGCCTTGTATCTATTCACAGAACCATCTGCATTGTGCTTCACATTATAAACCCACTTACAACCAATTGCATTCTTATCTTTAGGCAAAGGCACCAATTCCGATGTAGTGTTTGCTTCTAAGGCATCCATTTCTTCATCCATGGCTTTCTCCCATTTTTCTTTTCCCATGGCTTGCTCAAAAGAAGTGGGTTCTGGTTCCTGTATCACTTTGACCATATAGGCATAGTGAATGGCTGTAAATCCATCATATTTCAGTCTATCCAAAGGATACCTAGCTCTAGTAGACCTGCGCAAAGTAGATTCACTCACAGGTGCTCTCAAAACATCCTTGGTCTTCCTTACTCCAGGTGTAACAATAGAAGGAATACCCAACTCATCATCAATGCTCTGTTCTGAGCCATTAGATTTACCATCCACATAAGAGTGACCTGCGTTCACATCAAACATGGGCTGATCTACCTTCTCTTTTCCTTTTCGTGAAACCTGCATACCACTATCTGCATTGGTTTGGGGAGATTCTCCTGATCTCAATCTGCCTGTCCATGGCGAAGAATGTGAACCACTGCTAGAGGACACTCCAGATCCACTAATATTTTGTGACTGCTGCTATGAATTCTGTACAGCGTTACCATTTTGTGCATCTACATCATCAATCACATTTACTAGTTTATACCAGCTACTCATCTCATCAACACAACATCTCTGCTCACTGTAAACTTACGAGTAGAAGAGTTATAGCATATATACCCTTTCTGCTCTGCAAAGTATAACCAATAAAGATGCACTTCTCAGCTTTTGGATCCAACTTGGATCTCAACTCATCTGGCACATGAACATAGGCAATGCAACCAAAAATCTTCAAATGAGAAATATCTAGTTTCCTACCAGTATACCTCTCCTCTAGAGTCATCCCATGTATTGCTACAATGGGAGTCCTATTCATTATGTAGACCGTTGTAGCAACTGCTTCAGCCCAGTAAAAATCTGGCAAGTCTTTTTTGTTGAGCATGGCACGAGATACCTCTCCAATATGCCTGTTTTTCCTTTCTGCAATTCCATTTTGTTGTGGGGTATGACTGCATGAATATTGCTGCTTTATGCCATGCTCCTGCAGGAACCTTGCAAACTCATTTGAGAGATACTCTCCCCCTCCATCTGACCTTAGGCATTTTATTTGTAGGCCTGTTTCTTTTTCAACCATAGCTTTAAGAGTTTTGAAATGCCCAAACACTTCACTTTTCTTTTTCATAAAATACACCCAAACTTTTTTGCCATAGTCATCAATAAAAGTGACAAAATAATGACAGCCTCCAATAGATGCAGCTTTAGTAGTCCACACATCAGAATGGATTAATTCCAATGGCTTCTTACTCTCTTGAACATGTCTAGGAAATGGTTTCCTTGCCTGTTTTCCAAATTGACAAGCTTCACATACCTTATGCATTTCTGCAACCTTGAATTTAGACAATCCTGCAACAATATTTTGGGCTTGCATTGATTTAAGTCGTTGTACATTAACATGACCAATGCATTTGTGCCAGATATCAATATCTGCAACTACACCGGTTCCATGTGCAAACATTGCTGCACTCAATTCAAGCATGTCTGCATCCAACGTAAACATTCTGCCCTTCTTCTTTCCTTTTGCTATCAAGCGACCTTTATTTTTCATATCCTCAACAAAGTATCCATGAGAATTAAATCTGACCTGCAAGCCCTGCTCAACCATTTGACCAACAAAAACCAGGTTCTTGGTGATATTCGGGACATGAAATACATCCGAAAGGTATTTCTTTTTCCCATCCTGCATAGACAAAGGAATTTTTCCAATCTGCACAATAGGATGTGCAGTATCATCACCAGTCTCCACAAATCTTGGTTTTTCCATTTTCCTTCCATCCTGCATCCATTTTGCATGACCTGTCATGTGGTTTGATGCACCTGAGTCAACATACCACACATCGTTGATTTCTTCTGCACTTGTCACAAAATTGGTCATGTGCTGCACCATAAACAAATGCTCATTTCTGTCATCACCCTGCCTACTAGAAGATGCATAATTCCCTTGTTGCAATTTTCCATTCATGATATCATTCTGCTTTTTATAGCAGTCTTTAGCCATATGACCCATTTTACCACAGTAGTAGCATTCAACATTGTTGTTTGCATTTTGGCCTCTTTGCCATCCACCACGACCTCTTTGGCTCCCCCTGCCTCTAGAGTTACCACGTCCTCCTCCATAGGACTGATTTTCTTGAGTTTGCTGCATATTCTGATTTCTACCACGGCCTCCAGATCGGCCTCCTCTACCTCTTCCAGCATTTGAGTAGAAGACAGCTTCTTTTGAAGTTCCTCCTAAAGAAGATGCACCACCATTTCTATGCTCCTCAGAAATTAGAAGAGCAATCAACTCCTCAAAATCAAGAAATCTTTCACGGACGGAAATGGATATTCGGAACTGTGCATAATCCTTTCCTAGACCATTCAAGGTCACAGAAACTAAATCATCATCTTCCAGTGGCGACCCAATGGAAGCAAGTGCATCTACAATCTTCTTCACCTTCATGTGGTAGTCATTGATGCTCATACTTTCTCTTTGCACATTGTGCAACTCTTGCTTGAGCTGCATTTTCCTGGCTTGCGTATTTGTGCTATACATTTTTGACAAAGTATCCCATGCCTCCTTTGGCGTACTTGCATCCTGAATATGCACAATCATAGAGTCTGAAATACTGATAGACAGCCAGTACATAACTTTTCTGGCTCTCTCATGCCATTCTTTAAATGCCTGCATTTGTTGTTGATTGGGAACATAAGGAAGAACTGGTTCTTCTTTGTTTCCTACAACGAATTCCCAATATCCTTTTCCCATAAGGAAATTCGTCATTCTAAACTTCCATGCTTGGAAGTTGTTCTTGTCAAGCTTTTCAGTGACAATCTGTGAAAGAGAATCAAACGCCATTACGGAACATTGCAAAAAATTCTGTCACTGCAAAAAACACAGCTTCAGCCTCACAAGGGCAAATCTGCAAAACTGACGAAAGTGGTATTTGACCACACAGTCACTTCCTAGTGACGATTTTTCATCAACAGGCAACAAGGATGATTCTGTAACTCCCAATGTCTCTGCGCATAGGCATACGTTGCAATTTCTATGGTAACTTTTCACCGACCTGTAGAACAGTGGTCGCACAACATAAATAGGGCCTTTTCCTGAGTGCGTGCAGAAAACTTCCGCCTCCAAAATAGGCTCCAAAATGTCCTCGAATCAAAAAAACTGGGCAACCAAGGGCTAAATCCCTCTCCCACAGCATATACTGCCCTCTTGCTACACCGCGAAGGGCGTCTCAATCTGAGACAATGCACTCTTGCACTTTCCGGCTGTGCTACCTGCAGAGACTTGCTCCCAAACTCGAAAAATGAAAGCAACACTGGTCCTCTTACCAGAACGCCGTGAACTTGGTTTGCTTTCTTGATCTCCTTACCACAAACCAGGCTCTGATACCATGTCAAGATTGTGGGAGAGAAGGAAGGAGTCTCACTTGTAGCTTTCTCACTTACACAATGGGGGAATACACACAAAGGTGGAGGCTGAAAACAGTTTTCCTCCTCTTAGTTGTGTAAGCCAAAAGAACTCTCATACAAAGAAATAGAAGAACCCTATATATGGGTCTCAAACCAAACTCAACTAACTAAGGTGGCATACTAACTGAACCACGAACTAGAGTAGATAAGGATAGCTATCATCTAGCTATTATTCATGGGCGGTGTACCAACCGCATCTGCAACTAACAAGTCGGTGACATAAATGCACAACGGTCACCCTGGCATATCACAAGTGGAGCTCAATATCTCAACAACCATTCCCGCCTCCCAGGTGGAGGTCATGCAACCCTCATTACCACCATAATGACCAACATCGATGATGGTGTAGACAAGGTATCGTCCTTTTCTATACACCTTTCCCCCTTTTCGGTCTATCCTTTTGAGGATGAGCCCTGCCCCACTCCATGACAACCAATCCACGCAACTTAGCATAAGCCAAGATCTACTAATGGCTAGAGGCAAAACGAATATCATCATGGGAGCCATCCCTCTACAACAAACACTGCATGCCTCACCTCTCCCCTCCTCATCATATGCGCTTGATAACCCACTGTATAATCCCTTCCATGTGAATAGTCTTATCCTGCCTCAGGGCCTAATCCTTGGTTTGCATTTTGCAGGCCCCCTATGGTAGCGATCATGGACCACATAGTGCAGTTGGCATGCAAGGAAGCTCTCCGCCGTCGAAAAGAGCATAAGGCACTAGCGCCCCCACCAGAATGCTATGTGCCTACTCTAAAGAGGTACGCGTCGAAAAGAGGCCCCAAACAACAAGACCTAGGACGCAGGCCAAAAACCCCCCAAGCCAAGAGGACGAGGGCTCAAGGGAGCACACGGGGTGTGGTAACACGAGCCGTGCAGGTTCCCACCAGACGCTTGGGCACCAAGTGCTTGAAAGAGGAGAGGGCAGCTTGAGACAAGCAGAAATTTGATGCATTGTTTAAAAGCATTCTAGAAACAGTTGCGGCCAGGGGCTACGCCATCCGGGTCTCGATCGACATCTTCCCCATCTAGCCTCACAGGAGCCCCTCACCAGCAGAGCCTCAGTCACTCGACCACCCAGACTCGCCCGCCTCGTGCAAATAGAGTAGCCCCTATGATATATAAGTAACTTAACAAAGGCTATCTTGCCATAAATTTTTGTCTTTAAATGGTTAAAGGGGCAGGCTCCCCACCTATATACACTTTCCTTACTTATTGCTAATATATGCCACATCAATATGCATCGCAATCAGTATCATAGGATTTTGATAAAGTAATATCTTGACATGATTGCATCTGTTCGTTTTACTTGATGCATGTGACTTGCATATACTCTCATGAAATGACAAGTGGATATAGGACAATGCAAGTCTTCGTGTGAACGTGTTCAATGCCCAAGTCACCGCAAGACCACCAACCTCACAAAGAACTGCAACAAAGCCACGTTGCTGAAAGTGAAAATCACCCTTGCGAGTGCCCACATTGCATGGCCCAAAGCATGATCTTAACTACTTCCTCTTTCTGGGTTACACTCTACGCCGAGCACTCACGACAACTGTTACCCCAATTGTACCAACATCGCACATTCCAAAGAGGGTTGCAATATCTCAAGTGTATCTCCCCATCTCAACGACTGCTTCTCTAACAATGAGACTAGGGCACAATCATCACTGTAATATCCATTTCTTGAGCCTTCAAAGCTTGACATTTCCCAACCCATTGAAAGGCTGATAGCCTCAACATATTGCAATGGTTGTACTCAGGCAAGTCCAAAAAAAAAAAGAAAAAGAAAAAGAAACGAAAAAGAAAACGAAAAAGGAAAAAAAAAAAGAAAAGAACGAAAAGATACGAAGCACCCACGATCCCAGCACAACACCTAGGGGTCCTCAAATTAGGTACGTCCAGTGACCTTGGTTGGCTGGGTCCGTCCCTAGTCCCCTAGCCCTTTAGCATCACCCACAATTGTTCAGGGCATGTCAAGGGCCGGACATACCTAGGGAGCTTGTCTCGCCTATGGTTAGGTACCTGTCACCCTGACCCATTCGCATGATTCCCTCTTGCACTCTACCTTAATACCATTGCAATCAATACCCACACAAATGGCCATGAAAAGTACACTGTCCTCATCAAGCAAGTCTAATAGCTCCCAGCTACCGAAAGTGCAGTGTCCCTGTGTTCAATTATGCTATGTCGTGGAGTCACAATGCAAAGGATGTCTCATATACCTTCACGTGTACTTCTTCTCAACATGGACAACTTTGCTTCATCCACACATTGTTACGAGAAACCAGCCCGCGGTCTTCTAACTACGTAATATCTAAGTATGCATGAGCACTCACATAATATCTGCACTGAAATATATACACAGTTTTGAGTCCTCAAGTGCAAGACAATACTCTCAGCTTGCTTAGAGTTTGACCTGTCTCCCAAACTAATTGAACTATGTTTTGTGCACAATAGAGAAGACTAGCACTACCCCTAGGGAGAGACCACCTATGAGAGATTTTCAATTGCAGGTATTGAAGACTCCAACGAAAGTGGCATTCGCTCTTCATCAACACCCAACTTTGAATTCTTATCCTTTATCATCCTACAAGCCCGCCAAGAATTGTCATGTGTAGAATCCCCAATAAACCAACACTTGTGCTAACCATCAGTGCAATCCCCAACAAAGAATAGCCCTACCACCAGCCACCTAGGCCACCAACATGCCACCACCAACACTCCTTCATGGCAACCACCGATATCCCTTCCACCCATGTCCTCAGTGCATGTCAAAGCCTGCTACCTAGACAGTGAGTGCCATGGGACTGGCACTCGTTTCGGAGGGGGGTAATGTTAACTGTCAAATGAACAAGGTGGAAAATCTGGAAAAGCTAAACCAGAAGACAAAGACCAAGGCAAAGTGAAACGGAAGACGAAGGCCTGACATGAAAAATATGGAAATACAAGAAGTGCAAAGAAGTCCTAAATAAAGGAAAAATGCACACAAGAAAAAGCGCAAGTCAATAATTTTGTAAAAGAGTGCAAGCGCATCATGATTTAATTTAAAGAGCACCGGGCTCTCACCCATACAATTTGTAAAGGTATATGGGCGGTAGGAAGGAAGCTAGGAAGATAGGAGGACAATGGGAAAAAGGGCCTAGGCCACGGCCGGCCATGTAAAAAAGGGGATAAGGGGATCACCGCCCAAAAGGGATTTAGGGTTTTGTATATAAAGTTGAAAAGTGAATGAGAAGCTCATTCTTATGTGTGGCCAAAAGTGGGTCTCTTCTTCTTCTTCTTCTTCTTCTTCTTCTTGCTTGCTTGAGCTTGTGCTTGAGAGAGGGAGTGTGAAAGTGTGAGGGAGTGAGCGTGTGAGGGTGAGGGACCGGGGAGGAGAAGCTCTCCATCTTCCCCTCTCTTCTTCTCTTCTCTTCTCTTCTCTTGTCTTGCTCGTGGCTATGGAGCTTGGAGCATGGATCTTGAGGATGGAGCTTACTTGAAGCTTACACTTGGATCGTGGAGCTACCAGAGTGTGCAAGGAGAGGAGGTAACTTGATCGGCATGAAGGTAAGCTCACTACACCCGTAGATATGGATGGCACGTCAGCTATGTGAGAGGTAGCCATTAGTGGTTGGCTTGGAACGCTTGAAACAATAAGAGGTCTATGGGTCTTGGCAGTTGAGTGAAAGCTCCCACATGCAACCTCTCTAGACCTCAAAGATCAAATTTTCAACATCAAATTGCATCTTGAAAGCTTCTAAATTGTTGATTTTCCAAGATAACCTCCATAAAGAGCTCTTCTTCTTGGCCGCAACCCTTCTTCTTCAATTTAGCTATTAATACAAGGCATGAGGAGCTATTGGAGGGCAATGCAAGCAAGAGAGGAGAGGCCCTTCTCGAGAGTATAGAGCAAGAGAGAGTGGGGCAAGAGAAGCGCGAGAACACGAATTATTGTCACAAAGACAAGGAGGATAATCCGCAAGCTCTTGGAATCAAACCGTCCGTCCCTTCTACCCTACTTCCCTATGGAATCAAGACTCTTCTTGATTTTCCTAAAATCCTAGTGATTTCCAACCCCCACCAATCCAATCAAGAGTTGTCAATAACACTGCGGACACAATTACTACAAATGGAATTATGAGTATTGGGATTACAAATAAAGCTACGAATACCATCAACCAAGCACTCCCCATGGATCCACATGTATTATAATAAAGGCAACTGGTAGGCCATCATCTCATGAATTGGCATAAAAAGCTGCATTCAAAAAATAAGATGTTATTCATCTTTTAAAGGAATTCTTAACTGAAAATTCCAAGGGGTAACTTGGGTTTATACAAGATGAACCTAAGCAAGTACAAGGAAGGTACTATGTACCTAAGAGACTTGATATATTTGATTTGTCTTGATCTAATGAGACCTCTGATGGATAATCATGTACTCTAATTCTCAGTACATAAAAGACCTTATGATGGAATTGTCGAAAGAATACTTTTTGTAATTAAACTAACCAAGATTTTTTTAATTGCGGGCAAGGACCCACAAAACTCCAAGGAAGTTATTCTCGAGAATAGAATTGTTGTTTAGTCCAAACTAGATCCTAAGGAATGGAAAATCTGAGAAGACTATTGGAAGGTATTGCCACTCACACTAAGTTTTGCCTTGATGTTATTATTGAAAAGAAAAGATTTGTCTTGGAAATAATTTTTTAATGTATAATGCATTTGAATTAAGATATTTGTGATTGTAAGTTTGGTACTAATCTTTCCTAAAATCATCAGGCTAAAAGATGGATGACCGAGTATAGATCGTGGACTGAGTCTATATTCCGATAAGCACAGAACAGAACACTGACTAAGGTAGTGTTCTTGATGGCGCTAGACCTCCCCCAAGGCCAACATGAATAAAACCTACTCAAAAGGGGTTTTTTTTTTTGTTTCATGTTAGTGAGTATAGACCAATCATGATGTGAAAGGTCTTGTCGTAGGAAGCTCTAGTCGGCAAGAGGAGGTGAGGATACCAGGGGCTATGGTCATAAACTCCTTAGGCTCTTACGAATTGCCAACTACCCTTTGATTTCTTGATAGTATTCTGGAAGTTCCAATACTAGTTGAGGAACTAAACTTGGAAAGAATAATGTCTTCAAGTTGACATCACTCTAAACAGAAAATATTATAAAAGGTTATTTCTCTTAAAGAAACCTATTGAGAAGGGATTGCTTTACTCTGTTTTTGTGTCGTGAATTAAAGGCATGTAACAAATTTGTATCAGGAGATAATTCAAAGAAGTTATTTTTATATATTGAACCTAAAGTAGTAGGTAATTAGGTAATTAAAAATACTCTCTTGAGGGAAGCGCGAGGATGGAGATCCATACCTATGGTTGGGTGGTCTCGGTAAGCTGAGAGCTTTCCTAAGAAGGAATAAAAATTGCATCTTTGATGAACCATTAGAGATCAGAAAGCCTAACTTGCATCATTTTAGAACCATGGGCAGAAGGGATCAAAG
Source organism: Lygodium microphyllum (assembly GCF_053477565.2). Lineage (NCBI taxonomy): Eukaryota > Viridiplantae > Streptophyta > Polypodiopsida > Schizaeales > Lygodiaceae > Lygodium > Lygodium microphyllum. The sequence goes on from NC_141156.1 coordinate 127,450,878, forward strand.
TGTCATATTTTCCTTCATTTCCCATTGTCTTTGAACCCAATGCAATGTAAGCATATTTCATTTAGCAATTTCTATAAGGGATAGAATTTTGAACCACTGACACTAGTCAACCGTTAGTAGTTGATTTGACCAAAAAGATCATGTCGATCCTCATGGAAACGACCGGAACTTCCACTGCAGGGTAGACTCAAGCGAGCCTAGTTAGCAAACTCCGAGGGTTTTCATCAAAATCCCAGACAATGCTTTCTAGGATATCTGTTGATGTGCTACTAAGAACATACCAACAAGGAAATCTCAAGTAGGCACATTACAGGTAAGCACCGATGTCCAAAGCATATGGAATCAAATCAATCTACAAGCGGAGGTAACTATATCTCCAATAGCATATACATGGACTAAGAGTCCCACTATCTCAAAGAACTAAGCTTTGCCAAGTAAGTACAAGTGTCTCCCATTGGAATCAAATACGGAATGCAAAGTAAGAAAATATCAAGAATTATATGTCAAAGTATCCAAGAAGCCCAAGCGCATCACAAATACATCCGGGAGCATAAATGTTAAATAAAGCTTCAATATCCTTAAGTAAGCATAAAAGCTTCAAATTTGAGTTAAAGTAAAGGGTGAAGAAGTTCTTTGAATGGTTAGCTTTGATACCACTTGAATGGTAGAGCCCTAGTACAAGCTCACAAGTGAAAGTAAGAGTAAACCAAGAGTTGTGGCAAATGGAGAGAGAGAGAGAGAGAGAGAGAGAGAGAGAGAGAGAGAGAGAGAGAGAGAGAGAGAGAGAGAGAGAGAGAGAGAGAGAGAGAGAGAGAGAGAGCATATGTAGAAACCCAATACTCACAATGTATGACTGACCTTCCCTTATTCAAAAGTCACTAAAAGAATAAATGTTTAAGTGATAGTGATGGGTGTCCGCCACTTGTAGTGTACATGTATGCAGTCATGATGTATGAAGTAAATACAAGGCAGTGTAGGCATAGACACCTCTATCCCCAACAACAAAGAACCATGTTTCAAGGAAGCCATTTAAAGATGGATAACTTTAGCCATCCAAGAAGAAGAAGAAAATGAGGAGGAAGAGGCATTTGGGCTCCTCACATCCATAAGGTTCTTACCTTATATAACAAGTTCCCTTGAGTGAGAGTGTGAATGATAAGCAAGGGATTTTGCTTATGGTTGGGTAGAAGACATTTCAACCTAAATATATTTGGAGGCACACAAGTTTAGCTAGACAGGGCAATGTTGTACCTAGTGACTTGAAGAATGATGTAAGTATATATGGGATAGAAAATCCTTTGGATATACTAAGTGCAACTTGGTTTCAAGCTCCTTGTGATAAAAGCGTCCAAGTGGAGGACATTGTATTACTATTTAGGGAGGCATTAGTCCCACCTCATCTACAAAGGTTCAAAGATTACCCATTGGATACAACAAGTGTAGCTTTGTTTCAAGCTCCTTGTGATAAAAGTATCTAGGTGGAGGACATTGTATCACTGTTAAGGGAGGCATTAGTCTCACCTCATCTACAAAGGTTCAAAGATTTATAAAAAGAGATATGAACCCAATAGTTGTTTTAGGTCATGATATTGAAGACTACAAGCCTAACCTCACAACTGGATGTCAATCCATAGACATTATTTTTCTAAATCATTGTAGCTAGGGTGGTTGATGGAATATAAATCTATTGCTAGAGTAGTTGCTCTTTAGCCTCCACCTCTAATCCACCAAATGCCTATGTGCAATAGGATTTAATTTGACATAATGCAATTCGTAGGTAAATAAATGCAAATAATATTGTAACTTTCATCTATCTCTAATCTTTAATAATTAGAAATAGAGATTCTAACTAGTTGTGGTTTAATTTAATCAATAATTTAAATATGCACCTTGAAATTAGCTATCCTTTGCTCCACAGTGAATTGATAATAATAAATTACAATAGTTGAACCATGTAAAAATGTTTTGCCAAATAGTGATGCATTAAAACAGTAATCAATCAATGTGAGGACATATTGATTCCTAATATAAGGTGCCTCCATCTTCATCTTGATGGGGCCAACAAAATGCCATTCTCCACTTGTGACATGGCTCTAGAGGTAAGATAGGGTGTAAGGATTGTTAAAAGAATAGGGAAGAAGAGATAGACAAAAACATGGAGCTAAAACCAAGAGAGCAGTGTAGTCACTCTATCCTTCATTATTCCATCACACTAAGTCACTAAGTAACAATAGTATAAAGAGATAGGTCTATCAACTAACCATAGTCAACAAATTATAGTTAACCTACCCGACTTATTGAATGCACACACATGTCTAGTCTAGCTAGGCTATAGCTATCTAGTGTCAATCATAAGTATTGTTGAACTTAAATCTCAACACTTCTCCTCAATCTCAAGCTAAGCGTTGTCCTCCAAGTAGCTCCCTGAAGTGAATAAAATTATCTCTACCTATTAGCTACTTGGGCTTCAATCTTCACATGAAGTAGATCAGTCTGTCCTACAAGTATCATTTCCTTAATGAAATGATAATGAACTTCTATGTCTTGTAGTGTGCTAGCCAATAGCACACTACTCATGTTGTCACAATGCAATGTGACCTTCCTATCCAACTATATACCCAACTCATGTAGCAGTTTCACAAGGCATGTATACCCAATCCTTAGCTACTTCACATGCAACTAAGGTTGCATCTCTATACTCCTCCTCTGTGCTAGAAAGAGCAATAGTAGGATACTCTTTACTGCTCCAACTGATCATACTACTACATTAGGGGAATTTTGAGATCTCTAAAATGCCTTTTAGGAGATAGAGAGAGTTGTGCTCTAGAGACCAATAGGAGCAAAGCCTTCGTCACGAAACTTCTATTTTGAAACATGTAAAAAATCATTCTATAAAAATATATATACATGTATATAATATTACAACTTTTTTTATCAATATCTATTTTTAGCCTCTTATATTCATGATTATGACATTCTTTACATTAATGACATATAGTCTGGGCCACTTTTATTTAATGATATGTTTGGATTAATGATAATGACTAGTTTAATTTAAATTCAAATTAGTAAAAAGTCTAGCACTCATTTTTTTCGCTCCTTTCTTTCATCCCTCTCGAGTTTTTCCCTCCTTTGTGTTAGCCTAGTCCTCTCTCTCTCTCTCTCTCTCTCTCTCTCTCTCTCTCTCTCTCTCTCTCTCTCTCTCTCTCTCTCTCTCTCTCTCTCTCTCTCTCTCTCTCTCTCTCTCTCTCTCTCTCTCTCTCTCTCTCTCTCTCTCTCTCTCTCTCTCTCTCTCTCTCTCTCTCTCTCTCTCTGTGCCATGCTCTACCATACATTCACAAATACAAATCTTATTTTTTCTTATTTTTCATATGTAAAAACCTATTTTTACCATTTTTTCCTAATTATTTGTTGATAAATATGGCTATTTTCCTATTTTTGAATCTTAATGAGAATGAATTTCCTATCATATTTCATCCCATACGAATACTATGCACACGACAACACCCCAAAAACACATATTTTCCTTAAAATCGCAATGTTGCAGGTTTTGCGTGTTTAGCATGAAATTATTCGATGACTAATTTTTATTGATTTCTTTAACATCTCCATTGATAAATCAGAGCATTCGCAACCAAATACAATCATTTCAAACCAAAATTTATCATAAAACAGTGAAAGGTACCTCTTGCTCATAAAATTGTGCATTATGACATATGTATTTCATAATTGGAGGCCCGCTGATGCTTTCCAATAGCCACTAACCATTTGTCCAATTGCAATATATGCTTCTTTATGCTCACACATCATTGCACTATCAAAATCTTTCATCTCATTCCACCACCCCCTTCTCTCATATGTTAATCCATGGAAGCATACAACGAGAGGAGAGAGGAGAGAGAGAAAGACTAAAATCAGATCTATTCATAGAATGCATCATTTCTGCTCATTCTTAGAAGGCAATAGATGGCAAAGAAATTGGAGATCTTGATGCCTTCTCCTTGCCTCTGATCTCCATCGGTCAATAATTCATTAAAATTTGCTATTTTTGGAGGCGTCAAAAAAAATAGCTCCCCCCCCACATTTCATAAACTTGTGTCTCTTCAATTCTGGCACTAAACCAAGCTTATTAAGCTTTAAACACAATAACTAGATCAACTTTCTTCATGTTCACACTTGACAAAAGTGATTTCTCACAGAACAACAAAGGTGTGAACGAACTTCAATTCATGAGTGGACTAAATGTTTGGCTTCATGACATCAATATCTATAAACTTGGCCTTCGTCATGCACTTTTCAGCTCCTAGATCACATAGCTGCTTCATAACGTGCAACCTTGTGAGGATTAAATGAGGGGTCAAACGGACTTCGATTGACGAACTGAGATTTGTGTTGGGTTCCTGCCATCAAACTCCATCTAGGAAAACTTGAGCTCATCAATCTGTAACCATTTCATTTTGCATGAAAATTTGGTCTTTTATGATCTCCCAAGCTCTTTTTTGTTTCAAAACGGGCTCTAAAATCCAACTCTCAATATTCGTGTTTAACTCATTCCAAAAAGATGGAAGATTGATTCCTACTATCATTAGCAAAGGCAATTGGATCACCATGCAACAAGTAAAATGTGGGAAAAGATGAAGATATGAGAACTCATTCATCTCTGCTTAGAAGGGTAGAATCTGAGATTTCAAGCTTGGAGTAAATAAGAATAGCATAAAAGAGGTATTGGTGCAACATGTGTTTATAGATAAAGAGCTACATTTGGAACCTGTTCCAATTCATAGACCAAATTGTAAGAATTTGATTCTTAAAGTCTTTCTTTTCTTGAACTTGGTTTAAGGTTTTCTATTATAATATTTGTTTGTTTATCTTGTAGATATATACCTCTCTAATCTTGAGGAATGGTAGCTAGTTGAGTCTATTGTTGATATTATTGATGTTATGCATGGTTTGATTAGAGAAGAAATGTACAAAGATAGAAAGAAGACAGAGCTTGCAAAGAATAGAATATTCTTTTATGACCATTCTTATATTGTGCCCATGCAGTGTAGCCAATGGGGATCAATATCCTCCCTTCCTTTGCCAAATTTCTCAAGCTTTGAGTGGCCTTTGCCAAGTCTAGCTACTAATGAGGACTATAGATGTTAATTATTTTTTGAGATACAGAGAGCATTAAAACCTAATATCTCAAGTAGGCTAAGCAAAGTTACTTTATTCATGCCTATTAATATATTTATTGACTTCTTTTCTAATGCTAAGATAAGAATATCAAAGGCCATGCTTTCAATGAAGAGACTAACATATGATCATGTCATACAATTTGTTGATGAGGGATGGGAAACTAGGATAGAAGGAAAAATTATATGTAAGATAGATCAAGACTCCATAGCTTGTAAATATATGGTTGCTACTCAAAATTTCATCCTTAGCTTTTATTGTAGTAGATGGCATTATTTTGGTGGTAGTCTGGTTTCTTTAGACCAAAATATTGATCATTTTAGCAAAGCTCCTATAGTGGATCTTAATGTTTGGTTCAATGAGGATATTATTGCAATCCTAAAGGTTAGGTCATCATACGCTACATCAAATGAGGATGGATTTACATAATGAAGATATTGAACTACCATGTTCATTTGTGTTCCAACTTAATAACAAACAAGTAAGTTTTTATATCATATTATATCTACTTAGGTATATATCTGATTCCACTTATTGATTAACAAACATTTGTAATATATTTTTTGAAGATATCAACAAGGAGAGAGAAGAATATACAATGCAAAGATATTAAAGAAAATATCTCTTTATTATCAATATAAAATACATGTACAATTTTTGTGGTAAATTTTTGTCAATCATCTCCATGACTTATATACACAAGGGCTTACAAGCAATGAGGCAAAGCTACTTATTTTTTTGAGAACTTTTCTTAGGAGAAGGGACATCCTTTCTAGGAGTCATTTTGCCTTTCTTTGATGCTTTGGTTGCCTTAGGTGTTAAAGGCATAGCTTCACCTACTACATTTACATGCACCTCCTCTCCCTCATTTTCCAAGTCTCCTACTACTATGCATTCTTGTCAATTGCATACAATTGACCATTATGTACTTCATGATCTTTGCTCTTAATATACCAAACGTGCTCGCTTGTATAGCAATCCTTTGAAAACTATCATATATATGTAAGAAAATATTTTTAATTCATTGTTATTTTTTACAATGGACTATATGATTATCATCAATGGACTATTTTGCAATCTTAAAGTTTCATATATTTTATATTACCTTAATAAGTTTATCATCATTGAGATAAATAAACTTAACCAATCTTCTGGCATTTCCACAAGAGTGACTATCATCCTGATGAGGACACTGCAACCAATAATATAAAGTAAAACTATGAAACTTGTTTATGATAGTTTATAGAATAAATTTTTTTATTATGTTCCAACCATTCAAATCAAGACCTTACCACAACTTGTCTATCTTGCATTGTTGCAAGTAAAACAGAAGGCATGGGAGGCTTTTTCTCTAGCACTTCAATCAATCTTTTTACAGCCTATACCAAAAAGACAATTAAATTTAGAGTAATTGAAAAAAAAATCAAAATATTTTTAAAAAGATCAAAATATCAAGGATACCTGGATTATATAACTTACAGCGTAGCATTTCCATGGCTTTCTTTCATAGAATTGACGAGGAAACATTGCCACTCCATATAGTCTATTCCAGTTAGGCTCCAATGAGAACTAAAAATCATCATATTTTAATAATTTAGCAAAACAAAATCTCATAAAATCTAACAAAATATCAAATTACGTACTTTTCATTGTATGAAATTAGAAAAACCTCCAAAGTTTCAAAGTCAATTGGATTGAACCAATGATCAAATGCACTTGCATCAAGCTCACTCCTCATATAGTATGAGATAGATGGATCAAGAATCTCAATTTTTTGTTGTATATCAAAGGGGAACTCCTGCATTACACATGTAGCAAAGGAATGGAGATAGTGAGCATAAACATGAAAGTCTATTTCTAAAAAATATGTAGTGAGTAAAAATAAATTTGGGTATATTGTACCTCATCCCAACAAGAAGAATAGAGTCACTTACTTCTCTCATTTTATCCTTGAGTATTTGAGCACAATTAGAGTCAAAAAATACCATATCAGATCTTTTGTTAATATCACCACGTAAAAAGCAACAGACATTGAAGTCCTTAGGATTAGCCTTTTCAAAAAAGATAGATATCTCTTCTTCAAAAGATGGTAGTTGCTCCACTTCCTTTTCTTCTACCTTCTTCCTTTTATACTCCCTCCATTTATCTGCATGCTCTTTTATGGCCTTTTCCTCTTATTTATGTAGTCTTGTGTCATTTCCATGGATGACAACTTCAACCTTAGGACCTAGATCACCTTTCTTTTTTCTATATGGAGGCACATTTAAAATATTGAAAGTCTTCACATCAGAAAGGGAGACTGGCTCAAGGACCTTTAAAAACCTATATCTCAACCTCCTAAGAATTAGCATATCTTTGTCCATAAGTATAAGCCTATGTGCATGAGTAACATAAATATAGGAATCTTGAAAAAACTCAATCAAAAAATCTTTTGCAACCTCCTGGGTGATGCAATTGAGAGCTACCCTTGTCTATCTAAAACTATCAAGACTATGCTTGTCACAAATTTCTTTGACAAGCCTTTGAAAGGGCAGTTTTGAAATTGAATTATCCAGAGCCTTCCTTGCACTCCTAATCTCTTTTAGGCATCTAATTTGATATGAAAACTTTCTCCTTGGCTTTGATTTCCTTGCAAGTTTGGAAGGCTTGGAGGACTAATGGATCTTTGAAGCAAGGCCTCTAGGATCAACTTTTAGCTTTATTGTAGTAGCCTTAGTTCTAGCCATCTAAAATCTCTAGATGAAAAAAAAAAAACAAAAAAACTCAAAATGAAAAAAAAAAACAAAAAAACTCAAAACTCAAAACAAGCAAAAGATTGGCATAGCCCCATAGTTGCTACACATCATGAGGTACTTAAATGACACTAGTGCTAGTAAAAACATGATTTGATTCAGTAGGTTGCACTGTCTCATGGAGAATCAAGATGAAGAAGGATTAGAGAATACCTCTTATAAGGATAAAACCTATGCAGTCTAGTTTGAACAGCTAGTCAGAGTTGGTTGGCCACCTAGTTGGGCAAGCAACCTAGTTATATAGTGATCTAGGTGATGGAGATGAATGAGTTGAAGAGGGGATTTAAGAAGTATCCCCCCATGGCAGGGGTAAATTTTCCTATTTATAAAGAATTGTTACCATTCATACTTGCTTTCAAGTTTCTTGAATATAGAAGCATGTTGACTCATATAGTTAGTTACCTAAACCAATCTTAGCTAGGAGTGCAAAAACAAGTGGACCACTTCAAATTAGGCTATTTAAATTAGTGTTGTAAAGTAGTGCAAGATTTGGCCATAAATCTCTAAATATTTGATATGATGTCATTTGCAATCACTTAGTGGTAAATTAACACTATTTAGATAGCCTCATTCCCATGTTGATTCTATTTTCACTATTTTTCAATGGAGTTATTATTCCAAATGATAAAACTAAAATTTTAACGACGATTGATGATAGTTGTCCTATCATTTCAGCTTGAATCTCCATCGAATAGTGCATCCCCCTCCCCCCAACATATGAAACAAAAATCGGGTACTCTACATGAGGGATAGCTATGCCTTTTCGCATTTCATACATCTTTTTTTTTTGAGAAAATTTGGGCAGATTCAGATAGATTATGAGAAAATTTCAAAGAAAAATTCGTTAACAATTTGAGAAATGATATAACTATTGATCTAGCTAAGATTTTTCAAAGGAAATTACATTTCTAAAACTTTAGCACCTTGTATGTTGGGTGATGAAATCTTACCCTGTGTGTTAGGTCTTAGAGAATTTTGAGTTGTGATAAAGTTGCCTTGTGTTGGTGTTTCAGAGGAAGAAAAGAGCTTAGTCTTCAAAAAAACGCTTTTGTGGCTCAAAATTTGGTTTTAAAAGGACCTTTCTTCACACGTGTGGCAATTATAATGCGCAATTTACTTCACACGTGGCAATTATAATGTGCATTTTATTTCATGCATGTGATGGGTATACCATTGTTGCCTCGCAACTTGAGCCATGTGTCATTGATGTTTTCGGACGTGATTACACATTTATGGCACCATTTTTTCGGTGAATAGGAGGATTTTTAGCCTCTTCTTTTTCACTTTAAATACAATTCTTTTGAATATGTGCATGGTACCTCTCTGAATAAACACATAGTGAGCATTGATAAATATATACATGAACTTATGTTGGTGTTTGTGCAAATTTTTCTTCCATACATTTTTTTTTCTCTTCCATAACCATATTATTTGTGCATCACAAGCCAAGAGTACATCTACTCCTAATGAAACCCATTCATTCTCAGAAAGCAATACATTTCTCAGGTAACAAACTCCTATTTGTATATTATTTTTGCACACTTTTAAAAATAATTAAATAAGCTATTTTTAGGCGTTGAAAATTATCAAATCAATTCTTTTTCTTGTGAAACAATTTAGTACCTTATGGAACACGATAATATCAATCTGCAAAGCTCTTCTAACCTCAGTTATCGCATTTCATAAGTCTTCCAACCATAATTAAGTCTGCCTGATGAAACATAAAATTACATGCTTACTTTGCTACCTAAAGACTCAATTTGTGTTTCATAAGTCACTCTTGTTTTGACTTTGTCTGTTAACCTCAGCATACAAAAAAAGTGGAAAAAGTGAAAAAGTGCAAGCCAAGAGCCAAAAGACATGGCCTAGAAGGAAATCAAACACAGCGGAAGAAGCAGAAAGGGAAACAACTGAAAGCACAAGGGCAGCCTCAAAAGCTAAGTCAAAGTCAAAAGCACATTTTTAATTGCAAGGCGCCCCTAAAACTTATTGTAAAAGAGTGCCAAGCTCCCTCTTGTGCAAATTGTAAAGGTAGATGGGTGGAAGGAAGGAAGCTAAGAAGATAGGAGGACAAGGGAAAAGAGGCGGCCATGTAAAAAAGGGGGTAAGGGGGGATGACCGTCCAAAATAGATTTAGGGTTTTGTATATAAACTCAAAAAGTGAATGAGGAGCTCGTTCTTTGGTGTGTGGCAAAGTGGGCTCATCTTCTTCTCTTCTTCTCTTCTCTTCTTGCTTACTTGTGTGTGCTTGAGAGAGGGAGTGTGAGAGTGTGAGGGAGTGAGTGTGTGAGGTGAGGGATCTTGGAGGTGAAGCTCTCCATCACCTCCTCTCTTCTTCTCTTCTCTTCTCTTGTCTCACACATGGCTATGGAGGATGGAGCTTGAAGGTGGAGGCTTGAGGATGCTTGAGATCGCATCTCGAATCATGGAGCTACCCATGTGCTTGAGGGAGGAGGCAACTCGTTTGGGCATCAAGGTAAGCTCACTACACCCCAATAGGATCAAAGGTGCGTCAGCTAGGTGAGAGATAGCCATAGGTGTTTGCTTGAAACGCTTGAATAATAAGCGATCAGTGGGACTTAGCAGGTTGCCTCTGCATTTTGGTTCCATTGTCGAGACAAACGGATTCAAGCTTGAGCACTTGCACACCTCAAATCGAGCAATGAAGTAAAGGTTTCATCCCCAAACCGGAGCTTGAGATAGGTAGGAGGTTTTGGGTTTTTAATATTTGCAACAAGTATTTTGGTTTTTTTATTATTTGACAATTAGGAGAAATCATTTCAATATTTTGCTTTTGATTTTTGTTGTATTTAGAGTAGGATAGAACCAAGAAATCAAAGGAAAAAACTTTAGGGTTTCTACTGTGAAACAAGCCCAAACAGGGCACAAGCAGGGAAAAAGAAAAGGAGTACTTAGAGGTGTTAGGATCGCACGGGGAGTAATCAAGAAGATTAAGGCTGGGTTCTGCAAGGGTTTAAGACCCTGGGAAGCAAAGGGAGACCTCATTTTTAGTTTCTACAGTAGAGAGAGAGGAGAGAGAGAGAGAGAGAGAGAGAGAGAGCTTGTGAGAGACTCGAAGCTTTTGGCAAATCGATCAACGGCCATAGGAGTTTTTTGCTTGGATCAAGTGTGTAGAAACCTTTTTGTGTATCTACCCTTGGATTCTAAAGAATCTTGCTTGTGGGCATGGCCAAAATCATTGTTGCAAAGTGAATTTTTTTTATGTTGTTGCGTGCCCCGTCGGAATTAGATATAGTCCGCAGGGGCCCGATTCCCAGAATCGGATGCTCTAACACCCTACACCCATCCCATTCTAAGAATCAGATGGCCAACACTCGAACCAACCTAACCTTTTAATCAGACTCAGTTAAATCAAACTTGGACACTCGGACAAGCCAGACTCAGACACCCCAACAATCAAACCACTACCACACATCCAATCCTGAAGGATTGGACACTCGAACCTATGACCTCATCTGATTTTGAAAATTGGACTCTCGGAGCACCCTGTCTGATTTTGGCAATCAAATACACTCAAATTGGACCAATCCATCCTGTCTGATCGGACATACCCTATTCGATTTCAAGAATCAGACATTCTATAATTGGACACTTGTCAAGTCAAACATCTGATTGCTAGAATTAAACACTATAGAATCGGACTTTGTAAATCAAACTAGATTTTGATACATCAAAATTGACAAATTTGGGCGTCCAAGATGACAGAGAATACAACCTACAATAGGATAATTCATCAAAAGCCTTACAAGCAAATCTAACCCTAGAAATCGTAGCCAGATGGCCAGGCACAATGCTGACACTCATATTAGTATATTCGACACACTTGGAGCCATAGGCTAACCAACAAACCCCATTTGACCCTGAGCAAGATGAACGACATAGCACAAACCCTAAAGACCAAAGAAAGCAGTCAGAAATCAAGCCTAGAGCCTCATTAGGCCAAGTACATAAACGAGAGTGTGAGAGCTGCAATTGTCACTTTATATTCGCACCCACATTATTTTCCAACACTTGAAGTGCACTTAAGAAAGGCTGAAAGTCTGATTTTGCACGATGCACGAAAGAGAGCACACACACACACACTGAGTGAGTGTAAGTTGAGGATTGTTTGTAAATAGTAAGAAACTCACTCAAACCTAACAATCAGAATGAACCCACCAATAGGAGAAGATCCTAAAACATAGTTGGTTGGTCAAGAACCCCAAATGTAGGACCAAGCAAGGACCGACACCATTGGAGAAGTGGATCTAACCAACTTGATCAATCTTATCGACAACCTGGTGGAGCATGAGATCACGAATATAGCAGAGTCAAGCATTAACCATAGATGTGGCAAAGAGCTTGATCTAGGTAGTTTCCCAATGAAAATCTAGTAGCTTGTCACCAATTATGATCTACAGACTCAGACAGACCATCACGGTAGGACATACAAGGATATCATAGCAAACCTCGAAGAGGAGAGGAGACTAGCATGGGAATCTTTGCATGACATAGCGGCCTACGATCAAGAACAACAAATGAGAATTTTGTGACAGAACATAGAAATGTGCAAGATTCAGTGAGTGCTAGATCCCTAGCAACCAAAAGTAGGATAGGACCTAGCGCAAAGAGGAAAAGAGTGCTAGAAGGTGATCTCACATTGAGCAAGCTTCTTATGAAGTGATTACTAGACAACTCGTCAACAAGAGTAGAGTGCCGCTGCAATGGAAACCTTGTTGCTTTCAGGATTAGGAGTTAACCAGGGCTCTAAGAGCCAATCGAGAATCCATGTCATGGCTAAGAAATTAGACAAGTACCAGCCAAAAAATGACCCATACAACTTCATAGAGCAGTTCGAACAAGTCTGCGAGGCCAATGGTCTCACTAATCTTACTTAGCACCTCACAAGCTTTTGGTCTATGCTTAGGAGATAAGGGTAGGACCTGGTACACGAGTCTAGATGCTATTGAGCAAACTGACTTCAACAACCTCAAGAGTCTCTTCATTAAGAGATTCTCTGAGTCGATAACCTTCTAGTGCGGTTGATGAACGTCAAGAAGAAAGACAAGGAGGACATAAGAGACTACGTCACCCATGTGCAGAGTCTCTTCAAGAGGATCCCAACTGGTCAGTGACCCAGCGAAAGGGTGGTCTCCACAGTCTTCATCAATGGGATATGAAATGAAGAACTCTACAAGGTTGGCAAGCAATTCAAGCTTGTAATGAGATGCGCTAACTAGGGTCTTTGACGAGGTGATTAGAGTGGACGATCAGCTCAAAGAGAGAAGCTCCAAGAGCTCGACCCGAGAGGAGACTAATGCTAGAAAATCTGAGAGAGTTTCAATGTCAAGTGAAAGATCAAGCCCAAGTACTTAGGATAAAGAAAAGGGCACGGACACAAGTTAGGAGCTAGAAGAGATGAAGGCGGAGCTAGCCAAATTACAAGAAATGATGGGACGACCAACATGGACTCACGTTTAATGGGTGTATTGTGGTGGAAACCACCTGCCAATCAAGTGTCAGGACCCAAGGTCCTAACCTTGCACTAATTGCAGTAGGTTTGGTCACGATGTCATGCATTATAGAATACTAAGGAGACTCCCATATTTGCAACCATATGGATAGCCTTACCTAGGGAATAGGCCACCAAATGTTTTTAAGACGGAAACCCCATTAGCTCTCCCGGCACCTGATGACACTAAGCCGGCCATTCCTAGGATGGAGATAAACCCCACAGGCATATCTAGACCACCTAGACCCTACATAAACCATCCAACGAGTGACGCTCTAGTCCACTATATGGAGGAGCCGAATAACGAAGAGCCTTATGTGCACCCCTATGTATTGTATGATGAAAAGGGCAATGCAATCCTTATGGATTATTGACTTGCAGTGGTGATGGCATTAGGTAGGGGTAGAGGTAGAGGCTTAAGGGGGCAGACCCAAGAACCGATTTCTAATTGGAATTGCGGTCACCCCAGGACACATCTCCACACGTTGCCCCAAACGAGAGCAGGCCAATCAGAAAAGTGCCGATCTTAGATGCCCAAAGTGTGGAATCCCTCACTTGTTTTCCAAATTCCCTAGATGAAAGCCACCATCTAGTATAAAAAATGAGCCATCTGTACCATTTGGGATGTTTGGAGTTGAGACATTTAAGAGAGAGGACACCCATCTCGTTGCATGTCATGACTCACGCACAGAAAAAGTAGGCCGATATATCACTGGCTGGACCCAGAAACTTAGATGCAGCCTCAATCAAAAAGAAAAGACGTAGGCAAAGGAGAAAAAAATTGATGCAAAGGTCACATTAAAAACTGATAGTGCCACAATGTTGCTTACTAGAAAAAAGTGACAGACGTAGAGGCAAAAATGTCAACTCCAAAGATGGCCAAGAAGGGGATGCAAAGGTTGGGAGTACCCCAACCCAAAATGCCAACTCGAGGCCATCAAAAATGTCAAGGAGTGGGTGAAAGAAGCCCAGGAGTACCTAAAGGATGTTGAGCCCATATTGGAGTATGAGATCGATAATCTCTCAAGCATAAGTACGCCTCCATGACAACCAAAGTTGAGGGATGTGGCTATGCCACAAGCAATGCCACTTAAACAAAGCCTACACACTACGGGCCAGCAAACCAGTTGGGACCATTGGCCAAAAAATGCATTTTAGGAGAGAGGCAAGAAACTAATGACCTCCTCACCATGCTAGTAACCACCCTAGTGACTTTAAGCCTAGGATATTTGCTTAGGTAGCATCCAACACTATGGCAAGAACAGAAGCAATGGGTTGAAGGACCAATGGAGGAAGGGGCAGCTGATCTACATGATCATGACGTGATAACTCAAATACCCAATCTAACGTTGCACTCGATCCCCAAGTCCTTGCATGTTAATTCTTTTTGGGAAGGCATTGAAATGTATGTACTCTTACCGATCCTAGCTCTAGGAGACACCATGAGAAAGGGAATTGTAGACACAGGAACTGGAGTTAGTGTGCTACGACATGCAATACTCCAGGACTGGGGTAATCCGCATGTTGAAAATGCTAGGTTCCATGTCACCTTAGCCAATTGAATGAAAGTACAATCATTTGGAGTATTAAAAAAAGTCTGGCCACCACTGAAGATCGTAGAAATCCAATTCTCTGTTGACTTTATAGTCATGAAGGGAGTGGACTATGAGATCCTGTTAGGCCAGCCCTGGATGCACAATGCACAAGTCATAGAAGACTAGGGTAACTATCTAATTTTCTTACGCAATCAAACGGAGGCAGTAAAAGTAGAGATGGATATATGAAAGACCACATCAATCAACCTAGATGCCATCTCCACCATGTTGAAGGGTGATGCGCAAGTTAGAAAATCGTAAGGGCCACTCACCAAGTATATCCCTTGTCTTGAGGATGAGTGACATTGGATGCATGTGCTAGCCACAATCGATTTTCCATTCTCGAATAGTGAAAAGTACAAGCAAGCTGCTAAGGCAATTGGTAAGCCTAGTGACATGCTCCTAGAACCAATCTACATAATGGCAAGGAGCTCTCATAGAAAACCCAACCCTGTCAAGATATGAGTGGCCACCATCATAGAAATTGAAGATAAAGATGAGGAAGTGGTGGCACCTACCTACCTACCCTTATCAATTACTACCCAAAAGACACATGTTTTTGATGCACTCATTGACGAGGGAGCTAACTGTAACATCCTTACGCACAATCATTGGACCCTCATTGGTCAACCACAACTGCAACCTACCAATACTAAACTCAATCCATTTGGAGGACAATCCTACTCACTGCTAGGAAAGTGCAAAATAACGATCTCTATCGAGACTGAAAGCCTACCTATGATCTTCTATATGATGCCTAACACTAAGACCACTGGTAAGGAATTGTTGCTAGGATGCACATTCAAGAAACAAGCACATTGCAATAACCCACCATAACACCTATGGAGGTGGGTCATGATTGTCACAACCCACCAAACCTCAACGCCAGCAAACCACAGAAACCAAAGCTAAGTCCCATGCACCACAACTCAAATGGAAGCCTAAACATCAAGCCCCGCTACCTAGAAGCAAGCACACATGGCCTCACAACACTAGAAACTTGCACCCAAGGGCTAAGAGGTCGCAAAGAACAAGTGATATAGGCAAAGATGAATGGTCAAGCTGCAATGGGTCCCCAAGTCCTTATTGCGAGTGCAACGCTACTACGAGGGTAATACCTAGATTTGGGTACCTAAAGCCAAGATAGCTAAGGACACTACTCCCATGCTTCCCTCAAACTTACCACACCAAGCCATGTGACAGGAAAGGCACCACTGCCACAAATGACTCAAACTGTGAAACCATAGATCCTCAAATGCATAAGCTGATAGAGATAAATAAGTCTATTGACCAAAGCCACACCCTACTACTCACACACTACCTCAACCTAGTCCTATTAAGGCCCCTAAGACCTCACTAGTGTCTAGTAGTGCAACACCTGCGACTCTAACCAAGCCCATCATATAAGAAGCCCGACCACACTCTCAAGAACAACTAAAGCCACAATCATCAATTGCCAAATTATCTAGTTTAGTCAAACCCTACCCGCCAACAGGTCTTAAGCCATCCTATGAATGACAATCGATCCTCACATTGGCTAAAGACCTAATTGATAACATAAGAGACATCCTAATCACATGCATCAAGCACTTGGATGCCACATTCACCCTACTCACTAAGAGATATGAGCGCTTGGACCTAGTTCTACTTGATCCATCCTTAATGTCAGATGTCTACTCCATGACATGCACCTGGGGGGAATACAAATTCATGATGGTAAAAACCCCCACAATCGTAGAGAATTGATCACCAATTTCGAGATATCTCAAGACCAATCCCTTAAACAACAATTGAGTACCTCCTATAGTAAGAGCAGAGTTATTGCCACAAGCCGAAAGTTGGAGGAACTCCACAAGCTAGCCACTAATGACTCATCTTTCTTGAGGAAGTGGTATGCTCTTCGACTCCAGTGGGAACAAGAAGGCTACCAAATCATGACCAATGCTAAGCAATGGCGTGCCATTAAGACCTCTGAGTATGATTCCACTTATGTAGCTCTAACCTCCTATAGGGTATTGACCACCATTCATAACCGACCCCTAGAAGAGCACATCGTGACCCACCCATATTTAGACCTAATTCTGACTGAGGAAGAGTCACACATTGCTAGCAGGATCAACTTTGGTGACTTCCTCATGGATGTTCTCACCTACATCACTCAAGTTGGCATCCGTCCTTTCGACATGGACCGCTATGCCAATCTAGAATATAATCTGAACTTCTGTGCTTGGCTCATGCAAAAGTTAAAACACTAGAAGCAAGCATTGAATGCCCTTGACCTCTTGAACCTTAATCCTAGGAAAGATTCTTCTCAAATTCCAAATCAAACATGTGAATAGGTAATGTGAATGAAACACATGGATAAAACATCCATCAATGTCCAAGGGCGGAAGAGAGAGGATAAAAATCAACTCATGACTGAGGAAAAAAGTTGTAAAATTTTTGGAATGAATGGACTGCTTGAAGGAAAAATGCTCTTTTTGTATTTAAGCATGTTATTCTTTCCAAGAAAGCATAATCAATTCATGCTTATCTTTCAGCAAGAAATTACCTTAAAGACACTAATGGTGAACTATGGTATTATGATAGATACCCACAATGGTAGATCAAGAGGAAAGCAACAAACTTCCATTCTCGAGGAGGAGCAGGAAAAGTACGGCCTCTCATTGGAAACGAGGGCTTACAATCAATTCAATTTCAAGCATATCCTGAATTTAGAAGACATAGTCATGGAGGAGCTAATCATCAAGCAATTGGTGAAGCAGTGCAAGCTACAGAAGTACATGGAGAAGGTGGGCCAAGTCACATCGACTATGAGAAGTGTGCTGAATTCCTTCGGACCTTCAACAAGAATCACGGCACTGTCACAGTGCACCTAGAGAATGAAGCCTGTTGAGTACAAATCGAGCTTAGCCTTGAGCTAGTACAAAAAGCACAAGGCCTACCAAACAAAGTGGAAAGACAATCAAAAAGGGATTTGTACAACATGTTGGGAATGGACAAAGTGATAGTCCACACCAATGAAGGCATCAACCTAGCTGACATCCCCAACCTTGAGGCCCAAATCCAGGCCAAAATGGTGCATGCCCTATTCTCCAGTCAAAGGTATGATGCATTGATGAATAGAATCAGCATGCCAATATTGGAGAGCATCGCTACCTAGTCCTTTGACGAGGTAAATCTAAATGGCTTTGTGAGGAAGACAATAGAAATGTCGGCAAAGGCATTAGCCCCCCCACCAGCGAAAGACCCGTGGGGGGAGAGTCCTTGGCCTTCAAAGCCAAGAAATAGTCATCCTCAATCCACCATTGGCTTTGGAGGGGTCTTCACGGCCATAATAAGAGAGGCACTTGGGAAAGCACAAGACAATGAGGTTGTCTATGAGAGCCAACATGTCCCCTCCACACCAAGGACAGGAGCAGTCCAGCGAAAGGACTATGAGTAAGTAAGGAGAGCAAGAAGCACAATCTGGCCAAGGAAGGGCCAAGAAATCAAAGAAAGAGACTCTACAAAAGAAGGCCAAAGAAGAGAGGGGAAAGAAAGAGAAAACAGACCTACACGAAGCCCGAATAAGTCCAAAAGTATGAAAGAACCAAGAAAGAAATAAGAAAGGGATAAGGCAAAGAGAATAAAAGAGGAATCTAGGAAAGCTAATTAGGAGAGGAAGAGAAGAGATGAGGAGGAAGATCCGGAGTTCATGAAGAAAGAGGAAAAAGACATAGCCCTTGCTATCCACCTCTTAGTGGAGCAACCTTCAAGGCAAGAAGAGTTGGCAGCCATGAGCCCACCTAGACACAAAGGTCCAAGCACTAGCTCCAAGGCACCCAAAATCCTGCCACCCCCAGTGACCAAGGGAAAGGGAAAGGGTTTAATCAACCCCATCCCATGTGTCCTACTGCCCGCCACCCCAATCACATCACCCATCCAAGACTCCTCTACCACGGTGGATGCCAGCATTCTTGTGGCTTGGGTGCAATTCTTGGTCAACAAAGAGGCAACTCAAGGTGCAAGTGCAGGATGTCAAGAATCACATGGTGGGGGGACTTGCTTGAGTTGCTGTGCCAAATACACACTGTATACACAAGAGCAAGCTCACTCAAGAACACATGAAGAGAGATGGAGGCCAAAACGTTTTCTTGCTTATTTCTTCTTCTTCTACCACACACTATACAATGTACCAAAAGTATAGATGAGATACAACATAAAGGAAAGTGGCCTATTAAGTCAAACAATTCATAATAGACTACACTAATTGACTGGCACTATATCTTTGCCAGTTGTAGGTAGGTGTAACAAACTAAATATAATAAGTGATAAGTCAATGTCCATGTGAGTATCATCATGACCATCAATGTGCTAAGTGTAGATGTGCGGACTCATCTAGCCAGGCGGTCCATCATCAATGTCTGCATGTGTTGAGCTTGCCATCTCAACACATGAACCCCTATGATGGGAGCAAAAAGAAAGGTAGTTGCAGAGGCAGAATCCAAATGGGACCCCAAAATGCAAAAGATAGAGGCATATACAGCCACTGGTCCCACTCCTGTCACAACTATGACGCCTACGTACAAGAACTCCTGTCACAACTGGAGCAAGCAAACGAAGATAAGAAAATAGCCATAGTTGAGCTCGAGGCCAAAAGGGATCTGATGTCAACCTCTCAATTAGAGAGAACCCATCAAGTGGCCATGTATCAAACAGAGATCAAGGAGCTAAAGGAGAAACTTAAGGCCAAGGGAGGAGAAGATGAGAGGTGGCAAGCAAAACTCACGGTAGAAACATATAGCCGCATGAGCCTACAACACAGTTCGATGAGCTGGTGGTATTGTACAAAGATCTGCATAAGGAAAATGAAAAGACTTGATATGCCCGAAGTAGCTAGTAGTGGTAGAAGAAGAAAAAAGTTGACCTCAACAAAAGCATATAGAAAATCTGGAACAAAGGATAGCCTCCGAGCTTGGAGGAGCAATAGAGCTTGGAAAGAGAAATTGAGGAATAGGAGAGAAGGTAAGGACGTTAGCATGTAGGCACAATGAAAGCTTGGAAGAAATGAAGAAAAAAGTAGATGAATGGGTGGATAGGAGCAAAGAAAAAGTGAGTAACTTAGTGCTCTGGCGGGCTAGCCCTTGCAGAAGGCGATAGGGTGTTAGTAGAGAGTAGGGCAAAGGCCACGTGACTTTGAAAGCCCAACAATGCACCTTCCTCCACACTATGTTGGATGCCACACAATCTGAGGAAGAGGAGGCCATTGAGTCCTTAAGGAAAAATCTAGAGATCACCCGGAGGGCTCTAACGCATGGGCTACACATCAACCAAATATCGTAGGTCGACCCAAAGAAGCAGAGCCACTAGAGCATAGGGGAGAAAAGAGGCAAAAGTTCAACTAAAGACGCAAGGCCAAGTTTTGAAAGGGGGCAACTAGTTGCGATTCCTTAGTGGGAGGTTTTTACAACAAGAATGCCGCCCCCACCATTCTTTTGGACCTCAAATACCAACAAAGATATCTATGCAATGACTAGATCAATGTGTGGCAAAAAAAAAAATCGTGCATGTCACAATCACTGCACCTAGGGCTCCTCAAGTTAGAAATGTCTGGTGGCTTCAGTCGATCGGCTCTATCCCTAACTCCTTAGTCCATTTTCATTCCCCACTTCATGCTTAGGGCACCTCAAGGGTAGGACTTCCAAAATTATCTCCCCTAAGGCACACACCACACCTATAACGATGCATGAACTCAACCCTCAAGTGTGGGATAACACCCAAGCTTGTTGCCAGTGGTTCATCGACCCCAACTCCCCATTCCACTAGCATGAGCACAATGCACCACATGGTAAGGTAGACACACCCCTAGATAGTGCACATTCTTTTCTCTCCAGGTAAATACAAATGCTACAATCCATCAACTTCAGAAGCCCCATCATCCACTCAATTTACCCTTGGCCCCCACCACCTCAACTGGTTAATCAATTTCTTCCCAATACCAATCCCCACAAAACCACATCGTCAACGAATTACACAACCGTTGTTGCACAACATGTCACCATGCAGCCAAAAGGAAGTTGAGGAAGACCAAGGAAGCCCAAGTCAAAAAGTGAATGAAGAAGCTCATTCTGCTCAGGCAAGAAAAGTGCAAGAGATAGAAACCTCAAAAAAATGTGGGGGAGCTCTGAATATTTTGGCAAGGTCCTCTCAAGGATGAGGAAGGTCCTCTCAAGGATGAGGGAGATCCTATCAAGGATGAAAGATTCTCTATCAAAGACAAAGGAAAGCACCGAATATTCTAGCAAGGCTCTCTCAAGGATGAGGGAGAGTCTCCAAAGGCTCTTGCAAGGAAAGCACGAGGTGCAATGTAATTCATTTTATAAAAATGTTGAGTTTCCTCCTGTGCAAGTGGTAAAGTTTGCACAAACATAGGTGAAGTGGTAAGGCAACTTGAAGGGAATAAGAAAAATCCATGTTAATGTCACATTGTAGCAACCTTGGAGGATGTGAGGAGGCATTCGTCCAACACCATTGTCAATTTCAAAAATGGATCTGTCCATTCGCTATTCTCCAAGAAGGATCCATCCAACACGATCTCCAATTTCAAGGGATAGATCCACCCAAGGTCAGTGCCAAGGAGGGACCCATCCCAAAGTTATCTTCAATTTCAAGGGCCGAACCATCCAACACCATCCCCTACAAGGGCTTGTATACAAACTCAAAAGGCCATCTGACTACACCCACCATCCCACCTTCCAACTACTATTCATCAATGCCATGGGACTTGCACTAGGCTAGAAGGGGGGTAATGTTAACCTCAACAAAAGAAAAAGTGAAAAAAGTGGATAAGTGCAAGCTGGGAGCCAAAAGAGGTGGTGTAGAAGGAAATCAAATACAACAAAAGAAGCAGGAAGGGAAACGGCCGAAAGCACAAGGGCAGCCCCAAAAGCTAAGTCAAAGGAAAAAGCATATTTTTAAATGAATGGAACCCCCTAAAATTTTTTGTAAAAGAGTGCCAAGCTCCCTCCTGTAATTGTAAAGGTAGATGGGTGGAAGAAAGGAACCTAGGAAGATAGGAGGACAAGGGGAAAGAGGGCCTAGGCCACGATCGACCATGTAAAAAAGGGGATAAGGAAAAAGAGGGCCTAGGCCACAATCGACCATGTAAAAAATGGGATAAGGGGATGGCCACTCAAAAGGGTTTTAGGTTTTTGTATATAAACTCAAGAAGTGAATGAGGAGCTCATTATTTGGTGTGTAGCAAAGTGGACCGATCTTCTTCTCTTCTTCTCTTCTCTTCTTTCTTGCTTGTGTCTGCTTGAGAGAGGGAGTGTGAGAGTGTGAGGAAGTGAGTGGGTGAGGGATCTTAGAGGTGAAGCTCTTCATCACCTCCTCTCTTCTTCTCTTCTCTTGTCTCGCGTGTGGCTATGGAGGATGGAGCTTGAAGGTGGAAGCTTAAGGATGCTTGAGCTTGCATCTAAAATTGTGGAGCTACCAATGTGCTTGAGGGAGAAGGTAACTCATTTGGGCATCGAGGTAAGCTCACTACACATCAGTAGGATCGAAGGTGTGTCAGCTAGGTCAGAGATAGCCATAGGTGTTCGCTTGAAATGCTTGAACAATAAGCGGTCCTCTGTGGGTCTTGGCGGTTAAGCATGCGCTCGCCGCTACATCATCTAATTATAAGCTATAATGAAAATGAATTTAAACATGTATGATATGTTATTCAAGGATTTGCAAATGTGGAGTATGATATATGGATTTAGATATACTAGATGAGTGGAATAAAGTGTCATTATGGTCCATTGTTCTATGTTTGTGGTCTAAGAGGAGGAAGAGAACATTGAAGCCTTGCTCAAGTTCCCTTGATGATCATGCTTCACATCAAAAGAGTAAACTTCAAAACCAAGAGTGAGTGCCTCACAAAATGTCAAAAAGCCAAAACTTGCATGAAGGGATTGATGGAATTTTTCTAGCAATGTTGCTTTGATCTTGTATATATATATAGAATGATGTGGTTCTGATGTTTTATGTGCATAAGCTTAGACAAATTTTAATTTCTTTTTTGGATGTGAGTAAATGTGGATTGGTACTTTGTATTCCGAACTTATCTTGTTGTTTCAAAATTTGGTTTTGTGAGTAATCATGATGACTAAAAGGAAGATTTCTTTAGAGGGAATGGAGGAAGAGGATTTGGAGGATACCTATGATGATAAGCTCTTTGATTTCCTCCATGCAACTAGAAATTCATCCAAATTTATTTGCATCAGAGATATGCTCAATGTTCCTTTTGATTTGCAAGAGCTCTTGAAGGATCTTGAAGACAAACTTAAGGACTATAGAGAGTCTTATGATAGACATGTGCAGGGCCTAGAGATTGAGGGATTTGTCCATTACAGTGATGTAGTGGAAGCTACCAATGCTGATAGAATAACTTTGCAAATAAGATTTAGCCTTATTGATGAGGAATTCAAGAAGTGGGAAGCAAATTTCCACTTTCATTAGAATCAACATCAATATCTTCTTGTCCACAAGGATGTTGGATTTCTTATATATCTTCAGTATATGAACAATTGTTCTTTAGATACAATACAAGAGAATAAGACAGAGGATATTGCAAGTAAAGATAAAGAGATTTAAGAAAAGGGAAAAATGTTTCAAGAGGATGTTGAGAACCAACTAGTGTAAGGATTTGATGTTGATTTGTTTAAAAGTGAGAACATTACAAAAGTGGAAGAAAAGGAGATAAAGTTTAGTGCAGAGATTGAAGAAGGTCCTCTTGAATGTGTCCCAACATTTCCCACTTACCTCATCAAAAAAAAGAGATATATATTAAATGATATTCAATATCATTTTTATCTCAGAGAAGATTGCTACTTAGTCATCCTTACA
Source organism: Lygodium microphyllum (assembly GCF_053477565.2). Taxonomy (NCBI): domain Eukaryota; kingdom Viridiplantae; phylum Streptophyta; class Polypodiopsida; order Schizaeales; family Lygodiaceae; genus Lygodium; species Lygodium microphyllum. The sequence continues at coordinate 127,474,829 of NC_141156.1, forward strand.
GCATGGGGCCAAAATGATAAGAATTTCATAGGTTATGAGCAGGAATTGCTAGCAAGTCTTGATATTGAGGGAGAGAATTTGCAAGACAACTTTGTAGCCTTGCATTCATGTATTAATCAAATGATGGAATATGAAAAGGAGGGGTTACCAACATAGTAAGAGTTCTTACAAATTCAGTAGAGACTTGGTATTGATGACATGGGTATGAAGAGAAATCAAAGTCTCCATCAAAGGCGAAACCAAAAAGTTCAATAAATCTTTATGATGATAGTCTTCTTGAAGAAGATGAAAACCCTAAGGTATGGAAAATAATTCTAAGATATCCATTGTGGTTTATGTTAAAGTATGTTATGCATTATAGAAAAATATTATCAGATATTTATCTATTCACATCTTACACTATTGTGGTTTATTGGGTAGATAGAAATTGGCTCAAGGCCATTCAAGCTTAGCAAAAGTCAAGACCTTGGTCATTATATTGGAAGCTCAAATAATCAAACTATTCCAATTTATCATAGCAGGTTGTCAAGATCTCCAAGGTTTCCAATGATGGCTTTGAAAGCTATCTCCAAGGTGATTGGATCCCAAGTTTTCAATAAAGGATCAAATAATATAATTTTGGTGGAGAAGAAAGAAGCTGTAAGAGTTTTTGGCTTCATGTCTAGATATCATGGATCTAGGGCAGGATACTTTGGAGTTCTTGGCTCTTATTTGCTCTTCCATGTAGGAGATGCCAAGAATTTTGAGCTCCTTCCAAGCTATAGGAAATAAGAGTTCTTGAAATATAGAGATCTCATTGAGTGGGATGAATTAAAGATTCCTCTAGATGACCTAGTGAATTGCTTGAAACTAGAGTCTCTTCTAACAAAGTCAAAATAAAAATTTCAAGGGTTTCTTGAAACCCATCTTTTTCCATCTCTTTGTCTAGTTTGTAACCATTCTGAAAATCTTTTATTTGAACAAGAGTTCAAATATCCCTCTTTTCTTCTTTGGGTGTGATAGTTTGTATAGTCCTTGCCAAAGATGATGTATTACATGATGTGGTTGTGTCTTTGAGCTTGAATTTGTGCTAAATTTGTCTATAGAACCATTGGAAGACCTCTAATAATTTTTTTTCTTTGTATCTTCCACCTCCATGTCTTGTGTGTCTAAAGTATGTTGTTCTTACTTGATAACGTGATTTTTCCATACCTTGGGTTGACCAAATAGATAGAGAACCATATTTCTTGATAAAGTATGGAGCATGGTTGTATAAATTATGTAGTATAGTTAACAATTAAAGAAAGTTAATTTTAAAAGATTATATAAGTGAGACAATAAAGAGACATACATATGCAAACTTCTTGCCATATAGTGAGTGAAGTGTTAACTACCCCAAGCTTTTGTCATTACCTTTTTAAAAAGGTTCAATTGGTTTTTGTAGTCTTTGATATCATCATCATTCAATTTAGTTTTTTCAAAATAAAAGAATACTTTGTCTAGTGTTTCCCAAACATTGGATTTTCTATTCCGAGCTTGTCCATTATCAACATGATCCTTAACTGCATTATTCATGGACTTCCATTGATTGTATCTAATAGTTGAGCCACCCTTCGGCCATGGCTACCTCTCACATAGCCAACACACAATGCCTACCTTACGAGTGTAGTGAGCTTACCTTGATGCTCGATCAAGTTCCATCCTCTCTCTTGCACTCCAGTAGCTCCATGATTCTTGCGGCAAGCTCAAGCAACCTCAAGCCCTCTCCGTCAAGCTCCATCCTCCATAGCCACGCGAGAAAAGAGAAGAGAAGAGACGAAGAGAAGATGAAGAGAGAAGATGGGAAGTTTCTTCTCCACGATCCCTCACTCTCACACACTCACTCCCTCACACTCCCTCAATCCCTCACTCAAGCACAAGCAAGAAGGCAAGAAACAAGAGAAGAAGAAGAAGAGGCTTTGGCCACACACAAGAATGAGCTTCTCATTCACTTTTCAACTTTATATACAAAACCCTAAATCCCTTTTGGGTGGTCACCCCTTATCCCCTTTTTTACATGGCCGACCATGGCCTAGGCCCTCTTTTCCTATTTCCCATTGTTCTAACTTATCCCATTCCCAACTACTGCATACAATTTTCACAGGAGTGAGCCTGGCACTCTTTTACAAGGATTCTTCAGGAGCGCTTTCACAATTAATGGTGTGCTTTTACTCTTTTCTTTTCTCGAGGCGACATTGAGGCCTTCTGGAGAGGTCGTCATTCAAATTTTTCAGGGTTTGACTTCCATCCGAAGTGCATTTTCCTTACTTTATCCTATGCACTTTCGCTTATCTCCTTTTTTCATTTTCTCGCTCCTCTGCTCCATTTTCCCGCTCCTCTGTGCTGCGGTAAACATTACCCCCCTCCTAGCTGAGTGCTAGTCCCATGGGGCTATGGTGGGGAGTAGTGGGATAGTTGGGGTTGTTGTTAAGTGGAACTAGTGGGTAGATGACCACAATCAAAAGGTGCTATTGTGAATGAGAGGTGATGGAGTTTGATTAACGATGACCGGAAGAGATTCTGGCGTGCTTTAGACTTCATGAAGATGCTCAGCATTTCTCACACAGTTGTAGCTCCCATTCTGCAACGGTTGATAAAGGTTTTGCATGGGCATCTCTAATCATTTGGAGAATATGAGGTTCCAAAATCTATGCCAATGGTGGGTCCATCACTAATTTTTCCTTTTGCTTGATTTGGTTCAGTCATGGTAGCCATCAACATGCATATGGACAGCTACATCAAGCAGGTTGGTCCATCCAACCATCGGAGTATGCAAAAGCTCCTGAAGCTGCTGTAGTGGTGTCCTGTCTGACTCATAGAAAAATTCCTAGTCATTAGCGGATGTCGTGGATGATCTTCTTTAGCTAGGTAGCCATTCACTGAGTCACGATCATAGCCTGCAAGAGAAAGTTGTGCACTCCCTAAGGGGTGTGTCTGTCTCACGGTGTGGTGTAAGTGTATGTGTAGTGGAACTGGGAGATGGGTCTAACCTTAGGTAAGCCCTTGGTAACGTCCCACACTTGAGGACCCAATTCGTGTGTTGTTGGAGGTGCAGTGCAAAACTTAGGATGACAAGTCTGGAAGTCCTACCCTTGATGTGCCCTAAGCGTGAAGTGAGGGAGGGGCTAGGTGTAGACCCTAGGTGTAGTGAGTGAAGTGAGCCCTCATGCTTTTCTCTTTTCTCTTTTCCTTTTTCTTCTCTTTTTTTTTTTGAAGAATTGCATATCCTAGCTAATGCTTATCACCTTCAACTGGATTACGAGGCGGTCGCTAGCATTAGGATAGGAATGCGTGACTTTGTAGGTATTCTTTAATATTGACCCGGGCCTTCAAAGGTGTGGATGACAAGAAAGGATGATTGCACCTCGTGAAGCAGGTATCACTCATATCCTCTAAGATTTCTAGGAAAAAGGAGGGAAGCAGGGTTGCCCTCATCATTAGTCTAGTCATGGCTCTACTATCTATCCCTAGGTTGATGTCAAAAAAGAGTGGAGAGAGGTGGGCTACCTCGGCTGTGGGTCTCTGCATTAGTAGGAACTTGATAAGCCTAAGATAATTACAGGTAGTTAAGAAGGCTGGATCTGGGCAAAAAGAAAAATATGCAAGGAAGCGGTTGATAGATGGGAGGAGATCCTCTAACCTAAAGACTAGGCATTCCTTGGGGCTCCGGGCATTAACATTATATATCTTAGGAAAGTCAAAATCCCCATGAATACTTCGATCATAGTCACCTCTATGCCTACGAGGGTAGGGCATGTAGATGGGGTCATTGCATTCTTTAGGGAGCGAGCTGCAGAAGGCGGTCCAGGCATCAAAATTGGTATCCCAAATCTTTCTCTGCAACTTCGGCTATGCCTCATAGCCTTGGACGGTTTTAGGAACCCTGTTTACCTTGTCTTGCCAGTAGTCTTCAGGCTCTTATCTCCATCTAGTTATTATGAGGCTTCTTTCCTCTATCCACCTGTTTGCAAGATCATTAGCCAGATCCTTGATCTTGGCTAGAATACCTAGAGGCAAAGCACAGTCCAGAGAGCGTGGATAAGCAAATGAAAGTTCAAACGGCCTCATCTCGAACTCTCGTTTGACACCATATTACCAATTCCTAAGGCCAATCGATAGGATGGGGATCCCCCGTAGTGGCATAGGCTCTTCAGGGAATTGTCTTGGCAGTGATCATGCTCTGCGTTGGGCTTCCTCTGCTAGTTCTTGTATTCTTCTTCTAGCTGCCACAATGCACTCGGGTATATGGGCATCTTCAGGCTCTTCAGGCGAGAGGTCTAGTAGAGGCGGACTGGGCATTCTTTGTTGCTCTTCTTTAGCATCCTACTCAAAGTCCGAATCCTCTTCGACATTCTACTCGATAACTAATGGAACCGCTTGTGGTGGTGGTGGTGGTTGCTCATGATCTTCAAACACAAGTTCCTTAAGCTCAACAGTGGAGAGGCCGGCATAGTGTAGGTAGTGAAATTGCTACTATTTTGTGATTCCTGTGCCTGTTGGAAGCTCCCATTCTTGAAGGCCATACTTTAGTGCTCGGGTGGTCAATTCTAGCTTCCTTCTTACCTTCTCCACTAAATCATTGCCCTCCGCCTGGGTGACTGTTGAGATATCGAGCTCCACTCGTGATACGCCAAGGTGACCGTTGTGTATTTATGTCACCGACTTGTCAGTTGCAGATGCGGTTGGTACACCGCCCCTGAATAATAGCTACATGATAGCTATCCTTATCTACTCTAGTTCGTGGCTCAGTTAGTATGCCACCTTAGTTAGTTGAGTTTGGTTTGAGACCCATATCTAGGGTTCTTCTATTTTTCTTTGTACTTGAGTTCTTTTGGCTTCCACAACTAAGAAGAGGAAAACAGTTTTCAGCCTCCACCCTTGTGTGTATTCCCCCATTGTGCAAGCAAGAAAGCTACAAGTGAGACTCCTTCCTTCTCTCCCACAATCTTGACAGTGACATGTAGTACTGTGCTTAGGATGGCTTGCCTTTGTGTGTTGGAACATACATCAGCAGCTTCTGCCCTGGACTCTGCAAGCACTCTCTCGCATTTAGCCACTGCCAAGCGTTCTGTTAAATCCCTAACTCTTTCAAAATTGTTTCTTTCCCACTTACTGGCTCTCTTGTCCATCTTCTTTCTTTCCTCCTCCAGCTCACTTGCCAAGGTTGTCACAACCTGATGCTGCTCATTCGTTAAGAACCAGAGTTGGTTCCTTTCCCTAGATTTTCAAGCCAGCTGTTCTTCAGCAATTTCTTTTGCTTGATTTGCAATGCTGAATCTTTTCCTGCCTCAGTCAATAGCTCTGAATTTTCTTGCACAAGTTGCTCGTGAATTTGGATCTCTGTGAAGTGTAGTCTTCTTTGGGTGAAGGCCATGGCCATGAGGGCCTCTATGTCTCCCTTGGTAATCTCCAATGCATCTTGCAGTCATTGTGCCTCATTCTGCAACCTTTGTGCTTCTGCTGCAAGAACTCCCAGCCCTTCCTATTCTAGGAACTCTATTTCCCTCTCCAATCTATCTTGTTCTTCAAGCTCATACCATAGCTGGAAAGCTATGGCATCTTCTTGTTGCTCACTTGGCTTGCCCTCCTGAGCTTCTATCTGTCTGTACCTTTCCAGTTCGGCAGTTCTCTATTCCAAGTCAGCATACTACTACACTAGTAACTTCAAGCTTCATTGTTCTACCACCAGGTTTTGCTCTTTATCTTCTAGCCTTTGTCTTAGGCGGCTCTCATTATCCTGGGCTTCCTTGGTCTTTACTTCCATCTGATCTTGTAGACACTTCCCTTCTTCGGTCAGCTCCTTGCTTTGAAACTTACAGCCTTAAGGCTGCCAAAGTTTTCTTTTCTTTTTCTAACTCCACCAAGGCTATCTTCTTTTCTTCTTTTGCCTTGTTCAATTGTGCTAGAAGCTCAACCACATAAGCGTCATAGTTGATACCAAATGGCATGGCAGTAGGGGCTGTAGTGGTTGATGCCTCTAGCTTCTGTCGTTTTGGATCTTGCCTAGACTCGGCATCTGTGGTAGCGGGCCTTTTTACTCCAGCTTCTGGTACAATTTCAGCCACTTTACTGACAAGTATCTGCATCATGTTCATCAATTGGGCCGTGTCTAGAGAGGGCATGGGTTGCGGGGTGGTTGTGGTTGTGGTGTCGATTGGTACTGGCACAAAGGAGAAAGGCAGGGAGTGCAGTAGGGACTTGCCCTTGCCTACAACTACTGGGGCCATTTCCACACTGCCACTTGCTTCAGTTTCATGGCGGGGACTCAAAGGATCGATCTGTCCTCCCCCATGGGTTTCTTTGACAGATCTACGAGTGGCCTCTGCCAACTCAGCAAGTTCTTTCATTCTTAGTTCTTTGGCTTCCTCCTCTGCCCTCCTTTGCCTCTCTTCTTTTGCCCTCTTTGATTCTTCTCTAATTTTTTCGAGTTCTTCCTCTTCTTTTTTTCTTCATTCCTCCTCCACCCTTCTTGACTCTCTTTGAGCCCTCTTCATCTCGACTCGCTCTTCTTTGCTCGGTCTTTCTTTCTTCTCCTTCTGGCTCTTGCCAGTATTCTTTTGCTCACGTTGTTTAGCCGCTTGAGTAGGTGGTACCTCCAGCTTTCCTTTGTCGCTTATTGTCCTTTCACTCGAGCCTTCTTCCTCATGGTGAGGTGAGCTTTGATGCACATCTTTCTCTTCATGTACACCAGCATCCTTGATAGCCTCATGGATGATTGCCGTCAGGACACCGCCATATCTGATTGTGGAGGATTTCGAGGCAGGATTTTTCCTTACGGATTGTGCAGTAGAAGCAGGAGACTCCCCACCAGCTGGTGCTGTGGTGGCTAGATCTAGGAGCAAGGCTGAACTCTTGATAGTTTTTTGCACAAAATCGTTCCAATCCACCTCCTCTGGAACTCCTGCAGTGATGCTCTCTAGTAATGGCACCTCAATTCTATTCATTAAAGTGTTGTATCTCTGTCCTGAGAAAAGGGCGTGGACCATTTTAGCTTGCATCTTTGTTGGGGGTCTGGAATATCAACCAAACTGATTCCATCCACTGTGTGCACATCATCTTTTTTGACTCCCATCATGGTATATACATCTCTTCTTCTGCGCCTCTCCTTCTTGGACACAAGCCCCAGGGCTTTCTCGACAATAGCTGCATTAAGGGGCACTTGCACCCTTCTTTCCTGGTCACCAATCCTTACTGTGACCGTGCCGCAGCTCCTACCTTCATCAAAGCTCCTTAAAAATTCAGCGCACATGCTGTAATCTACAGCATGTCCGACCTTTTCCACATACTTTCGAAGGTTGCATTTATCCACCAACTCCTTCACTGCCGGCTCTTCCAGGATGGCCTCATCTAAATTCAGGGTATGTTTGAACGTGAACTGGCTAAATCCATGTGTCTCAACACTGATCCCATATTTTGTCAGCTCCTCTTCAGTGAATGGAAGTTTACCCCCTTTTCTTGTCCTGCCATGGTAGGTGCCTGTCATTACACCATGCCAATATTAGCGTTATAAATTGACTCATCACTAACAAAAACCCAAGAAAGAATGAGTGTGACAATTTATCGTGATGCTTCAGAGGTATAAAACTTGGAAATAATTCAAAAGAAACATCTATTTCCTCCTTGTATTCTTCCCTATTTGAATTCAGATGATCATTTTCATCCATCACTACACCTTGCTACATCACTTGGCTCTCACTTTGCTCCCCCCCTCTTCCTTAAGTTTTAAAGGAATCCTTCCTAGGATTAGCAAGGGAAGAAGGAGGACTCACATGGACTTTGTGGGGCAAGTTACTTGGCCAATAGCCAAGTATAGAGGTTAGGGTTACATTCAAGCTGTGCATGACAATCAAGTTCACATGGTTGTATGGAAGCTTGGGTGAAATAGGTCAAGACATCATGAAAGATGTCCCCGGAGTTGAGGCGGCTAGCAATGTGCAGTTCCTCTTCCGTAAGGAATTGGTCAATGTAAGAGTGGGCTAACACATGGTCATCTAAGTGTATGTTGCGTGTAATGGCCAAAACCCTAAACAAAAGAGATGCCACATAAGTAGAGTCTTGTTCAATTGTTTTGATTTCCCTTCTTTGCTTGGCATTGGTCATGATGCGACATCCTTTTTTTTCCCATTGGAGTCGCAAGGCATACCACAGTTGTAAGAACGAAGAATCAGAGCTGGCAAGCTGCGTGAGCTCCTCCAGTTCTTGTTCAGGTGTAGAGCGAGCAGGCTTGCGGTACGAGATAATTAGTCTTCTGAGAATGGCTTGCTCCTTTGAGATTTCTCCATTAGCGATTAATTCGGCAGCAATTTTGGGAAATTTTACGGTCATAAATTCATAGTCTTCCCAAGTGCATGGCAATGCACGAACATCAGAAGCAAGGGGTTCATCGAGAAGTCCTAGGTCAAGCCTCTCATAGCTCCTAGTGAATGTGGTGCAGATGTTAAGAAACTCCTGGATGCATGTCACTACGTCATCTCCCGAGGTCTCAGCAAGATCCTTGGCCACTGAAAGGAAAGATCGTCTTTCATACTAAGGCCTAAGACCTGCTGGTGGTGATGGTGCAATTGGGCTAGACAATGGCGACTCCATGGATGGCGTCACAGATGGGACTTCGCACTCAGAAGCACTTTGAGATGCTACAGGGGGCTCCAGTGGCATAGGAGGTGTGCTGCATTCTATCTGAGCCAGCATGGGGGTGCTCAACTCCTCTGACTTGGATAATTCTGGGCCATCTAGCTTTGGACGATAAATGTGTTGGGATTCATTAATCACAACCGGTGCTAGTCCAGCTTGCTTTGCAGCCTGGGCTTTGTATGTGCAAGCCTCTTGAATGTCCACTCTTAGGCACCCATATCCAAGGGTTTGCCTCATAGTATCCTTGTGCATGCAAGAGATCTTTGGGGATCCATCGTGGCATGGTTGCGCACCTACGTCGATAGTGTCTGAGCTGCCTCTTAGGCTGTGACTGATAGTTTTTGCGTTTAGAAGCATGTTTCTGTAGTTTACAAGGAGGTGACCCTTGTCGTTTTAACACCCATATGAGCGTGGACTCCTTGGCCTTGTGAATGGCCTTGGTGGGCTTGGTTCTAGCAATTTGAGCGTGGGGTGAGATAACATAGCCCTTCTCCCTAGGCTTGGTCATAGGCGTGGTCGTAGGGGTCTCTATCGGTGGCTTTGCAATTGTAGAAGGATCAAGATAACCCTTGCTGAAAGTAGTCACTATGTGCACATTGTCTATAGCAAGATGGATGCGATCTAGGTTATAGTCCACATTGTAGTTCGTCTGCTTTTTAAAAGTACGACCTAGTAGTGACTTATTACTAGCCCCTTTAGCGTTTGGCAACACATAAAAGAAGACTGGTATACTTTCAGACTCGATAGAGACAGCCACTTTGCATTTTCCTAAGAGTGAGTAACTATTGCCCCCAAATGAGCTGAGTTTAGCATTTGTGGGATGTAATTTAGGTTGACCAATGCGTGTCCAATGGTCATGCGTCAAGATATTATAGTCGGCACCTTCGTCGATCAAGGCATCAAAAGAATACATCCGTTCTGCAAAGCAGTGACCGTGATTTGTAGGTAGGTGGGTGCCACTGCTTCTTCATCTTGATCTATCAGTTTGGTAATAGTGGCCACATAGACGTTGACAGGGGCTTCAAGCATAGGTGGCTCGTGCAACGGATGGGAAGGATAATAGTACTTTTTCATGCGAGTGCCATTGAAAAAGCCTATTCCTTCACCTTCGAGCGTCTCCAATTCAACATTGCATGTTCTACTAATTATACATACTCAAAAAGGTCCTAGTCCTCGAAAGTTCATTTTCTATTTGTGACCCTTCACAGAGTATAATACTAGAACGAGGTCCCCCTGATCAAAGTTGCGTTGTTTGACATGCTTGTCAAACCACATCTTTCTTCGTGCCTTCTCACAAATTAGAGCGTGGGTGGCTAAGAGTCGAGTCTCCATGAGACGCTCTAACTCCACTAAGCGGTTGGTCCAAGCCTCTCTTCCCTCCCAACGCTCCTGGGCTGCTATCCTTAAGCTAGGGACAAAGAACTCTAAGGGTAGAATGGCCTCCGTCCCATAAGTTAGCCTAAAGGGCGTCTGTCCTACAGCCATCTTATAAGCTGTATGATAGGCCCACAAGGCCGCCATTAATTTGTTATCCCAATCACTTCGTGATGTGGATATCACCTTCATAAGCACGTTGACTAGGATTTTATTCGTGGATTCTGCTTGGCCATTTGCTTGTAGGTAGTAGTAGGGCGAGGACCTTCTATGAATGATTAGGAAGGTTGAGAGCAGGTGGGACATCACTTCGTTAATGAAGTGTGTGCCCTGATCACTTACTAGTTCAATTGGACAACCAAAACGTGAAATGACCTGCTCCCACAAGAACTTCGCAGTGGTTCTAGCGTCGTTCTTCCTAGTGGCTCTTGCCTCTACCCACTTCATTACGTAATCAGTTGCCACAATGATGTAGCGTGCCTGGTGTTGAAAGGTAGCGATTGTGGTCATGCAATGCTACATTGGATGGGTGATAAGGTAAAGTAAACACCTCGCTTAAGAGGGAGTGTTGAGAATGTAAGCTTCGGTATTTGCGGGTGTGTATTATGTGAAAGCACTCTTATGTGCCTAAGATTGTATGGTGCATGAATATGGATGAGAGATGTGGAGTAAAGTGTGCCACATAGGGCACACATGTAAAGTGTGGTTGTATGGTGTCACATGGGGACACACATGGAAAGTGTGAGGGATCATTGATGGAGTATCTACTCCTTTATATATGTAACCTGTATATACAATGAAATAGAAGAGAACATTTGTTGAGTGTGCATATTGTTTGCCTTCTCTTTGTAGCCATGGAGTTCCTTGTCTATTACAATCCTCCGTGATAACGTATCAATCATTTTGTACACACCATGATCAACCCCACATTGGGATTCTTGACATGGTATCAGAGCTGCACTAGTGATTGAGGCTGATTTTGAAGGCTGAAGTGAAGGAGAAGAAGTAAGGTTCGAGCAAGCAAGCCACGGGTAAGAAGTTCTCCCATTCTTCCTCTCCTTCTCTTAGACAGTGCCTGTCGAGGCACCAGAAGCAGGGCAGAGCAAAATCTTAGATTGCAATGAGATCTGGAGTGCGTGAAGAGCACTGTGTATTTTGCAGCTAAGGTCTTTAGGGCTTATCCACTTCTATTTTGGCCATCCGAGGTCATTTCAGGCCCCATTTTAGAGCCGCAAGGTTGCGGACAGCAGTTTCAGGATACACTGTGATTTCGGTTGTATTGACCGAAAGTGGGTGCGCAAGTTACAAATTACGAATCTGTAATTTTTGAGGTGTTTGCAAGAAGCAAACATAAGGTTTATCTACAAACAGGTTGCAAATTACATGTGCTATTGAGCAATCAATGAAAAAGGTTGCTTGGTGTAGTGCTGTGCACGTGTTGTGAAAGATTGCAGAAGATTTTCTTGCTGTTTGGTATCAATTTTGTGATAATGGCAGAGAACAGTGGAAACCCCATCATTGAAAAGCTCGACAAGAACAATTACCCTTCATGGAAGTTCCGTGTCACGAACTTCCTTCTTGGAAAAGGCCTCTACGAGTTTGTTTCAGGTGAAGAAAAGGAGCCGGAGGTGAATGATCGTCCAACTGCAGAAGAGACAAAGGCACGGAAGGAATGGAATGCAAAAGACAAAAAGGTCATGTATTGGCTGTCTGCAATAATTGACAATAATATGCTGGGACATATTAGAAATGCAGAGAATTCATATACAGCTTGGACCATACTTGAAAGTATGTTTTCCGTAAATACAAAGGCACGAAAGATTCAACTCAAGCAAGAGTTGAATACATTGAAGAAAGGGAATATGTCTATCAATGAGTATGCACTGAAGGTAAGGAGCATTGCAGATGCCTTAGCAATGATTGATGCAATGCTCGATGATGATGATTTGGTATCATCTATCTTGGGTGGACTTAATAATGAAAAGGCTTGGAAGTCTTTTGTAACTTCCGTATATGTCAGAAAGCCATTTCCAGATTTCGATGAGTTGGTCTCCCTTATGATCACTGAAGAGATCAACATGCAGAGTGAGACATCTGAAAAAAGTGGTAAACAGGTCCAAGCTTTCTACTCTAGTTCAAGAAGGGGACGTGGTATGTTCTCTTCAAGAGGCCGTGGTACAGGACGTGGTAGTGACAACCAACAAAACAGATTGAATCAGCAATTTGGCGATATGCAAGTTTCAGGAGGTCGTGGTAACTTTAGAGGCAAGGGGAGCTTTAGAGGAAGAGGTGGATGGCAAAATAGAGGTTCTAACAACTCTCGTATTGTGTGTCACTACTCTGGCAAAATAGGTCATATTGCAGCCCAATGTTATGCTAAGAAAGATAATATTCGCAGTGGTAAGTTGCAGCAAGGAAACTATACATCGTCTTCACGACAGAATGAAGATAAAAACGAACATCTATTTGTTATGCACCATATGTTGAATGTTGTTACAAGAAAGGGAACACATAATGATGTTGGGTATGTTGATTCAAGTGCATCCAATCATATGACCAACCATGCAGAATGGTTTGGAGAGATGCAGGATTTGCAAAATACAGGTTATGTGCAGACGGGTGATGATTCATGCCACCCAATTTCACATATTGGAAAAGTTCACTTATCCTTGCATGATGGTAAGACAAAGAGTCTTTCAGATGTATTACATGTGCCATCTATTACAAAGAACTTGATGTCAGTCGGTCAAATGGTAGAGCAAGGGCTGCAAGTCAGATTCAATGCAAAGGGGTGCTTTGTAGAAAACTTCAATGACAAGTGCAGGTTGGTTGCAAAGGGAAGTAGAGTTGGACGTATGTTTACTTTGGATGCTGGAATTCCTACTATGAATGCTGCTATGTATGCTAAAGAAAAAGGTGTTGTTGCAGATATTGAAATTTGGCACAAACGCATTGGACATGCAAATGTACAAAGGCTGAAATTAATGCAGTCCAAAGGGTTGGTTATAGGTTGCCTACATTTAGAGTTGCAGAATTTATAAGGTATGTGAAGCATGTCAGTTTGGTAAGCACGCAAGACAACCCTTTTCACATGACAGAGATGTAAGCAGAAATATCCTTGATGTTGTGCATACAGATATTTGGGGGCCTACACAAAATGTATCTCTTGGAGGCAGTTCATACTTTGTCACATTCATTGATGATTGTTCTAGAAAGCTGTGGGTATATTTTATGAAGGAAAAGAGTGAAGCGTTTGAGCACTTTAGAACTTTCAAGGCTACAGTTGAATGAGAAACAGGCTTGAAAGTAAAGTGCTTGAGGTCAGATGGAGGGGGAGAGTACCTCTCAAATGAGTTCAGTGATTTTTTGAGGTCTCATGGGATAAAGAGACAGTTCACATGCAGGTATACCCCACAGCAAAATGGGGTTGCAGAAAGGAAAAACAGGCATATTGCAGAAGTTGCACGCGCCTTGATGGCTGAAAAGAGTATGCCTAAGCATTTATGGTCTGAGTCTATTCATACTGATGTTTATATTATGAACAAAACTCCCACAACTGTAGTTCATGGGATGACTCCTAAAGAATGATTTATTGGCAAGAAGCCTGATGTATTGCACTTGAAGGTATTTGGCTGTGTTGCATATGTTCACGTGCCAGATGAGCTATGGAAGAAGCTTGATCCAAAGGCAGAAAAATGTGTCTTTATTGGATACTCTTTAGAGCAGAAAGGGTATCGTTGTTATAACCCTGTCACGTGTAAGTTCAAAGTGAGTAGGGATGTCATCTTTGATGAAATAAGCAGTTGGTATGCATCTAGTGGTGATACATTGGATGATGATGATAATTATGACACTCCTGTGCAAGCTGAAAAGCAAGAATCACGGACTCTTAGTGGACCAAAGACATCATCTGGTAGTCCTTGGTCTGAGAGACTAAGGAGTAGCTCTACATCTTCAGGAGCATCTAGTAGCACTACAGGTAAAGACAAAGGAAAAAATAAAGTGTCAGATGGCATTGATGCAATTCTTGATGGAGACTCCAGTGGCTCAGAGAGCTTGGATGATGAGCTTGGTATTCCTTCTGTCAGGACACTAGGTGTACAGAGAGCTCATAATAATGTAAAGGCTCCATTGAGCGATCCGGTGGTACGCAGATCTAGCAGGGTCAGATATCCTGTTAAAAGATTTGGTTTTGAAGGTTATGCGGCTCACCATTATGCTTATATGGTGAAACTAGTTGAGGATGTTGAGCCCACTTGTTTTGAGGATGCTGTTGGTCATACTCATTGGGATGCAGCAATGGATGAGGAGATGGCTGCATTAGAGGCCAATAAGACTTGGGATCTAGTATCATTGCCGAAGGGCAAGAAAGCTATTGGATGTAAGTGGGTTTATAAGATTAAGCACAATGCAGATGGTTCTATTAGTAGGTACAAAGCTAGGGTGGTTGCAAAAGGCTATGCCCATACATATGGCATAGATTATGAAGAAACCTTCAGTCCAGTTGCTAGGATGGCAACTGTCAGATGTGTGATTGCTTTGGCAGCAGCCAAAGGTTGGAGGTTGCAACAAATGGATGTGAAGAATGCCTTCTTGTATGGTGATTTGCAGGAAGAAGTGTATATGGATCAGCCAACAGGTTATGAAGATTTAGAGCATCCCACATATGTGTGCGTGTTGAAGAAGGCGCTCTATGGGCTCAAGCAAGCACCTAAAGCATGGTCTGACAAGATCAGAGAGTATCTTGTCAATATTGGCTTTTATGTTTCTGATGCTGATCACTCACTTTATGTGAGAAAGGGAGATGCAGATTTGGTCATCATAGTCATCTATGTGGATGACTTGATTATTACAAGTGATAGTGATAGTGGGATTGCTGAAGTCAAGGACTTTTTGAAGAATAAGTTTGAGATGAAGGATTTAGGTGAGCTAAGGTACTTCCTTGGCATTGAGGTGATCAGATGTGATGATGGTATATGGTTGTCCCAAAGACAATATGGCTTGGATATGTTGTCCAAGTATGGTATGACAGCATGCAAACCACTTTCAATCCCGTTGGAGTAGAATGTAAAGTTGAGTGCTGATGTTGGGGATGAGATAGAAGACCCTACTATGTTCAGGAGGATAGTGGGGAGTTTGATCTACATGACCATTACAAGACCGGACTTGAGCTACGTTGTTGGTCTTGTGAGTCAATTTATGCAAGTACCTAGAAAGCCACATTTGGATGCAGTCAGACGCATATTGAGATATGTGAAGTCCACATTACATTATGGATTTTTCTATGAGGCAGGTACAGATGTATAGGTGTTTGGATACACAGATGTAGATTGAGCTGGTAGTATGTCTGATAGAAGATCTACCAACGGATACATGTTCTCTCTTGGTAGTGCAGCAGTTACTTGGAGCAACAAAAAGCAATCTACAGTTGCTTTGTCGAGTACAAAGGCTGAGTATAGAGGTTTTGCTGTTGCAACATGTGAGGTAGTATGGCCGCAAAAGTTATTGGCTGATTTAGATGTGCAGGTGGAAGGTCAAGTTGTCATTTATTGTGACAACATGAGTAGTATACAGTTGGCTAGGAACCCTGTGTTCCATGCCAGGACAAAACATATTGAGGTACACTACCACTTTAAGAGAGAGAAGGTACTAGCAAGTGAGATTGACTTGGTGTATGTCAGCACACAGGATCAGATAGCTGACATCTTCACGAAGGCATTGGGTACAGAGAAGCTTCAAAAGTTTTGAAGCTTACTTGGAGTTGCAGAGATGCAGTTGAGCTTGAGGGGGGGTGTTGAGATGACAAGCTCAACACATGCGGATATTAATGATGGACTGCTTTGTTAGATGGGTCCACAAGTCTACACTTAGCACGTCGGTGGTCATTATGACTCTCGCATGGCCATTGACTCATTACTTATTATATTCAGGTTGTTACATTGACTCTCGCATGGCCACGGTTATTACTTAATAGGCCACTTTCCTTTATGTTGTATCTTATCTATACTTTGTGTACATTGTAAAGTGTGTGGAAGAAGAAGAAGAAACCAGCAAGAAAACGTTTTGGCCTCCATCTCTCTTCTTGTCTCTTGAGTGAGCTTCTCCTTGTGCATTCTGTGTGTGTTTGGCGCAGCATCTTGAGCAAGTCTCCCCACCACGCGATTCTTGACATGCTATCAGAGCCGTGGTTAGGGCTCTTGATCATGGTGCTTTTTTTAAATGTAAGTAGCCTATATCATTGTATTCCCTTAGTATGTCTTAGCCATTCCTTTCTTAAAAATCTTGCACACTCATTATTATTATGATTGCAAATGACGGAGCTGAAATTTTTTAGGATTACAAAGAGGCCATCAACATCAAATGAAGGAGCTTTGTATTATGGAGGCTGAAAATGGAGTTTTTCACAATAAGTGAGTGGTGCCATCATTATCAAAAAAGATGCTGATAAAAGTCGAAGGTATTTAGTCATTTTACCTCTTTAGTTACTATTTTCAAGCATGGAAGAATGCTCAAATAAGAGAAAGGTTGTTGTTTGTGGACATTGTTGTCCTATCGGCTCTTGCCCTTGAGCAAGGAGCATGTGAAAGTGTATATGCTTACTGTCATTGGAACAGCAAGTATTGTTGGGCCTGGTCGCAGTCCAAGATGGAGCATGTCAATTGAGGCATGTCTCATGTGTATGCTCAAGTATAAGCATGTGGAGTGGAAGCAAGAAAGGCTTTCACATACTTGGCACCTTATAGACTTCTCAAAACTAGAAGCGTGTGATAAGCACCCTTGAAGGTGCATGCTACAAAGACCATGTAGGTTTGGAGGTTCTACATGTAAGCTCATGAAAGTCATGAAAGGCTTGTGGATGCTCACATGAGCATGAGAAATGGAAGCTAGGTTGGCTTCAACAACAATAAGTGAAGAATTCTAGCCTCATTGAGATTCGGTATGCTGCTACAAGCTTTAAGAAGGTTGACAAAGGTGTACTTGTCGGGTTCCACACCATCTGCCAACATCAATTGATGCATTTTCAATGCTTTTGAACCTTGTCTGCACTTGGTATAAGAAGAAATCAAGGCTTTCCAAGAGAAAAACAGTACGACTCGGTAGTGAAAAAAAAACACATGGGAAGCTCCTTCAAGGGCATCGCATTTGGCCAATGTAACAGCCAAGTAGTCACCAAGGGCGCCATGGAAGAACTTCTTGTGATCAAGGAGATGGACATGCAATCGCTTGACCAGCAAAAGGACCTTTTTCTTGTGACATATCTTCAAAAGTGTGAGATAAGCACGGTCTGACAGTCGCTGGTTACAGTGTGAAACCCAATAATTGGAAGCCTTGACAACCTACCCTTCGTGCAGCCTCTTCGAAGATGCGCTTGTGTGGACATTGATGGGAGGGAGCTTCCATGTCCATCTGAGAGCATACATGGAAGATGCACCATGCCTATCGCTTGTGGGGGCTTGCCATGTCCTCCACTCTCGGAGCACAGAGACATCTCTGCGGCAATCATCACTCTTGGCAAGAAAAGGGAGCCTATTGCCAGGTGTCAACATGAAAGAGCCAAAAGGGAAAGAGAATGATAAGCCACTAAGCCAAAAGGTAACTGAGGGAGAGAGTCCAAGAAAGCATGGCAGCAAAAGCAAGTTGATGGCATAAAACGAAGCTAAGACAAAGGAAGATGATGGGAAAAATTCTGCAGGTATTGAGGCTTCCATGGTAGCAGAAAGAAGAAGAAGCATGCGATTGTCCTCTAGAAGAAGGAGTTCCAAGCTCAAGTCAAGGAGAGGGAGTAGGCCCTCGACAAGCATAAGAGTGCAATTGAGAGCTATGAGGAAGCTCCTTTCGCACACACTCATGAGTAGAGGGAATCTACCATCACTACAATCTATGATGAGCATAGGCGGAAGTGGATGAAAAGGAAGATAATGCCCATGTGGCTTCACACTGACCAATCATTTTTTTGAAAAAAAAAACATCACCACTATGTACTTGTATCTGAGCCTTAGTGCTCAATAGAAGTTTGCACTCACCCATGGTATGAAGGTACTCTGCCTTAGCCCACCTAGAGGCTCAAAATGAATATATTTATATGCATGTGTGTCTCGACAAAGTGTGTATGAGACAAGGTTGCACAAGAATTGGCTTGTGTTGGGTTCTCTGCCCACTGAGACTAATTTCTCCAAAAGAATTTTCGAGCGTGTTGTGTGTGCATATGATTGTTGCACAATGAGGTTTGTCATACCTTTCCCGAACATCTAGGATTGTTCAAAAAGGATGGGGTAGGTTCACCCGAGCAAGTGGCGCTCAAACAAACATTGTACAAGCACATAAAACATGTATATAGTAGACTAGATGTGTCTAGTCATGTAAACACTCCAATATAGCATTGAGAGGGGGTGTTGAAAGGTAGCGATTGTGGTCATGCAATGCTATATTGGATGGGTAATAAGGTAAAGTAAACACCTCGCTTAAGAGGGGGTGTTGAGAATGTAAGCTTCGGTATTTGCGGGTGTGTATTATGTGAAAGCACTCTTATGTGCTTAAGATTGTATGGTGCATGAATATGGATGAGAGATGTGGAGTAAAGTGTGCCACATAGGGCACACACATAAAGTGTGGGTTGTATGCTGTCACATGGGGACACACATGGAAAGTGTGAGGGATCATTGATGGAGTATCTCCTTCTTTATATATGTAACCTGTGTATGCAATGAAATAGAAGAGAACATTTGTTGAGTGTGCATATTGTTTGCCTTCTCTTTGTAGCCATGGAGTTCCTTGTCTATTACAATCCTCTATGATAATGTATCAATCATTTTGTACACACCATGATCAACCCCACATTGGGATTCTTAACACCTGGGAGTACTGTGCCGCAGGATTGATAGAGCCAATGAAGTCAATGCCCCATTTTTCGAAGGGCTGTCGTGCTATTACAAGGGTCAACTCTATCTTATCCTTGCGCACAGGCACCTTAGTCCTATGGCACTCATTGTAGTGTTTTACAAATTTAGCAACATCACGGAATAGGGTGGGCCACCATAGTTGGGATTGTAGCACCTTATGGGCTGTTGTATCCCCACTAAAGTGTCCTCCAGCTATTCCACCATGCGCTTCTCTCAATACATCATGCATCTTGTGCTCACACACACATCTACGCAACAAACTGTCTTGTCCTAGCCTATAGAGTTGGCCGGCGATCAGTTGGTATGGCTGGATCTTTAAGATAAGTCTCCTTAGCCTAGCTTTCTCAATAGGTCTCTCAGGTAGACTATTCTCTAGCACTTGAACTACATCATTGGCCCAATATGGCATCAGATCAACTCTAAACAAGTCTCTTTCACTAGTCAAGCCAAAGAGATGAGTGTCCGGTAGGTCATCAAGTATGCCTTGTCTAGTAGCTTCTCCTGTGGGTATGCGGGACATGTGATCAGCCATGTAGTGCTTCTTTCTCTTACGTACAACCACAAAGAAATCGAATTCCAACAAGAGAAGTAACCATCTAGCTATGCGACCTGTAGTGCACAGCTTGTTCACGAGATAAAGCAAGGCTTAATGGTCAACAAAAAAGACGAAGGGGGTGGCCAACAAATAATGCCTAAATTTCTTTACAGCAAACACCATGGCTAACCCTTCCCTTTCTGTAGTGGAATAGTTCATCTCTATTTCAGTGAACTGCCTACTAGCAAAACTCACGGGGTAATCTAGGTTATGCTCACTAGGCTAGCATAGAACAACTCCAATAGCAAACTTAGAGGCATCTATGTGTACATGAAACGTTATGCTCCAATCTAGGCTTGTAAGTTTGGTGCAGTGGTGAGAGCCTTCTTCAACTCTTCATAGGCATGCTGGCATTCCTCAATCCACTCAAATACGATCAGTAGCTTGTACAATGGTCTAGCAATCAGTGCGTAATTTAGTACAAAGCATCGAAAGTATCCCGTATAGCCTAAGAAACACTAAACACCCTTGTAGTTAATGGGTGGTGGTAGGTCGACAATGACCCTGACTTTTGAGAAGTCAGTGGCAATGTCGTTCCTTGACACTACGTGCCCTAGGATACATCCGTGCTTCACCCAGAACTGGCACTTTAAGGGGTTCAATGAGAGGTTGTATAACTGACACCATTCAAAGACATCTCTCAACTTTTCTAAGTGTTCGGCCCAACTAGAGTGTATGCATAAGTCGTCTACGAACACTTCTAGCTCGCGTCTAAGCATGTCCCTAAAGATGGTGCACATTAATCGTTGAAAGGTCTCATGCGCTTCATTAGCCCAAAGGGCATAACGATGTAGGCGAATACATCCTACTCTATGGCGAAGGTAGTCTTGTGCCTGTCGTCAGGGTACACTTGCACTTGATTATAGCTAGAGAAGCCATCCACGAAGCTGTAGGCTTCTTTGCCTACTACCCTCTCCAGCATTTGCTCGGTATATAGTAAGGGGTAGTTGTTCCTCTTCGTAGCATCATTAACTTTCTTGTAATTCATGCACACTCGAATTTTACCATTCTTTTTCATAATGATCACTATAGGTGATACCCAATCCATGTGCTCAATCTCATATATAAATCACGCCTTCATGAGCTTATCGATTTCCTCCTGCACTACATAGGCATGTTTGGGATTCATAGGGTAAGGTCATTGCTTTGTTGGCACCGCATCTAGAACCATTGGGATATTATGGGTCACAATCCTAGGATCGACTCCTTTAAGTTCCTCCAAGGACCAAGCAAACGCGTCGACATACTCTCATCAGAGAGCAACAAGTTTAGCCTCTTCATCCTTGGTCAACAAGTCGTGAACACAGGTCGAGGCTTCTCGCCTTCCCCTGCCAAGTTGAATTCCTTGACCTTGGCGGGTCCCTCAATTGGCTCACTAGTTTGCCCTTGTCTCTTTGCTCCTAGCAGAATCACCACTCTATCACCCTTCTTAAACTTTGTGAAGCGTTTGGAGAGATCCTGCAGCTTCTTTTGCCTCTCTGCTTCCGAGTCCTTAGTTCACTTCGTGGCCTCCTTCTTTAGCTGTCTGCGCCTTAGGTGGACTGGCAAGTCCCCTTTGGTGCATCTGACCTCAGAGGGTTGGGATATTTCGGGATCACTCTCCGTACTGACTTCTGACTCTGAGTTAAACTCGCATCCCTCTCTTGAGGAAGGAGTTTCACCAAGGGGTCGTAATTCAATAGGTGTATCCATCTTAAGCACTGGAATTACCAATGATTGCACCACTGCTGCCTGCTCGTAATCCATGGCTCCTATGTGCACCAACCAGGATCTATCGCACTCCATCTACACGACTCCTCTTTCATTCCAGCCTGCCCTTTCCCTTCTAGGCATAGAGTCTGCCTTGATCTGTTCGATCGTTCTCCCTTCAGTGTCATATTCTATCGTGTTTAACTCTTCTTCGCTCTCGTCTCCAATAGAGCGACACTCCTCGTAATCCTCATCATCAGAGTCTTGCCCCTCTGACTGCTCGTCATCCCCCAAGCTTTCCTCTCCAATCTCCTTTTCGTGGGTGACTAAAGCCCAATTGTATAATAGGTTCAGATTGTGAATTCTAGTCCATTTCCACTTAGGCTTAGCCAAAAGATCACTTAGGGGTTTTAGATTGGCAACCATGTTGCCCTTCAATTTATCGGTCAGGTACTCTGATTTCCTGAAGCTCGAGCTTGTTGGTGGGTATATGGAACGAGACCGATTTCCCTGGGTTACGTGAGCTTCCTGCCATCATGCAGAGTGGCACGATGGGCTCCCTTGTTGGCATGCTTGGGGATTTAGCAGCTTGCCTATATAGCTCTTCCTCATCTAAGAACAGTAGGTCAATGGTTGCCAAGACGTGCATCCAATCCTGCTCGTCCTCAGGGCAAGGGATGTACTTGCTCAATGACCCATAGGGTTTGCTTGCCTATGCATCACCTTTTAGCATGGTTGAGATAGCATTAAGGTCGGCTAGGGTAGTCTTCCAAGTATCCATCTCAACCCTTACCGCTTATGTTCTATTCCCCAAGAAGATGAGATTGTTACCCCAATCTTCAATAACTAGAGTGTTCCTCATCCAAGGTCGGCCTAGCAATATGTCATAATCCACTCCCTTCATGACAATGAAGTTCATGGAAAACTGCACCCCTGTGACCTTCACTGGCCAGTTCTTTAGGACTCTGAATGGTCTGACCTTCATTCTATTGGCCAATGTGACATTAAACCTAGCCATTTCCATGAGTGGGTTTCCCCATGCCTGTAGAACTGCGTGACTCAAGACAATGACACCGACGCCTGTGTCTACGATTCCTTTTCGTGTTACATCCCCCAAGGCTAAGATAGGTAAGACTACATGCATCTCAGTGCCTTCCCAGAAAGCATTGAGGTGCAGTGACCTTGGAACTAAGTGTAGCATTAGGCTTGGAATCTGTGTGACTGCATCCTACTCTTGCAAGTTAGCGGCAATGTGCTCCTCTTTTCCCTCCACCCAGTGCTTTAATTCTTGCCATAAGAAAGGGTGCTGTCAAAGCAGATCTCCTAGGCTCAAGGTTACTCTCGTGGTTACTAAAGTGGTGAGGAGGTTGCTGGGTGGTTGCCTTCCTCCTTGGTCAGCACTCTTTGGCCATATGTCTTGGTTAGCTTACTGACATGCCTCTTCCTAGTGTTGCCTCTGTGGCATCTCATCTGGTGTGTGTACGTTCCCCGATTGAGATCGCGACGGTGAAACGAGTGTACTCACACTAGAGAGATCTTCAATTTGGTCTTTTAGTATGGGCTCTACGTCCTTAAGGTGTTCATGGGCGTCCTTGACCCACTCCTTGACTTTGGCTATAGCCTCGAGTTGTCGTTTGGGGTTGGGGCATTCCCCTACCTTGGCACTCCCTAGTTCTGTTGTCTTAGGAGCTAAGGTCTCTGCCTCTGCATTAGTGACCCTCTTTCCTGTCACTAACATTGTAGCGTCCTCAGTCTTAAGGGTAATCTTTGCATCTGTTCTCTTTCTCGTTCTCCTCCGGCTTTTCTTTCCCAACGAGGCTGCATCCAGGTTACTTGGCCCAGGCAATGAGATGCCTGCCTATTTTGTCTATGCTCGTGTCATGACATGTAGTGGGATGGGCATATCCTCACTGTCAAAGACCTCCATACCGAACAATCCCAAGGGTGCTGAGGGCACATTAGCAGAGCTAGTTGATGGCTTCCGTCTAGGACAGCAGTCAGGAAATAGGTGTGTGATTCCACACTCGGTGCATCGAAGGTCAGCTTTGTCCTTGTTTGCATGTTCCCTTTCCGGGCAGCGTGATGAAATATGGCCTAGATGATCGCAAGTCCAGCATGAGATTGGATCTTGGCTTGGTCCTCCAAAGCCTCTACCTCTTCCTTTACCTAGCGCCATCACCGATACTGGTTGGTAGTCCATCAGGATTGGATTGCCTTCCTCATCATAGGATATGTATGGGTTCATGTAGGTCTCCTCTACACTAGGTTCTTTCACATAGTGAACAGGAACGTCACTCGATGGATGGGTTACATAGGGACCTTGTGGTCTGGGTATGCCTGTTGGGTTCATCTCTAGCCTAGGAATGGCCGGTCTTCCATCATTTGGTGTTGGAAGCGCCAATTGGGCTCCCCTATCAAAGAGGTTAGGTGGCATGTTGCCTAAGTATGGAGGGTTGTATTGCTACGAATATGGGAATCTCCTTGGCAATCTACAATGTAATGCATCATACCCGAACCTACCGCAGTTCGAGCACGGCCTAGATCTAGGATCTTGGCACTCGACTGGGAGGTGGTTACCACCACAGTGTATACACTGCACATGCGTCTGCACAGATTTCCTCATTTGGTCTTGCAATCGTGTAAGCTCCATTCTCACCTCAGCCAGCTCTTGGCCTTGGTCAACACTCTTTCCCTTATCCTGTATGCTAGAGTTCTCTCTCTCTCCTTGAAATTTTTGACCGCTCTAGAGCTCTCTGACTTGTATTGTCCCGACTGGTGTTTCTCATGCTTTGCTCCCTTAGCTGATCATCCACCCTTATTGCCTCTTCAAAGACTCTAGGTAACACGTCTCGGTGTAGAGTGGAGTTACTAGCCAAAGCCTTGTAGAGCTCCTTGCTTCCAATTCCATTTATAAATACGGTAGACATAGCCTTCTCATTAGGTCGCTCATTTGCAAGGATCCTCTTGAAAAGGCTACACACATGAGTAACATAGTCTCTTACGTCTTCCTTTTCCCTCTGACTAACATTCATCAATCGGACGATGAGATTGTCAGAGTACCCTGCCTCAGAGAATCTCTTGAAAAAGAGGTCCTTAAGATGGGAAAAGTTTGTGTGCTCACAGCTGCATCTAGACTAGTGAACCAAATTCTCCCCTTATCACCTAAGCACAGACCGAAAGCTTGAGAGCATTGTGCAAGGTCCGTAAGACCGTTTGCTTCGCAAACTTGTTCAAATTGCTCCACAAAGCTATATGGGTCATTGCTAGGTTCATACTTGTCTAGCTTCTTTGCTACAATAGGGATTCTAGATTTTCCCTTTGCCCCTTGCGTGACCCCTAATCCCGAGAGTAATGCGGTGGCTAAGGCTGTTGCACTTTTCTCAGCGGACGTATTGTCCATGAGCTGCTTGGCTACGAGTTCACTCAACGATAAGTCAGCCTCTGCTGCTCATTCTCTCTCTGCATTTGGCTCTACTTTGGCTGCACCAGCCAAGGCTAGCACACGCCGGGCCTCGTACATGTCTACATCTTGTTGGAGTTTCCTAGCCTTCTGCTCGTGGTTATAGGCAATTATGCTCTCTAGTGCCTTTCTAATCACCTTTCTTTCCTCTTCTAGGCTTGCTACCACTTCCTCTACTAGTCTGCCCTAAACTACCGTCCTAGTCAACGTCGTACTCATTGACTAACTCCTACACTAAGATTGGGAATTCTCCCAAGTCCAGTCGGTCCTCTTTGGTCCTCTCCTTGTCCGCCTCATGATCTTGACATTGCTCCCACTTCTAGCTCCACAAGGTCGTCGATCAGTTTGAGTAGCTTCGGCAGTGTCCGATCCTCTATGTTGTCGCCTTCTAGATCTTCGTGTCCTCTTAAGGTCCTACTGATGGGGATCTCAAGCACCCAACTATGTTTTGGGATCTTCTCCTAATAGTGGGTTCCTTGATGTTATTATATCTCCTGATGAGTTTCTTGTTATTGAAAGTAGTTGTCAAACTTATTCACAAGTTGTGCTTCGTGCTTTCTAGTGCTCAGTGTGAAAACAGGCTTTTTCTTTTCTTGTAGTGCACCTTTGGTGATAAGATCAAAAGTGAGGTGCAGATGCAAGAAATGCTCAATGCAAACTCCACTCTTCCCCTCACGTTCGTAGCCTGATATGGCTCTAAGATCTAAGGTCTTACTGAAAGTTCATGCTGTGTTCTCTATTCTGCTTCAGGGTTGGTTGGTTGGTTACCGAAAGTCAAGTCAAGTCAAGTTCTAAATTCGGTCCGCTCAGTCTCTAGCTGTTTGGGGTGAATCCTTGGTTATCATGTCTGGTCTCTGGCTTCTAAGGGCTAAATTGGTTTTCTATGGGGGGTAAGAAATGTGAACGGGATGGCCAAGACTGTCATGCAGGTTCAAAAACCCTTTATTTTAAGTTCTGGTGAAGTGGTCCAATTTTGAGACTCGAACGGGCTAGTCTGATTCTGGGAATCGGACGAGCTAGTCCGATTGTGAGACTCGGACGGGGTGGTCCGATTGTAAAAATCGGACAGTCAAATTTCTACTTTGGTCCGATTTTCCTAATCGGACAGGGTGGTCCAACTCCTGCGATAGGATGAGTGGTCCGATTGTGGCGCTAGGGCCAATGGTCTGATTTTCACACTAGGAAGAGTGGTTCGATCCTTGTAGGTGGTCCGATTTTGAGACTAGGACACGTGGTTCAATTTTGGCACTGGGTCCGATTCTAATAGTTAGACGAGGTGGTCCGATTCTCGCAGTCGGACAGTCCGACTCTAGAAATCGGGTGGTTTGATTATGGGACTCGGACGCGGGCTGGTCCGACTGCGCAGACGACGGCCCACAGGTTGCGCGTGATGACTCAAGCTCAGCACCTACTCCATGGAATCATCCAACACCTTCCAAATAGGTGCAAAACACTACAAGAAAATGCCAGACATACCTGGAATCACTGCGGTGCTCGAATTGAACGGCACTCCAAGGATCTCCTTGCAGCTCTCTCTCTCCCTGGCTCTCAAGCTCACTCTCTCTCACAAATAAAAATGTCAAATGTGGTCTTTCCTAGTTCCCTGGGCCGCTTATTGCCCCATCCTAGCCTGCTGTAACCTCAAAAGCTAATCCCTCATACTCTTCCAACCAGAAATTTGAATTTGTGTCCCTATTTTCCTGTTTTCAGCAGCAGTTGAACCCTTTCTGTTTTCCTTCTTTTTCCTATCCCAATCTTAACCTAATGCAACAAAAATCAAAAACAGAGGTGGAGATGGATAGTCCTACTCTAACATTCAGCAACAAATCAAAATACTTACTTGCTCCAAGATTTAAAACCTCCTAAATCTCCTAACTATCTCGAGCACTGGTTCGGGCTGCAAACCCTACTTCTATGCTCGATTCGATGTGCCCGGCACTCAAGGCTCGATATTGTCGGTCCCGACAATGAAACCAAAATGAAGTTGAGCTACGGAGCTCTACCCCGAGACCTACGGACCGCTTATTGATCAAGCATTTCAAGCCGAGCGGCCATGGCTACCTCTCACATAGCCGACATGCAATGCCTACCTGACAAGTGTAGTGAGCTTACCTTGATGCTTGATCGAGTTCCCTCTTCTCTCTTGCACTCTGGTAGCTCCATGATTTTTGCGGCAAGCTCAAGTAACCTAAAGCCCTCTCCATCAAGCTCCATCCTCCATAGCCGCGCGAGAAAAGAGAAGAGAAGAGAAGAAGAGAAGATGAAGAGAGAATATGGGGAACTTCTTCTCCACGATCCCTCACTCTCACACACTCACTCCCTCACACTCCCTCAATCCCTCACTCAAGCACAAGCAAGAAGGCAAGAAACAAGAGAAGAAGAAAAAGAAGCTTCGGCCACACATAAGAATGAGCTTCTCATTCACTTTTCAACATACAAAACCCTAAATCCCTTTTGGGTAGTCACCCCTTATCCTCTTTTTTATATGGCCGTCCGTGACCTAGGCCCTCTTTTCCTATTTTCCACCGTTCTAACTTATCCCATTCCCAACTAGTGCATACAATTTGCACAGGAGTGAGCCTGGCACTCTTTTACAAGGATTCGGGAGCACTTTCACAATTAATGGTGCGCTTTTACTCTTTTCTTTTCTTGAGGCGACATTGAGGCCTTCTAGAGAGGTTGTCATTCAAATTTTTCAAGGTCTGACTTCCATCCAGGGCGCCTTTTCCTTACTTTGTCCTATGCCCTTTCGGTTATCTCCTTTTTCCATTTTCCCGCTCCTCTGTGCTGTAGTAAACAGTAGATTTTATCTTACCAAGTCTCCCATGAAAGCCTAGGAAACTTTTAGGCTTCACTCTACCAATAGATGGCTTTTTGGGGACACAATTGCCATCCTTAGACTTTTAAAGAACTAGTCCAATAACAATATTACCACCATGCAGACCAATTACAAATAAAACTTTTTCAATCTTTGTTATGGCATATGTTCTAACTGGTAATGGCTTCAACTTCCATGAAAACCCAATATAAAGATGAACAAGATTTTCAATTATCTTTCAAAGCACATGAAGCATACAAATATGGGCATTCACTGAAGGAATATCTAGGACTGTGGCTTAAACTATGGATCCTTGTTGTGCCTACAGGGAGCTCTATTCCAATGTCTTGAGCTCAACTCTAGGGCTAGATACATGCAAGCAAGAAGATTTGGAGTTGGCTCCTTTTGAACACATTGTATATACATTTGAGTATCTCTAAGTCACCAGCTATGTGCCACTCAATCTTATAGTTTCCAAATCCTTCAACAAATAGCTCTTCTCCTACATGTTGTCTCTTAATAACATCAGGTATTAGTATTTGATGAAAAACCCAATACAATATATCAAAATCCTCTATATCTACTTCAAATGCTCCTAGCCACCAGATGCTGTATTCAAATTGAACACTAAATAACATTGAGTGATTACAATGACCTGATGAAAGTGCTCTATTCATCAAGGTAATAGAGACCCTCTCTAGTTTTATGCATTTCAGAATTTCACTTTCACCAAGTTTAACCACAAATCTAGCCACTCCTTGTGCCTCTTCTAGTGACAAGTCATAGAATTTGATCATTAAATATTATAGGGTGGATAAGTCAAGGAAAATATTATTAAATTCATTGAATAGAACTTCCTTTTTTTTGCCCTTGAAGCTAGCCTTAATATGGAAAGACTCACCCAAAATCTCCATCACTTTTTATTCCCTCTCTGTCTAATAGTTCTAACCACAGATGGCCTTGGAAGTATACAAATGTGTACATGTCCTTGCTTTATATTTGATTGTAAAAGTTGAAAAATTTGCATATAAGCATCTTGACTAATACCAACAATGTCTAGTGTCTTCTACACTAACTCAGTATCCAAAGAATGATTCTTTATAAATGACTCCAAGAATTGTTCGAAAAATTTGAAACTACTAAAGGAAGAAGATGATAATAAGATTGAGATGCTTTTAAAGATTATCTTTTACTTGTATTTGATTGAAAAAGGAATGTAAACAAAATTAACATCACAAATCAATATAATTAATTATAAACAAAACCATATTTAATAATTTTTAAGTGAAAAAAATGTACCTTGCTACTTGGATTCTTTTACTACAACCACCTCCTCCTCGTTTGAGACTCTCAATATCTTTAAGAGCCTTTTGTTGATTTCAAAGACCTAAAATAGTTTGCTTTTTCTAATAAGACTTGATGTGTTTCTCCAAGAAATGAATCCTTTGTTGAAAGCCCTCTAGCATTTGCAACAACTCATTGTTATGTTTTTTGATAAAAGATGGTTCTCCAATCTAAGGGCATCCTTTTCTACAACCAAACATATAACCTATAAACCCATTATAACCATCACCAATGAACCTCATCAATGAAGAGCTATTATAGAAAGGTGCATTACTATTTATGCTAGGATCTTTGGGATATAGCCTGCCATCTAACCAAAGATCATGATTCTTCTTTCCTTCAAATCTAAGTATATGTTCTGTAGACTCTATAATAGTAATAAATTTTGTTATCTTCCTTATTGGTCCATACTCACTATCCAACTCAATATGAAGATGATAGAGATGTCTTTTACTAGAGCTACAGAGATCATTGGATGATTGATCCATAGCTAAGCATGTGATTAGAATATTGGATTGAAAAACTATGTGAATTAGAAACAAAAAGGAAAATGAAGAAGAAACTAATAAGGAGGGGAAAGAAAGAAAAGAGTAAGAATGGAGTGAAGTAATCAAACGTCGAAAAAAATTCAAATTGAATATTAGTTTTCACTTTAATGAGGATGAGTAAGATCTTCATTATGACAACCTTTGTCACCTTTATGGCAGCCTAGATTTCTAGGTTTGATGTGACCACGAGAATATCACAACAATGACTTATTAATATTTTTTATATATTTACTTACCAAAATATCAAACTTTTTAAAAATATAAAAATGGTTTTATTTTCTAAAATATTTTCTCTCTCTAGGATCACTTACAGGGCATTTTTGAGACCTCAAATCTCCCCTAATGGCCTACACTGAAAGCATAACCATTGGTTGACCTTCTATCAGAGGCACAACCAGCCCAATCAGCATCTGTATAACCTATCAGATCAAGTGGCTTTCCCTGCTCATAAAACAACCCATAATCAAAAGTACCTTTCACGTATCACATAATCCTCCTAACTGCATCCAAATGTGATTTACGAGGCTTCTAGATAAAGTGGCTAATCAGTCCCATTGAATAATTAAGGTCAGGTGAGTGGTAGTAAGATAGATCAGGCTACCCACCATTTGCCTATACATTATGGCATTCTCTATCTCATTTCCAACATCAACTATAAGTTTGAAATTCTAATCTAGTGGTGCTTCCATGGGCTTACAGTCCATCATCCCATATTTTAGTAGCATATCCTGAGAAAATTGTTTTTGTAGCAACCAGAATCCTTGAGGTGTAGACACAACCTCAATCCCAAGAAAATATTTCAACTCTCCCAAATTTTCACCTTAAACTTAGTCTTTAACATGGATTTAATTTCAACAATACCATGGTCATCATCTCCAATAATGATCAAATCATCCACATAAATCACCAAGAATACATAACCCTTCTCTGTTTTTTTTGTAAAAAATTTATGATCTACATGCCCCACATCTGAAACCCAAGCTATTGTAAATACATACTAATGAGCATTCCATGCTCTCGGTACTTGCTTTAATCCATATATGGCCTTTTTTAACCTACATCATGATTTGGGTAATCATGGTGTACATAACCCTCAAGTTGTTCCATGTACACCTCCTCAATCAAATCTCCATTTAGAAATGCATTCTTGACGTTGATCTACCAAAGCTTCCATCCCTTTTATACTATTAAAGAAATGACAGTTCTCACAATTGCCACCTTTGCAACCAAGCTAAAAGTCTCCTCATAATCCAAGCCATATTGCAATGCATAACCCTAACCAACCAGTCGAGATTTGTATCTTTCCAACAATCCATGTGCCTTGCATTTTACTTTGTAAACCCATTTATAGCCAATAGATATTTTGCCTTCAAGAAGACTAACCAAATCCTATGTGTCATTTTTAGCCAATGTTGTGTATTCCTCATCCATGGCAACATACAAATTTTCATCTCCAAATACCTCATTGAACTTCATAGGCTCTTTATGACTCATCACTCTAGTCTAAGCAAAATGACTAGTTGAGTACACACTATAAGTCAATCTATCAACAATCTTTCTAACCCTTTCTGACCTACTTAACTGTGGTTCACTATGTGATTGCCTCTCATGAGGCACTACATACCTGTTTTGCCTTACCCCAAGTATCACAACATATGGTATACCCAATTCACTATCAAGACTATCACTGTTTGACTCATATCTAGATGTAAGCAAGCTAGTAACATCATCAAACATCTTCTCTTTTCCTTTATCTTGTACATCCACATGCTCAAGGCTGTTTAAGAGCTACCATTCTCCTACTAGCCTAGGAGGTTATAGGATGGAAGGTACCATTCCACTTTCGGCCCCTTTTAGTGTGATGTTAAGGTGCTACTTTTTGGCAAATAGGCACTGGTAGGGTGCTGCCATGGTATTACCCATGTGCTATCAGATTGGTAGGTTGGAGTTTCCATTTTGTTCCTAATGTTATACTAGAGTGCTACTTTTAGTGTGCTACCAACATGCTACTAGGTTGGTAGCTTGGGAGCTACTATTTTGTTCTTGACTTTACACCAGTCTCTTATTCCTACTGTGTTATCAGAGTGCTGCTAGTAGTGAGCTGCCTTTAGGCTACTACAAGGGTCCTACAAGATTGTAGCATGGGAGTTACCATTTTGTTCTCAACCTGATACTAGTTTGCTAGTTTTGGTATGCTACCAGCCTATTCATTTTGGTATGCTACTCAACTACTACCATTGTGTTACCAGTTTGGCAGATTGGGAGCTACCATTTGGTTTTTAACTTGATATCAATCTACCACTTCTAGTCTACTAGTTCTACTCTGCTACCAGTCGGCTACCTAATAGAGCTAACCTTTTGTTAGCACCATCATACCACTCTACTACTTCTAGGCTTCTCTCTTTAGTCTACCATTGAAGAGAGCATTACTTTTTTCTCAGCCATCAATATGTTAGGAATTTTTCAACACCTTTACTAATTATCCATATTTTATGTAGGTAGAGTTTTTTCTTGCTTGGTACTAGTCTACTACTTTTATATGCTATTGGTCCACTATTTTTAGTATGCTATCAGTTTTCTACCAATGTGCTACTCGATTGGCATATTGGGAGCTCCCATTTGGTCACTAGCTTGATACCAATCTACTACTTATAGTCTGCCAATTCTAGTCTGCTACCAGTTGCCACTTAAGAGAGCTAACATTTTTGTTATCAACTTGATACCATTGTGCTACTTCCAAGCTACTACTAGTTTGCTACCCAAGAGAGCTAGTATTTTGTTTTTAGTGAGTAATATGTTGGAAATTTTTCATCAACTTTAATATATATATGTATTTAATATAGGCATAGTACTTTCTTACCTTCAAATAGAGTCATCTAGAGGTGCAAATCCAACAAAGGACCTTTGAGAAGTTGTAGCCTTACTTTGTATGCAAGCTTGGAGATCAATACACTTGTTGTTGCATGATGCATGTGCAAATGTCATTTCTAAGGGATGATGTAAATCATATAAGACAAGTTTCCTATGGTATACATGGGAAAGAGTGCAATTGTCAATGGGATATTTGTGGTCAAGATGAGAAATGCAACTCTTATACAAAAAAATTCTCTAGCACTGCACAACTTTGGGAATATGTTTTATGCCCCAAGTATAGATGTTCTAGTTTTTTTTGTACCAAAGTGTTTGATTGGTGACTATATGTGACGTGGACCTTCACAAAAGCTGCCTATTTGCCTAACAGAGGAATCATATAGTGTGCACATGGTAACATGAAGATATTTGAGGATGCTCAAGTTAGTTGCACAGATTGTGAGAAGAAAAACAAAAGACAAGTTCTATCAATGAAGGAGATGCAGTGCATGGAACTTTTTCACTATTTAGGGGTCATTTGGGGGAGTTGATAAAGCATAATTTCATATATAGATGGCATGTAGAGCAATTTACAAAGAAAAAAATGAGGTGCAACTCCATGCATTGGTTTTCTAGTCAAGTTATAATTTTTGTCCACATCACATATGTGCGTATTGTAGCTAGTGTCCAAAAGTACTATCATTTCTATATATTTGATGATAAATCCCATGATACCCTTTTAGTTCAGCATTTTTTAATACTCCATTTTGGATGGTTGAAAGAGTTGGCAATGTCATTCAAGGAACATTGGGTGTGGTTAGATGGTGCAACATCACAATTCAAAGCACTTCATTGCTCGATATGGTACAATGTCAGGTATAAAATGACATCATTTTTTTGATTCAAGTCATGGAAAGGGTGAACATGATGGTGTAGGTGTTGTTATCAAGGGACATCTCACTTAAGAGTAGCTAAAGCGAGACTTTGTGAAGCTATAGTGTGCACCTGATGTGGTGCCATTTTTGAGAGTAATCATGTTCGAAGAAGGGACTACAACCACATATCCTTCTAAAGAATGGCCAATTTCTTGAGTGGTTTGGGAGGTGAAGGAAGGTGATATATGGATAGAAGCATGTGTTTGGATTGTTAAATTGTGCATAATGCACACAGATTACATTATGTCTTTGGCTACTCCTTCACTAATGGAAAGGATCTAAGGTGTAGGATGCTTTTGTAGTGCTCGCATGCAAGGCCTTTGGAGAAGGTGTTCTAAAAAAACATATGTTTCCTCATGGGAATGTTACCCTTCAACCTTCAAGCGATGTGGATGATGATGATGGACATCATGAACCCCCACCATCGTGTGTGAATGGGGGACTTGGGGGGGGGGGGGGGGGGGGGGGGGGGGTTAAAAGAATGAAGAAAATTAAACCTTTAAAATTTTAACCTTATCTTTCGTACCTACCAACTCCTGTCAAACTCCTCACTGTCTCCACCATGAGTAGACCTATTGCTTACTTTCGCCATGCATATCAT
Source organism: Lygodium microphyllum (assembly GCF_053477565.2). Classification (NCBI taxonomy): domain Eukaryota; kingdom Viridiplantae; phylum Streptophyta; class Polypodiopsida; order Schizaeales; family Lygodiaceae; genus Lygodium; species Lygodium microphyllum. The sequence goes on from NC_141156.1 coordinate 127,508,592, forward strand.
TGATGGGCTCACCTTCACCACCACTTTCACAGAACATGCACAATTTGTTGCAAATCGGATACACCCTCTCTCCCATGTGGCCATACACAACAACCTTGTCATGAACGAAAGGAGGAGAGAGGGGTCCCCCCCCTCCCCCAATCGCCCAAAAGGATATAAAAGCCTTAGTATTGTAAGGCATTGACATTTTCCTTTTTTAGGTGAATTGTTACTATTAGGAATGAGAGAGAGAGAGAGAGAGAGGCTGTGAGGGAGAGAGTTAGCTCAAATCTCCCTTGTCTCGGTCAACTAAGCCATCTTCTCTTATGCTCTCCCATCCCAAATTCATTTCTCCTTCTTTGTCTCTCGAATCCACTTGTGCAAAATGGCTCCAAAGTGATGAGGTGGAAAGACCATGGGAACCATCACAACCAGTCAAGGAACGGGTATTACTAGAGATACGAGAGTGTCTGAGGTTGTCAGAGTTGCCACTACCAAAGTGGAACATCAGGTGTGAGAAACACGAGCATGAGCAAAAACAAAATTCCCAATGTTATGCCAAGCCAAGTTATTCACTACTAGGTTACTATTTCACCACATAAAATAATAAGGTTTATGTCAAATTTCTATATAAATATTAGATTTTATATTTTTCACTTACACGAACTGACAATTTAATCTAGAGAGTGTATTAATACACACATAAATGATTAATTACTACCTATCATTTGTAGTTAGATTAATTAAGATTATAATTCGTAAGATCATGATGGAAATAGATGAAGGAAGATATTGCACAAAATGAGTAAACGACTATATGCGTACTTGAGATTAATAAAATAACTCACAACGGGCCAAGGTTAAGGTTGATTAATGCTTGTTATGAAAAGTGAATGTCTATTTAAGGGTCTTGTAAATCATCTCATTAAATTACTGTCGCAATAATTTTTCTAAAGGAAAATCACTTATGTTAGGTAAGTTAGCCCCAAACAGAAAATTCATGTCTTGCTTAACGTGTTGTAAGAGATGTACTCAACACTTCTCTATGGGGAAGAGAATCCTCATTAGAATGTAAGGTTACCTTAGGATAAAGTCTAACTTGGCTATGGAAGCACGATGGTATGATTGTCATTGCATCATTTGATATACGTTTGAAAGTCTAACTTGGGTATGAAAGCATGATGGTGTGATTGTCATTGCATCATTTGATATACATTTAAAATGATTGTTTGTGTTTGCTAGAATCTAGATCTCTAATTAAAAACATTAACAAATAGGATAAAAGGAAAGGTCACACTAGGCTACCCCTAAGCTAGCTGTTGCGAGACCCTACTCCAAGGGGGTCATGGTTATCGCTTTGAGAGGCTTATACTGGCTTCCTAGCAAAAGGTATATCTGTAGAGATAGCCTTGGGTAGTAGGAGATGTGGTTGCCAAGGGGACTTAGGCCATAAATTTTTCATTACTCCTAGAATATGACGAGCACCTTCATGACCTAGGATGGGATCTTGGAACCCTAAATACTAGTTACAAGGGTGGAATCTTGGTGGGCACAATACCCTCGTGGAATTTTGTAGATCTTTTGTAGGGTCAAAAAGATGGAAATTGTAATAAAATTTCAATATAATTAAGAAATTTGTTTTCCTCAAGGATTGTTTGAATTGTATGTGTGTTTGTGAGATAAATTACGTGAAGGAACTTGTGATTTAAGTGACTAATTAAGAAAGATGGTTGTATATGTTCCAATAAATGTGCTATAGGTAATTAAAAAACTAAAGATGATCCCATCCGTCAAATGAAAGCGGGTGGGCATAACCCCCGACGGGTTCATCCAATGGTAGGATGGTCCCGATTAGCTGGGAGCTTTTCTAAATCGGCAATAGAAACATGAAGACGATAAATTGACCAAGTACTCATTAGGTAGAACCAATTTGCATTATTTTAGGGGGGTGGAGTGGGATTTTGCCTTATGGGTAGGAGGATTGACGTACCATCATACTCCCCTCCATCTCCCATTCTCTTTGAACCAAGTGCAATGGCAAGTCCGCTTCAATTCGAGTAATCCTGTAGGAAGTGGAAACTCAAAATTATTGATGCTAGTGGTTGTTAGAAGATCCGTCTAATTTTAGGAACCTGGAAATTCATGTTGATCCTAGTGGGTTCGGCTGGAACACTTTCGTTGTTGTGATGTAGACTTAGTGGGGTCTAAGTGACAACCCTGTGATGTTCCAAGGGAGCATTGGGCGGCGTCATTTGGAAAACTTACTAATGGACTACAAAAAGGTGCGCCTTGGAATGAGCCAGGCAGACACCTTACAAAGGCGAGGAGAGCCATAGGAGCCATATCATTCTACTAGGGGGAGCTTTTTATGTATGTGAATTGAGATGTTGATCACCTGTATCTTTGAATACTCCCTCTGATGGATTTGCGAAGGGGAACCATTGGACTAAAATCTATACAAACACATTATTTATTTAGAGTAATGTATAGCCATCTGATACTCTTGGCCGCGAGGCCGTGAGGCTGCTTTGGTGGGCATAGGAGGCCCGACTAGAGTCCTAGAGCCAATGTCGAGCCCGTTTTAGGTCCCAACATTCGCTATGTACAGGAAATAAAAGACTATAAGTACTATAATCCATCTACTCATGAGATATTATTGATCAATAGGAATGTAGTATTTGATGAGTTGGTATCATGGTATGGTGATCAAAATGTAGTGATGTGTAATGGACTAGCAAGTCATACTCATGCTGAAAATTATCCTTCCACTAGTACTACAGTGATGGTAGTCAATGTGCTAACAAGATGGTAGATTACAATTTGTAATCACCCAAACCTTTTGTTGGTTGGCTTCCAATATGCATAGGTGGTAGTTTATATCAGACACGTACCCCTTATGACACTAACAGGGTACTAGCTATAGTTTGGTAGTAGAGTGAGAGCTAATACTGGACTACTAGCTATTAGGTGGTAGTGGACTAGTAGTTGAATGTGTAATAGGAATCTTGCAATATGCTAGTAGTTAACAGTTTTGTGTCAATGGGAAAAATGTATCATGGACAATGCAATTGCATGTGGGACTCAATGCACAATCACATTCAATTGAAGAACAATCAAGCCACTCATAGAAAGATGGGTGCTATGTATACACTTTTTTCCCAATAAGCTTTTGACAAACATCCTTTTTAGTGGGCAAGACATGTGTATTTTTTGTCCAAAAGGACACTACTATGTATTTGACTTCCTCTATAATTACACTCCTTGCGTGTGGTTGTTACTCACACAAAGGTAGTGGTAGCATTGTCTCCTTGTGTTGCAATCAATATCTAGGTGCACAGAGGTTTATTTGATGTATACCAAGAAGCCATGATGCAATTGCTATATTTGGTTTCCTCATCTAGTTTGGAAAATTCAACAACATCGTGATACTTGCATGTTTCAAGAACAACTCTTTCAAGCTTTTTGGTTTCTTCATTGCCTTAAGCGTGTTGTGCAATCCACTCATGAAAAGACTTTGCTTTAGCACTGGAAACCTCGAGTCAGTTGCACTGAATCTGCAAGCCTCTCAACGCTTGGTGTTCAAGAAACCTTATGATGATCTCCACCTTCTCCAACTTGCCAAAACCCTTTGTGCAATGCATGAAATACCTCAACGTCTCAAAACAGATTTTGTGTCATTTAGTGTCACTTAGCCTAACCTATGTAATTACAGCATTCCTAGCCTAAACCTTTGCACAATATTCTTTCTTCCTCTTTGCTTCGTACTTCTTGATTAGAGCTTTTTTCATGACTTGCACTAAACTACGCCACTGCATAGGCATATAGTAATAGAATTGCTCACATTTGCTATCGAAATCTCCATCTTGTGGGTCTTTGGGAGGCAAAGTAAAATGGCAAAATAATTTATCTCACACCATAGGGTTTCGAATGCAATTTGTGTTTCTATATTGAGAGAGAGAGAGAGAGAGAGAGAGAGAGAGAGAGAGAGAGAGAGAGAGAGAGAGAGAGAGAGAGAGAGAGAGAGAGAGAGAGAGAGAGAGAGAGAGAGAGAGAGAGAGTGTGTGTGTGTGTGTGTGTGTGTGTGTGTGTGTGTGTGTGTGTGTGTGTGTGTGTGTGTGTGTGTGTGTGTGTGTGTGTGTGTGTGTGTGTGTGTGTGTGTGTGTGTGTGTGTGTGTGTGTGTGTGTGTGTGTGTGTGTGTGTGTGTGTGTGTGTGTGTGTGTGTGTGTGTGTGTGTGTGTGTGTGTGTGTGTGTGTGTGTGTGTGTGTGTGTGTGTGTGTGTGTGTGTGTGTGTGTGTGTGTGTGTGTGTGTGTGTGTGTGTGTGTGTGTGTGTGTGTGTGTGTGTGTGTGTGTGTGTGTGTGTGTGTGTGTGTGTGTGTGTGTGTGTGTGTGTGTGTGTGTGTGTGTGTGTGTGTGTGTGTGTGTGTGTGTGTGTGTGTGTGTGTGTGTGTGTGTGTGTGTGTGTGTGTGTGTGTGTGTGTGTGTGTGTGTGTGTGTGTGTGTGTGTGTGTGTGTGTGTGTGTGTGTGCAAATACCAGGGAAGACACACACACATAGAGTAGATATGCAAGAGAAACAGTGACAAAGGATTCTTTAAGAGAGAGAGAGAGAGAGAGAGAGAGAGAGAGAGAGAGCGTATTGTAACTAACTTAAAGAACGTCATGGGTCATGAATTGGCCACGTTCAGTTATGTTAATTTAAATCTATAACTTGAAGATGCTTTACCTTTTAGAAAAAGTTTCCCATTACATTAAGAGGAGGCTACCAACTTGCTAGTGATGTCCACCCAACAGGACATAGGTAGCAAGTCCACCTATTCGTGCTTACACCTCTTTGGATCGCTCAAGCAATTCAGGCATCAATTTTGTATTTAAGGAGGTTGTTGAACATCTCTTTGAGCTTCCATGGAAATTGTTGGTATTGATAATAAAGAATGTCTCTTGAGGAGACTTCTTTGGTGACAATGGATGACATATCCTCCATTTTTTCCTTCTTACTTCTCTTCAATGTCAAGCTTTCAAATCAAGGCTTAGGTATCTTCCGAGTATATCCAACTCTGATATTGTATAAAGAAATCCTTGAAGATAGAATGAGAAGTCAAATTGTACAACAAGAACATAGTGAAAAGTATAGAATCCAAAGAGAAGAGAACTTGAAGTAAAAAGTGAATAAATGATTGAATTGCAATATGCTAGTATGATACAATGGACCTCAAACCTCTATGTTTGGGTGTATTGGGGATGAGTTGAGTTGGAAGACGAGTCAAAGACGTCAATGGCAACTCTCTGAGAGTGTCCCATACCTCAAACAAATCTTGAAATGCAACAAGGAGTTTTAGATTACTTAAAAGTTTTCTAGCAATTCTTTCCTAAATTGAAGACAATGCTTCACAAGCATTGTACATAACAAACATTTAATATCTTTAACTTGAAGAAAAGCACATGCAATCCATTCACTAGTTGCATAACAACTTATGATCAACAACTAATGGAAATATGGTCTTAAGAAGGGTCACATCCAATCCCCTTTTTAAAGGCAATATCATGTCCAGGATCTAATAATCAACAAGGAAAATATTTTTAATCCAATAGGTTCAACACCAAGAAATAGGAAAATAGTCTCTAATTTTACATTGACCTTCAATATGTGCATGTTTTTTTGAAGGATCTAAGGGTCTATGTAATATGGGTCAGCTTTGGGTAAGCTTTGAGGCACCTAATACCTTATTAGAATTATAGAATTCAATGCAAAAACATGATTTGAGCCTAAGGTCTTTAACATTTCTTTACACTAATCTAGTTGCAACAATACTCTTATGTTTTTGAAAACGCATTATTTGTCGTGTGCATGTATAGACCTACTAGTGTTGAAATGTACATGTTCTAGCATTATCTCTCTTTTTGCAAATAAGCAAGTCCTCCTAAAACCGACCCTCTTTAGTGATTATTTAGCTAATGATGGCATAGACCATTTACCAAAGCCTAAGCATTATTGCATAATCATTTTTTCTTATAAATGAATTACCATGTGCTCTTCAACCATGTATTGTGGTTGCATCAAATCCTTTGACTCATCACTGAACTCCCCCAAAACACGTTGCAGCACATAGAACAACCAAATCATGATGCAAGATCCCAAAATCTTTAATTGTGATTTGTGTTCCTCATACCACGAGGGTTGCTTTCGACCCACTTAAACCAAGCTTTATGTTTGATATTTTCTTATCTAAACATATAGAAATTTATTTCTAACATATCTATTAAGCCAAAAAATTTAATTAAATTAAATGGGTTTTTTTGCAATAGGTCAAATGCATCTTCAATCCTCCATAACTAAGAGCCTAGTGAGTGCAACCCTTATCCCAAAACCATTCCATCATTCTAAATCAACTGGCAACCGCTTTGCCCCCTCAATTCCTTATCATCTTCATGCCCCTTGCAATGGATACCTTAGTTTGTATAGACCTCAAAGTGCTACTACCACTGATTTCTAACATCCTACTATTACGCAACTTGTTTACGGCTATTGCCTACCTATTTAGGTGATCTCCCAATGCTATTGGTCATCTTCCACATCCATGTTTACTTGATTGAGCTGTAACTTGCATGTCCGGGTGTTTTTGACTACTTGTTTGGGAGATATTTGGCTGCACTTACTACCACCACCTTTCATCTAGCACCCAAATTACCACCAATAGTTGTTGCCATGATTACTTGACTTGCATCTTACAACCCATTGGCTGCCACCTACATTTTAACAAGTAGGTAATCAAATCTTAAAGTTGACCCAAAATACCTAGACCCTTAGACCCTTCAAAAAAACACACACACATATTGAATGTCAATGTTAAATTAGAGACTATTTTCCTATTCCTTACTGAACATGTTGGATTAGAAACATTTTCCCTATTGTTTATTAGACCCTAGAGATGATATTGCCATTAACAAGAGGATTGAATGTGGCCTTCTTGAGACCATACTACTATTTATTATTGACCCTTAAGTTTATGGTGATAGTGAATGGATTTCATGTGCTTTTTCGCAATATATGCAATAGTAGTTATGTACAATTCTTCTTAGGCATTGGAAAGAATTGCTTGGAATCTAGGATCTCATGTTGGGGACTTCATCCAACTCTACACTGCATACACCCTTTAGTACTCATTGACGATTGAACCTAGGAGTGCTCAAGGATATGATTGATTCTCCCATCCTCCATCCTAGCTTGCTACTCTTGACTAATGAGACTACTGATGAGATCATAGTTTAGGGGGATGGGAGCTAATCTCAAAAGCTCTCCTCTATGAGAAGATACTTATGGATCTATGAGGTTATGTACAACCACTGTCCAGTGGTGAGAGAGGGCGACAGCTTCTCTTAGTGCTTATAAAATTTTGGTCTCCATTAGTTCATTTACATCTGTACTCTATATCATTATCTGTAGGTGACTTGATAATCTCCCAAGGCTGTTGGTCATCTTTGGCATCTATGTTTACCTCTTCCAACTGCGACTTACTTGCCTAGGCATTCCCGACTACTTAGTCAAACCAAATTTGGATGTGTATACGGTTGCTAGTTTGCCGCCTTGCACTTAATAAATGTCACCAATAGCTGCTATTGGCATCATTGTCTACCTTGCATTTTGGATTAACTAACACCTACGTTTTGTAGCCAACATGCCTCCTATTGTTGCTTTCTACCCTCAAAACTTAATCTGAACAAGATCTACACAATGATTTGTGTTTACCATCATCAAAGACTAATTGTTGCATTTCAAGATTCATTTGAGGTAGTTTATTAAACACTGCTGCCAGTTTGCCGCCTTGCACGTAGTACATATCATAAGTCGCTATCAGCATCACCGTCTACCTTGCATTTTGCAACCAACAGGCCATCCTATTGTTGTTTGTAGGAGCTTTCGCTTAACCACCAATACCCACAGACCGCCTATTATTTCAAGCATTCCAAGCGAGCTCTAATGGCTACCTCTCACATAGCCGACGCGCCGTCGATCCTACGAGTGTAGTGAGCTTACCTTGATGCCGATATGAGTTGCCTTCTCTCTCGCACACATCGGTAGCTCCACGATCCTGGATGCTAGCTCAAGCATCCTCAAGCCTCCTCCATCTCCAAGCTCCATCCACCATAGCCGCGCGTGCAAGAGAAGAGAAGAGAAGAGAAGAGAATAGAAAAAGAGAAGAGGAGATGGCGAAGAGCTTCACCTTCTTGATCCCTCACTCTCACACACTCACTCCCTCACACTCTCACACTCCCTCTCTCAAGAGCACACACAAGCAAGAAGAGGAGAAGAAGAGAAGAAGAGAAGAAGAGAAGAGCTCTTGTTAGAGCCACACACCAAAGAATGAGCTTCCATTCACTTTTTGAACTTTATATATACAAACCCTAAAACCCCATGGGCGCCCATCCCTTTTTACATGACCAGCCATTGTGGCAAGGCCCCTTTTTCTAATTTCCTATTCTTACTTCATGCCCTAAGCCTATACCCGTCTATTCTTTTACAAGTGGCACAAGAGGGAGCCTAGCGCTCTTTTACAAGAGTTTTTAGAGTTTTTGAGGCGCCTTTCATTTAAAATTACGCTTTTGGCGGCTTAGCTTTAGAGACCGCATGTGTGTCTTTGCTCCTTTTCCATCTTCTTCCCGCTTTTTCATTCATTATTTTGCCTTCTTGGCTTGGGCATTCTTCTGCCTTCTTGGCTTGGGGTTAACATTACCCCCCCTTCGAGACCGGTGCCAGTCCCATGGCACTCTTGGCGACTGTTGGGGTTTAAGAGGCAGTTGGCATGTAAGGGCATGGCCACGTGTAAACTCGGATGCTCGTGGAAGCTTGGTAATAAGGTTTGTTGGAGAAGCCAAACGGATAGCAAGTGGTTGACGAGGGCCTCCGAAGTCGGTGGTTGGTGGCCTTTGTGATGCTTGGAAGGAAAGGGTGCAGTGCTCTACCTAAGGGGGGTGTCTATCTTATTGTGTAGTGCATTGTGCTCGTGCTAGTGGAATGGGGAGTTGGATCTAACCACAAGCTAGCCTGGGTGATATCCCACACCTGGGGACCCCATTCCTGCAAAGGGAGGTGCAGTGCAAGTAGCTTAGGGTGACAGGTCTAACCATAGGCAAGTGTTACCTCCCTAGGTATGTCCTGCCCTTAATGGGCCCTAAGCGTGAAGTGGGGAAGCAAAAAGGGCTAGGGGGTTAGGAGCGGAGCCAGCCAACCGAAGCCACCGAGCACACCTAACTTGAGGACCCCTAGGTGCAGTGATCGTACTTTATGTGGTGCTAAGTACTTCTGTAAGTGAGTTGTTTTGTCCATTCCATGCGTAATGTTTCGCTTACTCTTCCTTGGATGCTTTTTCTTTTTTCTTTTTCTCTTTTGCTTTTTTTTTTGAAATAGTATTACACTAGTAGAATGGCATCTTGTACCTAATCTTCCTCGTCTAATTTAGGTGGAGAAGGGGGTCAGATGGATTTGCTCAAAAATTGATGGTTTGCATGTATCCTTTGAGGTTCATGCGGACGTGGAGGGAGGTGGTGGAGAGGAAGGGATAGTTGCACCTAGTGAACTACCTGTCGTTCATATCCTCTAGGAGAGCTAGGTAAAAGGAGGGGAGAAGGCTAGCTCTCATCATTAAACGTGCCATGGCACAGTTATCAATGGCGTTAGGGTCAAAAAAGAGGGGAGGCAGGCCATGTTCTTGTGGAGTCGGGTCCTGCTTGAGTAGTAACTTAAGTAACCTAAGATAATTACAGGTAGTTATAAAGGCTGGATTGGGGCATGAAGAGAAGTCCGCAAGAAAACGTGTCATGGAATCATTTAGGCTTCTCGAGTCGAAGAGGAGGGCATGTTCAAAGGAGACGGCATTGGAGTTGTAGATGATGGAAAAATCATAAGGCCCATGGAGGGTGACAACAAAATCCACACCTACCCTACGAGGATACGCCATGAATGTGGGGTCGTTCCTCTCATAGGGCAGGGTGTTACAAAAAGCCATCCAAACGAGCATGCTAATATCGCACATTCGCCTCCTCCATAGGGGTTGGCAGTTGTAGCCCTGTACAGTATGTGGTATTTCGAACACCTTGTTTTGCCAAAACTCTACTTCTTCCCTTCCCTTTCTTCCAGCCATTTTTGTCCCAGTCGGCCGCCAGTCGCGATCACCTCCTCCATCACCTTGATCGATAGGACCCTCCGCAGACTATTAGGCATGAGGAAGTTGAATGTGAATGGGTCTTTTTCTTTTTCTTGCCATTCCCAAATCACCAGCTCCATGTGGAATCCAGCAGGAAGGTCATTGGGGCACGGTGGGAGGGGTGCAGACGGCTGCACAACCAGTTTGGCTCTTAGCTGCCTCCTGGTTTCTTCAACTAACTTTCTCCATCTCTCCCTTAATGCAGCTTATCTTTCCGCGAATGGATCAATCTGTTGTTGTTCTTGGACATGCGACGAGGGGGGTTGTGGAATTACCTCTTCTCTAATTCTCCCCATAATGAATTCAAGGTCAACCTCCTCCCCCTACTGGTCTTCTAGTTGCGCTCCTTCAAAGCCCAGTGCATCCAATTCTTGGGGGGTTAGGCCGGCCAGTAGTAGATACTTTCGTTTCTCTTCTAGGCTCAACCTAACCTCCGCAAGTTGGGGTGGCATCTGTAGCCCCGCATGCAGGGCTCTGCATGCGATGCTCAATTTTTTCTGCACTACCTCCAATGACTCCTTTCCCTCTGGCGGGTCGTGTCCAATAGTGTGTTGATGAAGGCATGTCACTGGGCACTGAAGGTTGTCTGGGCACGGCGTCTGCTTTACTTTCTACATGTATTTTTTATTTCTTCACCAAAGCGATGCGTCGTGCTAGTGTCTTCACCCTTTTTTCGTTCTGCGCTGCCCATTCCTCTACTCTTTTGTTCATTTCTTCCCTGCTTTCCCTTGCTTCTGTGCCAGAGTTACGAGCTCCGGCTCCTGGGCTTTGAGTTCCCTGCTCATATTCTCGTGCTCTTTCCTTCCCAAGTGTAGTTGCTCGGTCATAGACTCGATCTCCTTTTGCTGTTGCTCCCTCTCCTGCTTTCTCTCCTCTTCTTTGGCATTCAATTCCTCCATCATTTGCTCAATGTTGGCAATTTTTGCCTCCAATTCCCCATGTTGCATCAGGAGAATCTTATATTCTCGCTACATCTGCACCAGTTCTTGATTCTCATCCTCGAGCCGCTACTTGTAGCTTTCTTCCATGTCCTCCTTGGCCTTTAATTCCTGCTTGAGGTCAAAGATCTGTCGTTGTTGCATGGCTATTGTGCGGGTTTTTTCAAGCTAGAAAGCGGCTACTGACTCCTTTTCCACCACCAACTCAGCCATAGCCATCCTCTTTTCCTCCTTAGCCCTCTCCAATTGGAAGAGCAACTCAGCGACATACTCATCGTAATTGGCTAGTGGCGTCATTGTTGTGTGGGTTGGGGTGGTCGAGGCTTCCACTCTCGAATGCTTCTGGTCTTGTCTCTACTTAGCATCTATGGCTGGTCTCTTTTGCCCCATGGCCGTGGTCTTTGTGCTCTTTCCCTAGACCATTTCTTTATTGATAAAATATTGCATCCAGGCCACGAAGTTGGAGACCTCCATGCTGGTGGGGATGCTAGGGGTGAGGGTGGTTGGTTCGGTGGAGGGCACCATGAGGGTGGGGATAGGATGAAGAAGGGCCTTGCCTTTGCCTTCAAAGACAGCGGGTGGCGTGACTTCTAGTACCTGAGTGCTAGAACTAGGCCCTTCTTCCCTCAGCGGGCTCCAGGCTCCCAAATCATCGGCCATGCATTGCTGCTCAATGGACCACCATGTGGCTTCGGTCACGTCCTCCTCCTCTTTCCTTCTTAGTTCCTCTTCTTCCTCAGCAGCTTTTCTTTGCCTTTCTTCTTCAGCTTTCCTATACTCTTCCTCCAGTTTCTCTTTTTCTTTCTGTTCTTCCCTTTTCCTCTTCTCGGCCTCCTGTTTTGACACCTTTTTAGCCCTGTTGACTTCTTCCTTTGTTTTTTCTTCTTCCTATTTCTTCTTCTTCTCCCTCTCCTCGGCCTCCTTGAGGGATTGTCTTTTTGCATTTTCCAAATCCTCTTTCTTCTTCTTACGGCCTTCATCTGGCTTCTTTTTCTTTTGTGCTGTCGTCTTCTTGGGTTTCTTTGCCTACTTTTTGCCCAATTGTTCTTCTTGTTCCTGTCCTTCCTTATCAATCTCAGTCCTGTCTCGCTGGACCTCTCTTGGTCTTGGTAAGGGGGTGACCTGTCAGGCGTTTCTCCTTCACCTTCTTCTGCATCTTGTATCTCCTTCACTGCCTCCTGGATGAGCGCAGTCAAAATGCTTCCATAGGCAATAAACGAGGCCTTGGACGAGGCCTTCTTTCTTTCCGTGGCCTTGGAAGCTGGGGACTCTCCTCCTGCTAGTGTGCTTCCTAAAGCCATTGCTTTAGCTGCCTGGTCAATGGTTTTGCGCACATAATCGTTCTAGTCGACTTCATGCAGGGTGTGAGCCGCTACGTTCTCCAGCACAGGCACGCTGATTCGATGCATTAAGGCGTTGTAGCACTGGCTAGAGAAGAGCGTGTGTACTAGCCTTGCTTGCAATCTGGCTTCCGCATCAGGGATGTCCTGGATGCTGATACTGTCATTAGTTAGCACATTCTCCTTTTTCGTTTTCAGCATGTCGTACACATCCCTCTTCTGCTTCTTCTCTATCTTTGGCTCCAGTCCCAACGCCTTCTCCACCAAGGCAAGGGTTAAGTGAACATGTACCTGTTTGGCATTTTCTCCCCTTTCTACCGTGATGGTACTGCACTCATTGTCAAGGTCATAAGACCTGAGAAACTCCACACTTTGTGTGGTCCAGTTCTTACGCAAATTTTTCGAGGTACTTGGTGAAGTTGCATTGTTCAATGACTCTCTTGGACGCATCCTCCTTGGCCACCACACCCTCTACGTTGTGAATGGTTCGGAACTTAAGTTGGTTGTAGGCGCGGCTCTCAAGAGTGATGTTGTATTGCGCTCTTTACTCTTCCGTGAACGGAAGTTGATGGACACGGTCTTGCTGCGACATCTTTTGTTCATGTCGTATTCCCAAGTTTCCATTAGTGCTTCCAAATTAACAATTCGCAAGAAAAGTCATAGTTTAAAAAGAAAAACTCTATATGTTTATTGAATGAAAGCATTAAAATCCCATCCAATGTAGAATCTTCCCTTTCGATTTTAACTTTCTGTCCTTTATTTCAAAGTTCTCTTGCCATTTTCCTACCTCGCTCGTTGTTTACGTATTTATGCGTTTTGTTTGATTTTCCTTGGTTTTAATTTGATTCACCTCTCCCCTCCCCTCCCAGCTCGAGAAGAATCCTTCCTAGGATTGAAGGCTTTGGAGGTTGAGGACATTCTACAATGAGCCTAGGAGTTACCAGCGTAGGAACCAAGTGTAGAAATCGGGGTTGTACTCTAACTTAGCTGTGAGGTCTAGATCAAAAGGTCGAGTGCCTACGTGTGTAATGTAAGTGAGAACATCTATTAGAAAGTCACCGGAGGCGACACGGTTAGCAATATGTAGCTCTTCCTCAATCAGTAGGTGATCGAGGTAAGGGTGTCCCTTGATGTGCTCTTCCAGGGGGCGGTCGCGAAGAGTGGTTAACAAGCTATACAAGGTTGGTGCAACATAAGTGGAGTCGTACTCCGTTGTTTTGATTGCGCGACACTGCTCAGCATTTGTTATGACTCGACACCCTTCTACTTCCCATTGCAACCTAAGAGTGTACCAGTGCCTCAAGAATGGGGATTCAATCTCAGCAAGTTTGGATAATTCTGCAATTTCTTGGTCGGTGATGGCAGAAGTGATTCGTTGATCATATGATGTGATGAGGCGTTGTTTGAGGGCTTGCTCTTTAGAGATCTCGCTGTTGAGCAATACAGCAGTGGAGTTTGTTGCCTTTGCGAAGGCAAGTTCAAACGTCTCCCAAGAACAAGGCATCGTGCGAACTTCGGTTGCAAAAGGCTCGGGCAACAAGCCTAAGTCCAAGAAGTCATAGCTCAGAGCTAGCTCTCTAAAGGTGGCATCGAGCCATCTAATGCAATCAACCACGTCATCCCCTGTATCTTCGGCTAGATCTAAGGCTAGTGTCAAAAACTATTTCCGCTCGTAGGAGGGTTTAAGACGTGCTCGTGGTTGGGGTTTGATAGCACTAGAGCCTTTGACAATGGATAGTTGTGGTTGCGGGTGTTCTTGAGGTTGCGGTTGAACTTCCTGGCTTAGGGCTGGGGAAATAGCAGCTACTTCTGATGAACTACGGCCTTCAGAGTGGATCATTGTAGTCGGATGGGCTCTAGCGCGTGATGGCTCATGTGACGATGTCTGTCGTTTGGGCCGATAGGCTTGTTCGACTCTCTTGGGCATCTGTGTGGATGAGCTTGATGGATGTGGGGCTGGAGAGCAGTGTAGTTTATGGTTTTGAGGTTCTATGGGGCTAGGGGTGATCAGGCTTGGGAGTAGCGTATGAGTGGTGCCCTTGGCCATGTGAGCTTTAGGGATCCATATTCAGGCATTTCCCTCATAGTAGCCTTGCGCGTGCAGGAGGGCTTTAGGGACCCACCTTTGCCTAATTATGCATCGATTTCTATAACTGCGCCTTGGTGACCTAGGTTTAGAGCTTCGGGTCTTACAAGGTTGTGTGCGACGACTCCTATGCGATGGTTGCAGCTATTTAGGCCTCCATTGAAAACTAGGCTATTGAGATTTAGCTTTTACTGCCACGAGCAACGGTTTTTGAGAGGTGGTGGGTGATGGTCAAGCACTACCCTTCTCCTTAGATTTGGTTGCTAATACGGTGGCCGTGCGGACTAGGGTGAGATCACGCACCCTTGCTGAAAGCTGTATCAATGCGAATGTTGCCTATGGCGAGGTGAATACGTTGCAACTCATAATCAACGTTGCAATGAGTTTGCTTCTTGAAGGTTCGCCCTAACAGCGTTTCCGTGCCTGCGTCCTTGGTGTCTGGCAGCACGTAGAAGATTATTGGTATAGTCTCAGACTCAATAGAAATGGCAACCCTGTACTTGCCGAGAAGTGCGTGTGAGCGGGCCCCATATGGGCTTAATTTGGTGTTAGTGGGTTGTAGTGGTAGTTTGCCAAGTTGTGTCCAATGATCATGAGTCAAGACATTGAAGTCCGCTCCCTCGTCAATTAAGGCATTGAAGACACATGTTCGCTTGGTTGTGACCGTGATGTGCAGGTATGCACGCTCCATGGTCTCCTCATCCTCGTCATCGATTTCAATGATAGTGGCTACTCGTACCTTGACAGGCGGTTCCAACATTGGTGGCTCATGCAAAGGATACGTGGGAGGATAGTATTTATCGGCATGACTGCCATTGAAGAAGCCTATTCTCTCACCGTCTAGAATCTCGAGCTTGGCATTGCCCATTCGACTGATCGCACGGACTCTGAAAGGTCCAAGACCCCTAAACTTCATTTTTTGCTTATGCCCCTTAACTGAGTATAGGAGCACTAAGTCACCTTGTTCGACGTCGCGTTGCTTGATATGCTTGTCAAACCAACTCTTGCATCATGCCTTCTCACATATGAGTGCATGAATGGCTAGAAGGCGAGTCTCCGAGAGGCATTCAAGCTCAACTAGGCGTTGCGTCCATGCCTCCTTTCCTTCCCATTGCTGCTAAAGTGCAATTCGCAAGCTAGCCATGAAGAATTCTACAAGGAGAATTGCTTCGGTTCCGTAGGTTGACCGAAAGGGGGTCTGTCGTCCAACAGCCATTTTATAAGCTAAGTGGTAAGTCCACAAGGCTGCCATCAGCTTGTTATCCCAGTCACTACGCGAGGCAGAGACTACCTTGGTTAGGACGTTGATAAGAATCTTATTTGTGGATCCTGCATGTCCGTTTGCTTGAGGGTAGTATGGAGAGGATTTCCAATGGATAATTAGAAAGGTGGATAGGAGATGCGCTATCACTTCATTGATGAAGTGTGACCCCTGGTCACTGACTAGTTCGATGGGGCATTCGAATTGTGAGATCACTTGCTCCCACAAGAACTTGGCAGTGGTTCGAGCATCGTTCTTTCGTGTTGCTCTCGCCTCTTTGCCCACTTCGTTAGGTAGTCTATGGCCATAATGATGTATTTGGCCTGCGAATACTGTTCAACGGGACTGATGGGTCCTATGAAGTCGATTCCCCATTTTTCGAAGGGTTGTCATGCAATGATTGGGGTCAACTCCATTTGATCCTTGCGAATCAGGACCTTCGTCCCGCTGACACTTGTCACAATGCTTAACAAATCGTGTGGCATCACGAAACAGCGTTGGCCACCATAGTTGAGACTACAACACCTTGCAGGCCGTCGTGTCTCCCCTAAAGTATCCACCAGCAATTCTATTGTGTACCTTGAGAGCAAGTCGTGCATCTCATGTTTGTACACGCATCTATCCAGCAATCCATCTTGCACTAAGCAATACAGCTGGCCTACTATCAATTGGTAGGGTTGGATTTTGAGAATAAGTCACCTCAGCCTTGCCTTCTCTATCAGTCGTTCAGCCAGTCCGTGCTCAAGCACTTGGACTACGTCATCTTCCCAATATGGCGTTAAATCGGCCTTGAATAAATCTCTCTTGCTAGAGAGATTAAAGAGGTGGACATCTAGCAATTCATCGGTAATGCCTTCTCCAGCGGCTTCTCCTGTGGGGATACGTGACATATGATCAGCCATATAGTGATGTTTTCCCTTCCGTACAACCAAGGAGAAGTCAAACTCCAAAAGCAAAAGGAGCCACTAAGCTATGTGTCCTGTAGTGCAAGGTTTATTCACTAGGTATAGTAAGGCTTGATGGTCCACACAAAGAAGGTAAAGGGTGTAGCCAATAGATAATACCGGAACTTCTTTACAACAAACACCATGGCCAAGCCCTCTCTTTCTGTCGTCGAGTAGTTCATTTCCGTCTCATTGAGTTGTCTGCTAGCAAAGCTCACTAGATAGTCTAGGTTGTGCTCGCCAGGTTGGCACAACACTTCTCCCATAGCAAATTTAGAAGCATCAATATGCACGTGGAAGGTAATGGTCCAATCTGGGCCTCATAGAATTGGTGATGTGGTTAGAGCCTTCTTTAACTCTTCATATGCTCGTTGGCATGCTTCAATCCATTCAAAGACAATCAGCAGCTTGTATAAAGGTCTGGCTATCAATGCGTAATTCAGCACAAACCACCGATAGTATCCCATATGGCCTAAGAAGCATTGAACTCCCTTGTAGTTGGTTGGGGGTGGAAGGTCGACAATAACCCTGACTTTCAAGAAGTCAGTGGCAATGCCGTTCTTCGACACCACATGGCCGAGGATGCATCCATGCTTCACCCAAAACTTGCATTTCAAGGGGTTTAAGGAGAAATGATATAGGCGACACCGCTCAAAGACTGCTTGGAGTTTGTTTAAGTGTTCCATCCAAGTCGAGTGAATGCAGAGGTCATCGACAAAGACTTCCAACTCCTTGCGAAGCATGTCTTTAAATATGGTGCACATGAGACGTTGAAAAGTGGCAGGGGCATTAGTCAACCCGAAAGGCATGACTATGTAAGCAAAGACGTCCCACTCAGTGGCGAAGGTAGTCTTATGCCTATCAGCAGGATGCACTTGCACATAATTGTATCCTGAGAAGCCATCTAGAAAACTATAGGCCTCCTTGTCCACCACTCTTTCAAGCATGTGCTCGGTGTATGGCAATGGATAATTGTTCCTTTTAGTAGCAGCGTTCACCTTCTTGTAATTGACACACACTTTAATTTTTCCATTTTTTCTTCATCACGATGACTATGGGTGATACCCAGTCCGTGTGCTTAATTTCGTAAATGAATCTTGCTCTCATCAGCTTATCAATCTCTTCCTTGACAGCATGAGCGTGCTTTGGATTCATTGGGTACAGTCACTGCTTTACCGACGCTGCGTCTGGTGTCATGGGTATATTATGAGTCACTACACTCGAGTCTACCCCTTTAAGCTCTTCCAAGGACCAAGTGAATACATCTACGTACTCTCGCAGGAGAGCGACAAGACTCGTTTCCTCTTCCTCAGTCAAGTCATCCGCAATGAAGGCTGGTCAGGGTGTCTCCCCTTCCTATGCTAAGTTCACCTCCTTGACCCTAGCTGGTCTCTCAATTGGTTTGCTTGTTTACCCTTGCCGTTTGGCACCCAACAGAATCACTACCCTATCTCCTTTCTTGAATTTCGTAAATCTTTTAGGGAGGTCATGCGGTTTTCGTTGTTCGTCTGTTCGTGTGTCCCTGGGTTGTTTCGCCCTTTCCTACTTCAATCGTTTGCGTCTCAAGTGGACGGGTAGGTCCTCGTTGGTGCATCGGGTCTTGGGTGGCCTAGGTATTTTTGGGTCGCTATCTAAGCTTACCTCCGACTCAGAGTCGAACTCGCCGTCTTCGCTAGAAGAGGGAGTCTCCCCTGGTAGTCACTGTTCAGATGGTGATTTTGCCCTAAGCACCGGTGTCACTCCTAGTTGAGCTCGGCCTACTTGCTCAAGGTCTATGACTCCTACGTGTTTTAACCAAGCGTGATCACAATCTATGCGCATGATTCCTCGCTCTATCCTGTAGACACTTCTCTTTTGTGGCTTGGAGTCTGCCCGTATTTGTTCTATTTCGTGTCCCTCAGTTTCGTATTCTACCGTGTCCATCTCACCCTCACTTCCATCACTGAAGGATTAGCAATTTTTGTACTCGTTATCAGAGTCCTCTGTGTTAGACTACTCATCATCTCCTAGGGCTTGGTATATCTCTTGTCATTGATCAGGGACTAGGGCCCAGTTGTACATAAGGTTCAAGTCATGCACCCTGGTCCATTGCCACTTGGATTCGCCTAAGAGATCCTGAAGTGGTTTGAAGTTTGCTATTGAATTATCAGCCAACTTGTCTGTTAAGTATTCCAGAGCCTCCTGGAGTTCTCTCTTGTTGCTTGGCAATTGCAAGGTGATGGGCTTAGGTCTCCCAAAAAGGGTTCCTTCCATCATGCAAACTGGTACAGAGGGTGTGCCGTCAGTCGTGCCCATCATCTTGATGGCCTGCTCATATGCCTCTTGATCCGAGAATGGTAGGTCGACTGTAGCAAGGACATGCATTCAATCTCGCTCATCCTCTGGGCATGGGATATACTTGGTCAAGGACCCATAAGACTTCTTGACTTGAGCGTCACCCTTGAGCATCGCGGAGCCAAGTCGACTGGTGAGGTCTTCCAAGTGTCCATCTCTACCCTCACAGCTTCCGTCCTATTGCCTAAGAAGATCAAGCCGTTACCCCAATCTTCGATAACTCTGGCATTGCACATCCAGGGTTGACCTAACAAGATATTGTAGTCCACCCCCTTCATGACTATAAAGTCGATAGAGAATTGGACACCTGCGATTTTCACTAGCTGGTTTTTAAGTACCCCGAATGGCTTCACTCTCATGCCGTTTGCTAATGTGACATTAAATCGAGCAGTCTCAACAAGTGGGTTTTTCCAGGTCTGTAGTACTGCGTGGCTCAGCACACTAACCCTGGCTCCCGTGTCTACAATCCCCTTTCTCGTTGTGTCACCTAAGGCTAGGACTGGTAACACTGCATGCATCTCAGTGCCTTCTCGAAAAGCATTAACGTACAAGGATTTTGGCACAGAGTGCAACGTTAAACTCGATATTTGTGTTTCTGCATCATGATCATGCAGATCCGCAGCTTGTTCTCGTGACCCCTCAACCCACTGCTTGAGGTCTTGCCATAGGATGGGATGCTGCTTAAGCAGGTCTCCCAAGCTTAACGTCACAGGGGTGGTCACTGGCGTGGTAAGGAGGTTGTCGGATGCTCGTCCCTCTCCTAAACCAGATTGTCCTGGCCAACAGCCGTGACTGATTTGTGGGCCTGCAGCACCAAGGCTTGGCCTAAGGAGTGCTGCATGCGGTACGATTGCATCTCCTAACTTTGGTCAAGGGGGGTGAGACCGTCGTGTTCATGCTGGTGAGATCATCGATCTCGTCCTCTAGGATGGGCTCAGCATCCCTTAAGTGCTCTTGGGCCTATTTCACCCAGTCCTTCACTTTCTCTATGGCCTCAAGTTGGCGCTTCGAGATGCGGATACTCCCCTACCTTGGCACTTCCCTTTTCGGCCATCTTGGGGGCTGAAGTTTCTGCCTCTGCGTCCGTGACCTTCTTTCCAATAGGCAGAGTTGTAGCACTCTTAGTTTTCAATGCGATCTTAGCCTCCGACCTCTTCTTCCTTCGCATGTGGCTCTTCTTTCATATCGAGGCTGCATTGAGGTTACTGGATCCCGGTAGTGATATGCCGGCCTGCTTTGTCTCTGGGCACGGGTCATGACCTGCAACGAGATGAGTGTGGCCTCCCCATCAAGGTTCTCGACACCAAACGGCCCCAATGGAACAGATAGTACGTTGGTTGAACTTGAAGAAGGTTTCCGCTTTGGGCAATCGATAAAGAGATGGATGATTCCGCACTCAACGCACCTTAGGTCAGCTTTGTCTCTGTTCTGTTGCTCCCTCTCGAGGCAACGTGATGAGACATGACCCGGATGACCACAAGTCCAACCAATAATTGGATCCTGCATCTACCCTCCTTGGCCTCTACCTTTTCCTCTCCCCAACGCCATCACTGGTACTGGTCGATAGTCCATAAGGACTGCGTTGCACTCGTCGTCGTGAGAGACATAAGGGTATAAGTAAGTCTCTTCCTCATTTGGCTCTTCCACGTAGTGGACTAGAGCGTCACTCGGTGGATGGATCACATAGGGACCAAGCGGTCTAGGTATACCTGTAGGGTTTATGTCCACCCTAGGGACAGCCGGCTTAATGTCGTTATGCGCTTGACTATCTCCACCTTGACATCAGCCAAGTCTTGGTTAGTCTCGGTGGCTTTCCCCTTATCTTGGGATGATGGGGCTAGTCGTTCACTAGAGGCTAACGCTCTTTCCGAACTTCGCGAGTTGGCTTCTTGTGAGTTGGGGCTCCTAGAGCTCTGCTCTTTCAGCTGATCATCAACTCTGATGGCTTCCTCAAAAACCCTAGCTAGCGCATCTCGCTACAAGCTCGAGTTGGCTGCCAAAGCCTTATACAGTTCCTCGTTTCGAATTCCGCTGATGAACACAGTTGAAACTGCTATTTCAGTCGATCGTTCACCTGTAGGGATTCTCTTGAAGAGGCTCCTCACGTGGGTTACGTAATCGCGAATGTCCTCTTTCTGCTTGACATTCATCAGTCGTACTAGCAGATTGTCAGAGTATCCAGGCTCAGCAAATCTCTTAATGAAGAGATTCTTGAGGCCATTGAAATTTTCTCGCTCTGCGGTGTCTAAGCTTGTATACCAAGTCCTGCCCTTGTCACCTAAGCAGAGCCGAAATGCTTGAGAGCGCTAAGTCAGGTCGCTAAGGTCGTTGGCTTCGCAGACTTGCTCGAGCTGCTCTACAAAGCTGTATGGATCGTCGTGGGGTTGGTACTTGTCGAGCTGCTTCGCAACTATTGGGATTTTAGACTGGCTCTTAGAGCCTTGGGTTGCTCCTAATCCTGCCAGCAGTGAGGTTGTCAATGCTGCAGCACTTTGCTCTGTTTCGGTGTTGTCTAGTAATCGCTTCATAAGAAGCTTGCTCAGCATTTAAGTCTCCTTCTAGGGCTCTCTCGTGATCTGTTCGATTTGTCGGCTAAGTTCAACACTTGCTGCACCTCACGCAACTCCGTGCTTTGCCTTTGACTCCTAGCCTGCTGGTCTCTATAGTATGCGGCTATGCTTTGTAACGCCTTGTGAGCTAGCTTTCTTTCTTCTTCTAAGTCTACGATGATAGCATCTACTGTCCGACCGCACTGCTCATACATGCGCATCGTAGCTACTGACCAGCTACTAAATAGCCTCTGGGAAGACGCCTAAGTCGAGTTCCTCGTTAGATCTACGGTCTGAATTTTCTTCTACCATAGTCGAGTTCTTGTGCTTCACCAAGCTATCAATCAGATTGAGTAGGTTTGTCAAATCCACTTCGTTTGCGCCGCTTGCTTGGTCCTACTTCGCATGTTGATGGTTTGTCTCTGTCTGTGGATTCTCTCCTATTCGTGGGTTCCTTGAATGGCTTATCTGAGTGAGTTCCTTGACTTATTAAATACAGTCCTCAATTTATCTCCAATCAGTGCGTGTGTTCTTTCTAGTGCACTTGTGCTCAATCAGGCTTTCAGTTTTCCTTAAGTGCACTTCAAGTGCGAAAATTCAAGGTGAGTACGGTAAACAGCCTCTAAGTGTCTTACGCACCCTCGCTTAGTTTTGGGCCTGATAGGCTTTGTCGATCAATTCTCTGGCCGTCTTAATGGGATTTAGGGCTTTTCGGTTACGTTGCCTTGCCTGTTTTTGGATCCAATCAGGGTTTTATGGCTCAGGGGGTTGCCTCTAGGTCTTTAGGTTTCTAGGTATCGCGATAGCCCAGTCAAACTGCTAAGTAGCTACGCCTTACAATTTTGTCTATTCCGCGCCAGAATCAAGTTCTGAGAGTCAAGAGGGCTTGCAACAGTTTGCGCTGCTAAGCTCCAACTGGGTCAAGTCAAATTTCTGAGAAATTGAGGTAAATACACTCGACCCAACTAATCCGAATTGCAGGGTCCGAGTGGGTGACTCGAATGGGCCGAATCGCACTGGTTCGAGTACAAAAAGCTTTTCGCGGGCCGAGGTCCGAGTGGCGTGACTCGGACGAGCGAGTCAAGTGTTAGGCCGAGTCAAGTATTGGGCCGAGGGCCGAGTCAAGTCTTGGGCTGAGGGCCGAATTGGTAAATGGGGCTGAGTGGACTTCAGGCAGAGTATCGAGTTGGTCAAGGGCCGAGTGCCATCACTTGGACGTACTGAGTGGACTATGGACCGAGAGCCAATTAGGGTTTTCGGGTCGAGCAGACCGAATGGCAAGGTCCGAGGGGGTTGAGTCTAGGACTCGACCTAACAACGGCCACTCGCATGGGCCGAACGCGGCGCGATGACGATTTCGATCAAATCTTGCAATTCAGGCAATCACTCCAAGCACAAACTTCCAGATCCCAACTAAGGCACCAAGGGAAGTGATTGGTATACTTGGGGTGAGCGGTAGGCTCTCCGATGACGAGATCAAATCGAATCTTTGCGAGAGCTCTCTCTCTCTCTCTCTCTCTCTCTCTCTCTCTCTCTCTCTCTCTCTCTCTCTCTTTGTGCAATGGTTGCAAATGAGATCTCCCTTGGCCTCTTGGCTCTTAAACCCTCTCCCGAGTAAGGCTTTGATGCTCCCAATCACTTACTTGCCAACATTAAGCATCCCAAGCAAGCTTTTTGCCATTTTTTACATGATATCAAAAGCAACAAACTGAAATGATTTCTCCCTATTTTTCAATCATCAAACAAACTAACCCACCCAAAATATTTGTTTCGAAGATCAAAACACCCAACCTTTCTATCTATCTCAAGCTCCATTTCGGGGATGAATCCCTTACTTCAATGCTCAATATGAGGCACACAAGCGCTCAAGCTTGAATTCGTTGGTCCCGGCAATGAAACCAAAATGTGGAAGCTTTCGCTCAACCGCCAAGACCCACGGACCACTTATTGTTTCAAGCATTCCAAGCGAGCTCTAATGGCTACCTCTCACATAGCTGACGCGTCGTCGATCCTACGAGTGTAGTGAGCTTACCTTGATGCCGATATGAGTTGCCTTCTCTTCCACACACACCAGTAGCTCCACGATCCTAGATGCTAGCTCAAGCATCCTCAAGCCTCCTCCATCTCCAAGCTCCATCCACCATAGCCGCACGCGCAAGAGAAGAAAATAGAAGAAGAGAAGAGGAGATGGTGAAGAGCTTCTCCCTCTTGATCCCCCACTCACTCCCTCACACTCACACTCCCTCTCAAGAGCACACATAAGCAAGAAGAGGAGAAGAGAAGAAGAGAAAAGCTCTTGTTAGCCACACACCAAAGAATGAGCTTCCATTTATTTTTTGAACTTTATATATACAAACCCTAAAACCCCATGGGCGCCCATCCCTTTTTACACAACCACCCATTGTGGCAAGGTCCCTTTTTCTATTTCTCTCTTTTTACTTCATGCCCTAAGCCTATACCTGTGTATTCTTTTACAAGTGGCACAGGAGGGAGCCTGGCACTCTTTTACAAGAGTTTTTAGAGTTTTTGAGGCGCCTTTCATTTAAAATTATGCTTTTGGCCCCAGCTTAGCTTTAGAGGCTGCCTGCGTATCTTTGTTCCTTTTCCATCTTCCTACTTTTTCATTCATTCTTTTGCTTCTTGGCTTAGGCATTATTCTACCTTCTTGGCTTGGGGTTAACATTGTTCTTTGTCCTTAAAACCTAATTTGAACAAGATCTGCAAAATAAGTTGTGGTTTCCATCATCAAAGATTATTTGCTCCATTTCAAGTTCCATTCAACATAAAACACACTCTCATAGTTGTTATCAATGTCACCTCATCCAATCACCCAAGAGAGAGATGTTTGAGGCCCACTATATCGTACCAACATAATTTGATTCATTCAATCACTCTTCATTCTAAGTTTTCTTCTCCAAGGGTTTGACTATTTTCATTACGCTCTTGTCATACACTTCAAGTTATTATTCTCTATCCAAACATTTCTTCATAATATCCACATTATTGTATGTTGAAGACTTCTAGTATTCACAATATCCTAAATTACCATTTTTTCCCTACATAATTAAGAGAAACACATTATTGAGTTTTCAAATCTCAATTTGATTGCCAATTTGGGATCTACAAGATATACATATCCTTGTTGTCAAAGGCTGATATACTTCCTTCTCTCATTGTTTTAAGTCCTTAAGCTTTGTCTTGGTCTTTTGAGTTCCGTCATGTTCGATACTTCAGGTTGAAAATTATTTTTCCAAAAGGACGAAAATTTCAATGTTTTGTATTCTCTGATAGATGCAACACGACATTACACCCTATTTTAATTGTTATTCAAAGGAAAACTCTGAAAGAACTAATGGAAATTGAAAGACCCCAAATCTCAAATAGTTCCCTAAATCCTAATCCATCAAACCAAAGTTGGAGATTCCAAATTGAGTAACTTATTTGTAGATGAGGATGGATCATCTGTGTAACAAAAACAGCTAGGGAAGCAAGTAAAGCACAAATAAGAGCTATATGGAATAAGAAAACAATGGGCAGAGCGCTATGGATTATGGGAACCCTTATTTTTGCTTTTTGCCCTAATGAATGGTTGGCAAAATTTGTAGTATGCCATAAACAAATTGTGTGTGTCTATATATAGTAGATACAACCATACAATGGCTAAGATGGCTTGTGGACTAGTTCTGTAGTAGATCCACACCAAATGAGCAATTAGAGTCTCTTGTGACTAAATGATTATTCCTATTAATGGTGGGCAAAGGCCTTTCATATAGAATGGATTCCAAAGATTGGATTTGGTGATCATCCTTAGCTTGTCTATTCCTATTTCACCTACAAACTTAGTTGATCCAATCTTATACTTACTATTTTGGACCATCTTTCAACAGTATTCTCCATTTCTTGGGGACTATCATTAAATGTATAACTTTTTGCTATCCTTGTTAACTCCAACTATTGACTCCTCAAAAAGGAAATCCCCTCCCTAAGGGAATTCAATTATCCTAGATCAACCCCACATTGACCCAATAGCAAAGGTTTGGATACCACTTTTCCATTTCGACCATTTCACCACTTGTAAGCAGTGGAATTGCCAGCATTATACCCATAACAATCCTAAAAGTATGCCCATCATATGTCATTGGTGCTAATACTTGCTATAGCAAAATGGCAAATTAATTGAAATGCAATGTGAGTAGGTGCAATGATTTTTCTACAAGAGTTTGGTGCAATGTTTTTTCAAGGGCCTTCACCAAATGCCTAGTGTGGAGTGCTCTTAACTACGATCTTGCGTGCTTTCCAAGATATTTCCAAAATAATGGAGAAATAGAGGCAATTCGTACCAAAGGGTTAGGAGTTCATTAATCTCACACTTCTACATGTACTCCACATCCATCAATGGAGCCACATGGCCTCCCATGCAACCATCTGCAAGGGAGCTTGCCCAAGAGATCATCTGCAAGCACACTATAGAAGATATCCACCATCACTTGAAGAACAATGTACATATGATGGAAGTGGATGAAAATGAAGAACTCTTGGATGCAACTACCCATACAATCTCACAAAAGGAAACCTAATTCTAAAGAGTCAACTATCACTTAGTTGACTGTTCTTGTAAATGCAACATCTAATAAGGAGAACCAGTTGCAAGTCAGTCAAGGCTGTGACTATTTGCCACCGGGTTCGCCTAAACTGCGCCCAAGAGGAATCAATCAAAAAGATACTTTGTTCGGGACTTTTGGCCAACATCAAACTGCAAAAGACACTATCCTGCTTGGCATGCATGATTCTAGGGTGATAAGCTGGATGTTTATGTTAAACAGGAAGATATAATACGCACAAAAAAATGGTTTCTCAATTTGTAGCGCATGCTCAGAAGAATTTGTTACAGCCAATTGCGCTGTGGACTTTTGCCTAGTGTTCCCTACTTTTGAAACCACTAAATTTTCTATAATATATTAAACTATCTTTTTGCATCTTAAGATACTTCCAAACTAACATTTAGTGGTTGCTCTTCGCACAAATTTCAGATCTATCAATTAAATTTGAGGCACTCATAACAAGATACTGAGTCACATCACACAAGGGTCCAACTAGAAGATCCAGTTGCTTCATAATCGTTCATGCCACATGGCTCAGCTTCTCTCCAACAAAACTAGGCTTTTAACACACTACCAAAAACTTGAAAGCCCCAAAAACAAAGTAAAGAAAGATGCAAGGGTCCAGTATGGCTCAGCTGCTCTCTAACCTACACTTTGTACCAATTAATAGGGTGGGTCATGTGCACTTTCTACCAAACCACCTTGCAAGCAGGACTTGCGCAACCAGAGTGGAATACATCCGCCATAAGTCTGCGCTGCTGAAAAGCAGTGGGGCTGCAGAGTTAAATTGTTTTGAAGAGACATCAATAATGTAACAGCCAGAAACGTAACTTTAACAGAGCAAAGACAGCATTTGGTACAGGCCACATACCTAAAGCTGTATTATATTAGGTGGTATAAAACTGCATGGGTAAAATTTAAGCTCTAAGAACATATACATCAACAGACCACTCGTGTATACCAATGGTACAGGCCACGTACCTAAAGCTGTATTATATTAGGTGGTATAAAACTGCATGGGTAAAATTTAAGCTCTAAGAACATATACATCAACAGACCACTCGTGTATACCAATATAATCCTGCACAACGCAAAGTATCACTTCCAATTCAAAAAACAAACATTTACAACCCTATGGATGTAAGTACCATTCTTGCATTAGTCAAGACTGAGATATTGAAGCATGCTTCTTGTGTATGCACTGAGTACCAATTCAAATCCAAAAAGAAGGGTAACCTGACATCAGTGTGTAATATCCAAAATATAAGATAGTCCGAGAGCTTGACACCACTGAATCATCTACAAGCTGAAATAAGTAAATCATTTCCTCCTAAAATTACCATTATGTCCAGTTAAGTCTGCAAACAAGTATTGATTATTCCATAGCACATAGTTTTCTTTCACAAGAACAAAGACCAGTTCTTACTTGTTGCATGGCTTTCAGATCATAATACATTCACAAAAGCTGTTCTCAGTGATATAAGTGCTTGCAAGTACAAGATTTACTAAATTTTTTAAGCAGAAGTTGACAACTTGAAAGAAACTTGACAAGGCCACGGGAACTTCAACAGGCCACTGTAACATTCATTAAAGACCCTTTGCCTCCTGAAATAAACATTGGGTACGAAAGTATTAGTACTCGACACTGGATTGTTACAACTTTCAACAAGGCCCACTATGCATGATATGTCGTTCAGAGCAACTAAGAATGGAAGTTTTCAATCAGAGATCTAATAGAGTGCATCAAGTAGTTTTCTGTTAAAGTGTACTTGATGCATGCCTACAAGAGATTTTTGTCATTTGCATCACAGTCTTTACAAAAAGAACAAACACTAACAAAGTATCTACGGGTTTTCTACAAGTATTTGAAGGCATATACCATTGAAAGCATTACTTTCTTCACACATCAAACATATCTGTGCCACATGAAATTGAAATTATGACAGAAAGGGTCAAGTACTTACCAAACCCCCTGGAAAATGCCTGCTTAAGTAGCCTGCAGATCGAAAATTACGGTGCAGTCATATCTGGTGTCCTCTGCATGGCCTACTTTCCAGCGAGGCTGTGCAGATGAGCTGTATTGTCAATCTGAATCTTCATACACCCCTTCATTGTCAGAAAGCTCATCAAAGGTCCTCATATCAAGCTGGTAGCGAAGAATTCCACCAATTCCTCCAAACCCTCGGCAGAATTGAGAGCCTTCCTGTGACCTATTGGTTACAAACTCTAGAGTGCAGCCAAACCTCTTGTATTCATTAGCGAACCATTCCAGCACAGAGACCTTTTCCTGTACCTCAAGCTCTGCACCGGAGGCAGGGTCCCTGAAGTGAGATTGGTCTGATTCTTGCTCTTTTGTTAGATGTTTTACCAGAATCTCTCCAGTTACAGCATTCTTAAGGGTGTATCGGTTGACATCAAGGTTCTCCCATACAATAAGCGTCTCAACAGCTCCCACTTCTAGAGCTTTAAGAGTGTCCTCAATCCCAAACACATACTTCCCAGTGTCCTGACTGATCTCCTCAAAATACTTGCCAATAAGCCGTTTCTCCTGAATAAACTTTACATTGGCAAGAATTTCAGCAGAGAGCTCAATGGCTTGATTGAATCCATTCTCCCCTCCATATGAAACATCCACAACTTTCAGAACCTTGGCCTGAAGCCGAGGATCAAACATATCAGACTGGCTCAACTCAGTCTTGAAATCTGCCGATCCGGCCAAGATTAGTCCAGCAATGTTAGGCTGACTAGTGGCTGGATTAATAAAAAACTGTGTGGCCAATTCAGCAGTTTTCCTTACATAGTTGTGCCTCTTCTCCATCCGAAGTCTTGCAAAACGCAGGGCAGACTGACCTCCTCTACCGTGCTTCTTTGGAAGATCCACAGTGAACTTGTGGAGAACCTCACGGGTGTTGCCACTCAGCGTGCCAAACAAGGCACCGTTTCCATCCATGACAATGAATCCGAACTTGTCATCGGACTCGAGCAGCTCATTCAAGGCCTCCGTGTGGAACTTGTTGTCACAGAGGTACAGCGAAGCGTTAATCGGCTTGAACGGCTCGAAATCAATGGTTACCTTCTTCTCCTTGCCATCATCCGTGACGATGGTCCCGGTGTAGAGGACGAGGCCGTTCGGCGGCACCTTGTTGTAAAGCTTGAGGCGCTGCTGCGCGGAAGTGATAGCGCCAAGGACGGACTGGCGGTTGACGCGGTTCTTGATGTTGGAGGCGGTGCCGAACTCGTCACCGAGCATCTTCGCGACGCGAGCGACCTGATCGCGGGGGGGCATGATGAGGGAGATCATGCTGGTGCCGTTGCCGCGGGCGGATTCGAGGGCCTTGATGAGCTTCTTGATCTTCCACATCTCGATGTTGTGGTCGGTTTCCCCGTTCTCGGCCATGGCGGAAGCGCAGGTGGTGCCTCTTCCGATGAAAGGAGGGGAAGGAGGAGGGACGGAGGAGGGGGGGGGAGGCGCACCAGCGGCTGAGAAGGGGACGCTAGGGCTTGAAACGATCGAATGTGAGAGAGAGAGAGAGAGAGAGAGAGAGAAGGAGATAGAGGGGGAGAGATTTTTTTGGGGGGTGAGGGGGCAAAGGGCGATAGAGGGCTGGCTAGGGTTTGGATGAACAGGAAAAGCAACCTATGGTGTGGTTCACTTTCTTTTAGATTCCTAATCCCTAGTGTGAAGCCGACCTTGCCCCCCGTTTCTCAAGTGTAAAGCTGTTTTTCTCCCCTTGTAGACTCCCATTTGCAGTAGCCAACTTGCTCCCCACTTTTGGCCCAACGCACCGTATGGCTGGCGCACACGTGAACTTGAGAGCACCATGAGGCAAGTAGAGAAATGTAGGGAGCTGTTCCTATGCGGGTGTTGCTCGGAAACTAGTTTTTAGCTGTATTCTAACTTTTCGAATTCTATTCAGGGTCGCATTAGCTGATTTTTTTCAAGATAAATTTTTTAATTGCAAAAATCATGATGCTCCCGTCTCCCTTCTATATGCCTTATCAACACATCCATTCTTCAACTAGAAAATCATGCCTCTATAACGACCAATATGGCCAACTGAGATGGGGCATGTTATGGGGTGAAGCATGGGTTTTTAATTAGAAAATCATTTAATGTTGAGTTTTTTTATAAAAACCCCGATAAACAATTTCTAGGAAACCCTTTTTAGGGGAACAACTCCCAAGGTTGCAATGAGACTATTCTTGCTCAATTGCTTGGTTGTATTTGGGTTAAGCCTCAAAGTTAGGGCCAAACAACTTGCAAAACTAGTCCCCATAGTTTGAAAAACATCTCTCTCTCTCTCTCTCTCTCTCTCTCTCTCTCTCTCTCTCTCTCTCTCTCTCTCTCTCTCTCTCTCTCTCTCTCTCTCTCTCTCTCTCTCTCTCTCTCTATATATATATATATATATATATATATATATATATATATATATATATCCTTGTACATATTATATGCACATGGCCATGCTTATTCGTTTTATTTCCTAGTTGCATTTGATGTGCATGCGTCCATCATCTTTTAGAAGCAAGAACAAGATACAAGATTGACATCCATAATGCTTGCTTTATCCATGTTATAAATGCAAATAACGAAAGAAACACAATTTTGAGAAGCACTAAGGTATACTAGCAAGCATTAGATGTGTGGCCACTTGCTTACTTTACTTGCAAGCAGTAGTCAATGGAAGGTAAGAAAGAGGAGATTTTATTTCGTGTCAATGGTATTATTGGCAGCGAAGGTGACCAAATAGTAGTGAGAGGATGGAGGGTTGATAGTGGAAGGTAGAGTTGGAAGTGGTGGTTTATGGTGCACATAAATGGAGGGGGGATAGGTTGGTGTAAGTGGGGTTAGAAGGGGGCATAAAAGGGTAGATGGGGCAAACAAGGGTGGAGATGGATTGAAGAGATAAGTATGTGTAATGAAAGGTGGGCAATAGGACAAAGGATAAGGCTAGTGCAACAGGGGGGTAGATGAGGGATAGATAAGATGTAGAAGGGTGGGTGTGTGTAGGGTGAAATAAATGAGGGTAGTGGGATATAATACGATGATTGGTGCAAGTGAGGATGAAGAGGGATAGGTTGGGGTAAGTGGGACTAAAAAGAGTACAGAGTTTAGAGAAGAGTACTCGAGGGTAGAAGGGGGTATGCATGAGGACAAAGCTTAGTAGAGGAGAGTAGTTGTACATGGTGAAAGGTGGGCAACAATAAAGAGGGATGGGTAGGTAGGGTAAGTGGTTAGAGGGCATACATGGGTAAGAAAAGGTGGCAACAATATAGAGAGGGATATGAAAGGTAACAAGGGGGTAGAGGAGGATAGATGAGGATAGTGGATTGTAGGTGGATGTGGGTGGGGATAAGTAGGTTGAGGGCTTTAACATATTTTTGTACCAAAATTCACATTTCTTGCTATAAGTGAGGCCCAAAATGTCAAATTTTTTCTATTTTTCAAGAAAAAAAAATCATTTGCCAAAGTGGCTATAAATCGTATTTATTGAAGAATTTTATTATCAAAAAGTCATCTTAAAGGCTAATTTGATCATGTTGGATATTAAGACAACTTTGATCACCAAAATCTTTGAGCACATATTTTGGGGAGGTCTCCAAAAGAAGCATTATAAGGGGTGAAAGTTGGTAGAGAAGGGTAGATAGGGGTAGGCAAGGATAGAGTGTGGGGGTAGAGAAGGATCCACTTTAGGGTAAAGGAAAGATGAGGATAACTGATGGGGTAGGTGAAGGTATTAATAAAGTAAGTGAGCTTAAGGGAGATATAAATTATGGTGGGAGGGTGGTTGAGCAAGGAGTAATGCGGGTGGGTAGGGGGGGTAGATGAAGGTAGAAGGGGGGTAGTTGACGACAATAGAAGGTAACTGAGGGTATTAATAAGATAGATAATGGTTGAGCGAGGGAGTAGAGGGGTTGGGTGGGGGTCCAAGGATAGAGAGTAATGAAAATAGTGAAAGGTGGAAATGGGCACAATAAAAAGGGGTAGGCCAAAGGAATCAGGGCTAGAGAGGAGTGGGCATTGGTAGTGAAGAATAGGTGATGGTAGGTGAGAATCTAGATAGAGGAACAATGGGGGTAGAGCGGGGGTTCAAGGGCATAGTTGAGGATAGTTAGGTACAAATATGGTAAGATGGCAATTGGTCGGATGGCCTTGGAGAGAATGGGTATGTATACAAAGTTGAGAGCAAAAAACCTCCTAATGAGGGAAAATGTGTCTCAACAGTCCTAAGTGTGTTCACACACACCACCACAAAAATATGGTAACAAATCCCCTAAGAATCATCAGTGAACAAGAGTTGACACTCATCTATAGGAAAGTGTCAAGCCTATGGACTATGATCAATCCACAAAGCAAAGTAAGCCCAAAGCTTTGAACTTTCATGAGGCAATGCCTTTCCAAAAAGCTCTATATGATTGTCTTATGTTGGTACATAGGCAAGCTAATCTCTCCTATAGTCTCTCCCTAGCATAATGATAATGCACCTTAATGTGCTTAGTGCAAGCATGGAATGCTAGGTTCTATGCAATAGTCAATGGACAATAGTTGTTAGTGAAGAGGTGGTACTAGATGACTATCTAACACCCAAACCAACCAAAAGATGTCTAACCAAATAGACTCAATTGTAGCTATGAAATTTATAATGTAGTCTTCTTCACAATTAGAAGTAGCCATAATGGGTTGCTTCTTGCTCAAATATGATGCATGAGTTGCCAAGCATAAATTAAAAACTAACACAAACAAAATCCCAAAAAGATTATGAATTTGGTGAAAATGATCCCCCTTGAGATAAAATAGTCTAAGGTATTGGAGGTTAAAGGCCATCTATGCTGCCTGGTCACCTACATTTACTTGTATACAGACTCATACACTTATACACTACAAGTAGCGGGTGCCCGTCACTATCACTTTATTATTTATTCTTTTGGTGACAAATAGAATAAGGGAAGGCAAGTCACACATTGTGACTATTGGAGTTCTCACACACTGGTCTCTCTCTTCTTACTCGAACCTCCATAGCTCTTGCTCTCTTCTTGCTTCCACTCATGCTTCCACCTTCTGCTCACCTTTCAACTAGTATTAGAGTGGGCATTCGACGAGTTTCACCAACATTCACTTCAACCCTAGAAGAAAGCCTCATTCGCAACTTCCATGGCAACCACTCATTGAGGTATGCATTAGTCCCATTGCTTCCCTAATCACTTCCACCCTTTCTAGCATTGATTAGGGCCTTTCTTTAAAACTTTTAAGCTTTGTTAAGTGAATATTGAGCTCAATAGCAACAGTATACAACCAACAACCATTAGTGTGATTTGCACCTAATTTACTGCTCCTATCCTTGACATTTTTCACTTCTTCCAACTCTTGTTGTTCACTCTGCATAGAATAGATATGCTCTTCAAACTTCCTATTTAGTTTGTGTAAGACAAACTTGTTGTTTACTCTGTACAAGATAGACCTATTGTTCACTATGTTGTAGGACAAACCTATTGTTATTACAGATTTAGTGATAATTGTGTTGCAAGGCATGCCTATTGTTCATTGTGTTGCAAACAGACTTGCTGTTCATTGCGTTGAGGATAGACCTATTGTTCATTATTGTTTAGGATAGGGCTATTGTATTGTTAGGGCAAGTATTTGATTGGTTTAATGCTATATGATGCTTATGGGGCAAGTTTGTTATTATGCTCAAATGATGCATTGATGCTTGGAAAATGCTTTTAGATCAATTAGAGCTTGTTTAGCTCAATATTTGGAAGGTTCTTTGCTACTATACCTTGTAGATAGCAAGCTTATAGGTTGAAAGCTTATGTATTGCATGCCTACATGCACTTTTAGTATACTGCATGGATGTATTGATTCTTGGCATTAATTATTATGCCTGGATATACTCATGTTGAGCTCAAAGCTTTGGTTTTAAGCTCTATTGGATATATACTTGCAGTGGCTATTTCCTTTGATGGTTTCCCATTTACGGGTTTGAAGGATTATTGCACGTATATGCTCTTGGATATATTGATTCATGTCATTAGAAACTCGAATGTTATGAGCATTA
This sequence comes from Lygodium microphyllum, assembly GCF_053477565.2. Classification (NCBI taxonomy): domain Eukaryota; kingdom Viridiplantae; phylum Streptophyta; class Polypodiopsida; order Schizaeales; family Lygodiaceae; genus Lygodium; species Lygodium microphyllum. The sequence continues at coordinate 127,542,882 of NC_141156.1, forward strand.
CGTATTGAGAGATGGGAGACACTTGTATTTTTTCTTGCAAAGCTTGGTTCTTTGAGATAGTGGGACTATCTTGATTTATGTCTATAATCTCATGTATTCTACTTGATGCAAATACTTCGACTTGTGGACTAATTTGATTCCATATGCTTTGGACATTGGCACTTACCTCTATCAACAATTTGTTAGTGATGTATATGCTTATGGGATGTATTGTCTACTACTGACACTTAGAGTCTGTGATAGTCTTTGGTACTGATGGTGTATGCCTATTCATTGCTAGTTGCATTTTTTATCTTCCAATTGCTATTTGGATATCCCTGGCAATGGGAGCTTACTATTTTGTCTATTTGCCCAAAGTTGGATTGACACACATTGCTACTTTTATTATAGGAGTGTTGTAATTCCTATTTTTTTAGCATTCTTGTGAAGAACAAACACTTTGCTTTGACACTCTTTTGATTGCAGATTGTGGACAACTATACCCTCATTTGTTGTTGTCTTTTTGTCCACCCTTTTGGATCAGTTTGGGGTTGTTTTGCTATAATTATAGTAGCACATACTCTCATCATTTGCAATCCTTTGTAGTCATTATGGTAGGTACTTCTCATGCATCAATTGGCATTGCTATTTTCAACATTGAAAAGTTTGATTGCAATAGCTTCCAATGTGTAAGATGCAAATATGGCAAGTTTTGTTGTAGAAGAAGCAAGTTAAGCCATTGAAGTTAGAGGGCATAAAGCTAGAGCTTTATGATGCAAAGGATTAGAAAGAGCCTAATGAGCTATGCAAGTCCACTATTATTTTGTCATTATCTAAACATGTGTACTTCAATGTCATTGATTGAGGGTGGTACTTATGCATTATGAAAAAAGATTTGTGATCTTTATAACAAGTAGCCTCATACATCTCAATTGTATTGGTTGAACAAGTTTGTGTACCTTTGCATGAAGGAGGGTATGCTTATGTCTACTCATTTGAATGAGTTTTACTCTATTTTCAGATAGCTTGTTTTGTAGGACATCAAGTTTGAGGATAACATAAAATCGTTGTTCTTGGTTGTCATGCTACCTAAATTGTGAGATACTTTTTGTATTGCTATGCGTGCTAACCCCACTAAGGGTGGTTTTAAATGGAGTGATGTAGAGAGTGCTCTATTGATAGAATAAATAAATAGGAAGAATATTGATGAAGCCCACACTTCTTAGGCATTAACTATTAGAAGCAAAAATGGTAAATTTAAAAAAAAAACAACTGTGGTCAAGACTCACAACCTAATAGGGACAAGTCTTAGTCTCATGGCAATCTTGTAGTAAGTCATGCAGTTGTAAGTCCTCTTTGACATGTCATTCTTGCGGATAACAAGGTCACATTATGCCATAATGCCATAAAATGTGCAATGATAGGTGCAATGAGAAAGGCAAGGGGAAAGTAAAAGAATATGCAAAGTCCATTGAGGTTGTACCTAAGCCCAATGTAAAGATTGAGGAGATAAATGCATTAGAGTATAGTGTTGATGATTACATTCTTGCAGCTTTATCTCCTGATACCACTCAGTTGATTGATACACTGTCCACTTACTGTCAATGTTGGCTTTTTGATTCAGGGTTTCCTTTCATGTTACCCTATATCACCATTGGTTTCATAGCTACTATACTGCTAAGAGTTCAGTTAGACTAGGAGATGACACTACATTGGATATCATTGGCATAGGTGATTTTCAGTTGTAGTTTGGTACTAGTACTCGATTTGTGCTTCATGATGTATGTCATATCTTGGCTTTGACAAAAAGTCTTATTTCAACTAGATAGTTGGATGATGATAAATATCATGTATCATTTGGTGATTCTTCATGGAAGATCACATGTGGCAATCTTATTTTTGCTAGAGGTGTCAAGGTTGGTAGCCTCTATCCTTTGCTTGTTTTTTGGGTTTGTTGACGATGTATTGGCTGTGATTGATCTTTCACATGTATCTTTATGACATTGTTGCCTTGGGCACCTATCTTTGAAAGGAATGAAAATATTGACCCATTTACAATATCTCCAGTCCTTGGATTACTCTTGTTTTGATTCATGAGATCATTGTCTTTATGGCAAGCAAACTTGTAATTCACATGAGAAGTTTGGTTCTACATGTGTGGGTGAGAATTTGGCTATTGTACATTCAAATGTTTGTGGCTCCAAGCCTTGTCAATCCTTGGGTAGTGTGACATATTTTTTCATAGATGATTTTTCACATAAGGTTTGAGACTAGTTTGGCGGTGCCTAAAATGCCTACAATCTGACAATGGGGGTGAATATATCTCTAAGGCTTTTGAGCAGCTATGTGATTAGAGGGATATTAAGTGTTAGTTAACTGCCCCATGCATCCCACCCTAGAATGGTATTGTAGAGTGCATAAATAAAACTATTTAGAAAAGAGTCCATAGAGTGCATAGTCAGGCAAGCTTATTACCTCACAATACTTTTGAACTAAGATAGTTACTATTGTTGTGCATCTCATTAATGGATCTATGGCTTATGGAAATTCCAATGTAGTATGCTTTTCTTTTGGCATAGCGTGGTGCAATGTTATCGAGGATGCAAAAGAATTGTACATGGGACTTAGTTTCCTTGCTTGATGGAAAGTGTGCATTGCCATGCAAGTGGGTATATAAGTTGAAGAGTACCCTTAGGTACCCTAAGCCAACATATAAGGTTAGATTGGTTACTAAGGGCTTTAAGTAAGAAAAGGGGGTTGATTTTGATGAGATCTTCTATTTTGTGGTCAAGATGACTAATCTATGCTTGGTCTTGGCCTTCATTGCAATCGGTTGGATTTGGACCTTTATCAAATGGATGTTAAGACAACTTTCTTACATTTTATATGCAATAGTCCAAGGGCTTTATGGAGAAAGGCAGGGAACACCTAGTGTGCAAATTGAAGAAGAGTCTTTATAGCCTTAAGTAGGCACCTAGAGAGTGGTACCATAATTTTAGTATTTTCATGCATTTGTGAGGGTATTCTCATAATGATATGGATCCGTGTCTATATGTGAATAAGGCTTGTGATGGTAGCATTATTATATGGGTGCTTCATGCTAATGATATGGTTATAATTGGGAGTACTCCTGTTAAGCTAGATGCTTTAAAGACTCACCTCAATAAGAGCTTTGAGATGAAGGACATGGGACATGGGATTGTTGGGGGTTAAAGGCCTTATGTGCCTAGTCGCCTACATTTACTTGTATATAGACCCACACATCTATACACTATAGGTGGCGAGCACCCATCACTATCACTTCATTATTTATTCTTTTAATGAAAAATAGAATAAGGAAAGGTAGGTCACACATTTTGACTACTAGAGTTCCCACACACCAATCTCTCTCTTCTTGCTTGGACCTCCATAGCTCTTACTCTCTTGCTTCTACTCATGCTTTCACCTTCCACTCACCCTTCACAAGGTTCCAAGTATTACTCAAATAGCAAAAGAGACACTTTATTGCCTACCAATGCTTCATGCCTAGGCTGTGCATAAACCTGCTCACCTATGAGATTGCAAAGTGAATGCCTGGGGGTTATACCTATTAGAATCTATCTATATCATGTGGGCTCAAAGGGTATTAAAAAGTTCTTTTGTATATTATAAGACAATAGAGTAACCATTTTTCCTAAGAAACTTATGGGTCTTTTTGAATTACAGTTAAAAAATGCCTTTTTGTAAATGTAATCTTGTATATTTATCCAAATCTTCTCAACATAAATTAATATTTTTTTAAATCTAATGTGGTACACTTTGAGATTGAATATTAGGCCTCGTATTTGGATGATTCTGAGAATCATGTGCACTCAAGTTTGCATGTCTTTTCTCACGCCAAGCTTGAGATGCTTGTTTTAGACCATACATTGTGTTCTTGACTCTGCACACTTTGTTTTCATGCTTTTTTGTATAAAACCATGAGACTATGATATATATCCTTTCTCATGTAGATCACCATTCAAAAATGCAATTTTAATGTCCAATTGATGTATGTTCTAACCAGAATTTACAATGAATGCACAAACGCTATGAATTTTCATTATATAACAAGTGGGAGCAAATATCTCCTCAAAGTCATTGCCCTTTTATTAAGCACAATCTTTTGTCATCACAACTCTAGCCTTACAATACTCAATACTACCATCAAGGTTGCGTTCCACCTAGATCATTAGAGCAAGTGCTAAAGAATCTTTATGGAAAGTTGAGAATGAATGACACATGGCAACTCCATCCACTACATGCATGTCATGTGCTAAACATGGTTTGGAGATGGCTTTGGTTGAGATTGAGAAATAGTTGAGGGAGAGCCTAAATATTTTATAATGAAGAGGAAGAAAGTTGCAAGAAATAGCCACAAGACATTAGCCATACCAAGATCAAAGCTTGATATGCCTAGTATATCATGGCGGAGGTGTTCTTCTATTTCTTGGGGAATCTCCCAATAGAAGGAGAGTTCCTACGATGGTTCATGAACACCTATCACGCAAAGGTGGAGCCCATTCAATATTTCTTCATGGGTAAGGGTTTGTTGCTAGGTAGTATTGATGATCAGGACCTTATGCTAGGGAAATATATGGGTTTTGTAGGCAACTTGGTATACATGATCTCCTGGTCAACAAGGTTTGATCTTGACGAGGTTCATAAGCACGAGTGCCTTGTGTGGGTTCACTTCCCTTCACTACCGGACTAGTTGGATAGCAAGGTGGGCACTATGGAAAAAGCTTTAGGATGCGTGCTATACATCCCACCATGCCTTTCTGAGGAGATTAGATCACAAAAACGAGCATGTCTTCTATGGGACAGATGAAGGGAGCTATCGGACTTCCTAGAACTCTACAATGCCAATGGAATCAAGATTTGCATGGAAGTTAAATTCTTGGCATTCCTCGATGCATTATTACATCTGCAAAGAGCCATGGCATTTTGCCCATGCATGTCCCAAGAGAAATGAAGGCAAAGCCTCCTCCAAGGGCACTAATCCATAGTGCCCATTGAACACTTGGCACCCCAATCAACCAAAGACCAAGAAAAACTAGAACAAGCCAACCAAGGATCTCTAGTTGCATATAGCAAGCTCCTTCGCCTCTAATAGAGACAAGGGCTCTCACAAGGAGAAAGGAGACAATAGGGATGGGACGAAGAACCTACATGTAAACCCAACACCAAAGAAAAGGTTGAATAGCACTAGCTCCATCACTACCCAAAGAGGGTGCTAAAAAGGGAAATTTGATGATGAATGATGGCTTCAAGCAAAAGCCCAAGAAGGGGAAGAAGAAGAAGCCTAACCTCAAGCACATGGCATGCAAGTGTCTTGTGGAGAGGAATATATATGCTTTGCCGGTAGATCATGAGGAAGACTATATTATGTTGAAAGATGACTAGAGTTATGAGCAAGCTTAAGGTGCTATCATGGGATGCCAACATGCTCTGTGGAGAGAAAAGGAAAAGGCTATGCTTCCAGGTGATCAAGAGATGCAAACTAGACCTAATAGCACTGCAAAAATCAAAATAAGGTATCGATCACCCTTGAGCTATGATATCTTTGTGGAAGCAAGATTTAAAGGAAAAGGTGGTTGGCCTTGCTCACAAAGAAGGGGCTAAAACCCTCAATGGTGTGGTTTAATAACAAGGGCACTACAATAGAGGTCCAAATTTTTTGGGAAGGGGAGAAGCTAATAGTAGGTTCCATCTGTGCCCCCAACACTTTGGTAGATAGGGTTGCCTTGTGGAAATGGTTACAATTGAAGATTGATGATACTCCCATCCTCCTAATGGGGGACTAGAAAATGACTCTAGGACCAAAAAACTACTCACATGGGGGAGATAGAATGATCAAAGAGGATAGAGCTTCCTGAGACCTGCTGATGGCCATGCATGGACTGAAAGACTTCACCCTCTTGGATAGAATGCCCTCCCCCCTCTTCATGTAGCATAATAGGCATGTATGTCCTACTTGGCAAGTGGCTCACTTCAACGACAACTACATTTCAATGGCAATGCATGGTGGCTCAACCCCAAGTATCCCTTGGCCCCTGGTGGAGGTGATGGACTCTGATCATATTCCTGTATTTTATTGCTTTAACATTGTATGATGTGTTCAACCCAAGAATGCCCCCCCCCCCCCCCCCCCCCCAAAATGGAATATCTCATTCATCAATGAAACACCCTACTACAATGCAGTTGAGAAAATTTGAAAGTAGACCTCAAAGCCCCTTGATGAGCACCCTAAAGGCCATCAAGGACTTCTTGGTCCGTGAGGAGCAAGCAAAGGTGGAGGCATGTAAGGTCCAATTGAAAGTAAGGTGGGCAATAGAAGGGGAGGGCCCCCATAAATTATTTTTTGATGCATTGAAAGCTAAGCAGAAGCAAGACACAATGTTGTCTATTTGCAATGAGAGAGGAGTCCCTTGTATAGACAACGAGGAGATAGCACATGCTTTTGATACCTATCTTTCAAGGATTGTGGGGTGCCTCCTAATTAGAACTAATGAGGTTAGAGGAGAAGATGCAGAAGATATTGGCCTTGATTGGTAAGAAAATGGGCCCTAGAGTAACAAATCCTTCTTGATCACCCCTTCTAAAAAGTGCAACAAATCCTTAGGCCCTAACAAACTCTCGGCTACCAGAGGTTTTGGTCAATGGTAGGAGGGGATCTTTGCCAGTTGCTAAACAACTTCCACAAGTCAGGTTCCATGGACAAGGAGGTTAACAAGGGCCTAATCAAGGTGATTCCCAAATACACCTAGTGCTCATCACCCATGGACCGGTTGGTTATCATGATGCTGAGCACCTCTTATAAGGTAATGGTGAAAGCATTAACATGCAAAATCAAGCATGTGCTCATGTCCCCGATCAACTAGAGGCAATATGGATTTGTGCATGGTTGTCAGATCCAAGACCCAATAGTTAATCTACTAATGATCATGGATTATGCCATGTAAGCTTAGGAAGAGTACGTGGTCATTAATATGGATTTTGAAAAGGCATACAACCGACTTACCTAGGATTTCCTGGAAGGAGTGGTGAAAGTAATGGGTTTTGGGGCTACATTTAGAAGGATGGTGCATGCTCTATTCTCGAACGCTTTGTGGCTAAGGTAGCGGCTATATATAGAGTCCTATATGATAGCTTCAATCTTCTATGCTCGTTAAGATAAGAGTGGCAATTAGCCCCTTTGCTCTTCGCAGTTGCCACCCAACCCCTACTAAGAGTGATTTAATCCAAAGTTGAGGCAGGACTCATCAAGGGAATCCAATTGCTTGATTGAATCAAGTTCACTACTCAAATGTTTGCCAATGATAGCACAAATGTGGTTCAAACCACACAAGAGTCTGTAGGTGCCCTCTTAAAGGTCTATGAAGATTTCTCTATGGCCTTTGCTTCAAAGATAAGCCAAGGAAAGACAAAACTCCTTTACTTATCTTGGAGCAACTACCGAAATGGCTTGTGGGTCTAGGGATCAAGTACATCTACCTAGGGTAGGTCTTGTAGTACTTATGTTTCCCAATAAGGCATGGGGTGACTATGGCATTGAAATTTGCTTAGTTCTAGGAGAAGATCAAGGGGAAATTGCAAAGTTGGGTGGGACTAGGCCTAGATGGCAGGGTGACCATAGTCCAATTGATCTTCTCATCTTTCACCCTTTTTGTAGGTGTTGTGACCCCTTTCCCCAAGTCCAACTTGAAGAAAGTGGAGAAGCTATTTAGGTCCTTTGTGTGGTCTTATAGGGACTAGAAGTGACCCCCCATGGTTAGGTAGGCCCAAATATCAACCCCAAAGGAGGAAGGTGGGTGGGGTTTAGAACCTCTCAAAGCAAAGATCAATCGAATGACTTTCAGTTTGGCCAAAAGACTCGACTAGTCCCAACCTTGGCATGGAATTCTCCAACACTTTGCGCTGCAAGTGAGGTGTAAACTTGTCCTGTCCAATCTATGCTTTGTGGACCAAATCTTTGGTTTAGGCTTCAAGATGCTCGCTAAGGGCTCTGATAGAGTAAGAGCATTGGTCACTAGTTGGTAAGAGACCATAGGAGATGCCATTTGGAAAGGCAACCTTAGAGGAGACCCAGGATTAATGCAATCCCTATGGACCTAGATCGAGGCTTTTGTAGATGGTTTTTGATCTTTGAAGGCCAAGGGGATTGTCACCAAGTCCATTGATGCGAAGGGCATCCACAAATGGAGGGACCTTTGGGACTAGAACTCCTAGGACTGGAAACCTTGGCTCAAGATGCAAGAGGAATACCATTTGTGTGATAGGGAGCTTAACTGGCTAATGGAGGTGTTCAACAAAAAGAAATAAACCTGGCCCATAATAGTGGCAATACATGATGGATGCCCCCTCGGGTTCTAGATCACACAACAAGGAGTCCCCTTGAGCCGGCTAAAAGTAGGAGTTCTTTCCATAAGAAGTTATAGGCCATTTTGACGATGTTGAAAGCAGATTGGGACTCCAAGTTCCCTCATGACTTGCTAGAAGTTTGGGCTAGAAGAATGAGAAAGGTTTAGTCCACAAGCCCCTCACTTAGACCCAATTTGCTCATGTGGAGGATTATTTTCCTAAAACTCCCCATGCAGAAGAAGATTGACAAGTTTAAAAGGGTTGGCCTGATGTGCCCCCTCTATGATAGGAAAGAGGAGGATGTGGTACACTTGTTCTAGGAATGCCCTCTAGTGCAGAGAGCATGGAGGAAATTCGAGAAAGCTATGTTCCAAGTGCACTTCTTTAGCACTATTACCCTCAAACAAGCACTTTTGTGTGGTCCATAATATAGAATAGGAGAATCCATGGTACATTGAGAATGGGGAAGAATGACATAAATCAAGCTTATGAGCTATCCCTATAGGAAGTCAAAGGTCTCTTTTGGTTGACTGGGAAGAAGAAACAAGTCTATAGGGTTAACATAGGAAATCTGGTATTTAGGGTTTTAGCAAGTATCCGTATAGAGGAACACTCCCTTTTGGAGGTCGTATATTTTCCTTGTTCAACTTAATATATTACATTACTTGCATGCATTAAAAAACAAGGTTATTTCCCAACTTGTGAATCCACTAATACGTACCAATGACCATTTTGTCAAGAGGAAGTCACACAAGAATCAAGTGCCATTCTTGATAATAGCATCATACTCATGTACATTGTAGCAATCATCCAATGTTCTAAATTTTGTGCACCTTCAAAAGAAAGAGGGTCATCCTTATTACACAAAATCAAAACAACCAATTACAACAATGTGATGCATAAGACATACTATGAGAGATGGAATAAGTATGATGACCAAACAAAGGTGTATCCTATTTACTATCATGTGATGTCTATACTATATTTTGGCATAGTGGTGGGCTTCTCAATCTTTACTCTCATCTCACTAAGTGTCATTCATATCTATATTAGAAATAGACTCATCTATGGATTTATTAGATACTTCCATAAACTAAAAAACATGAATGAAATTCAAGGTTAAAAAATGGAATTACAAGGGAGTTTGACCAAGATGTTCCCTCAAAAAATGGAAGCACGGTAAATTTTTTGTAAATGTGAGAGCGAATTTTTGAAGCCGATTTAAAGTGGAAAAAGTCCATGGGAGACGTAAAAGAGCAAAAATTCATGGAAAATGAAATTGTAGATCAAGTAGTTGAAGTTCTCCTAGATGCATTTTGACACTTGAAACCCAACACAAGTCTCCATTCGTCCATCGGAGGTCGTTTGACCCCCCATTTAATCCCCCCAAGGTTTGTAATTATGAAGCAGCTATCGAATTTGGGAGTCATAAAGTCCATGATGGAGGCTAGTTTGGTAGATTTTGATGCCATGAAGCCAGTTGTCCAATCCGCTTGCGATTCTGAGCTCGCTTGGCCCTTCGTCTAGGTCGAACCACTTTCGAGTAGTGTGAACATGCAAAAATTGAACCAGTTGAATTCTAAGGTTAATGATTAAGCTAAGGGCTTAAACAAAAAATATTTTTTTAGCTTGGAGGAGGGGGGGGGTTTGTAGTTTTCTGACGCTCATTTGATTCATCAAGTGTGGCTTTTTGATTTGGGTAAGATCATTAGAGATGGAAGGCATATCCTCAATCTCGTGTTGAAGGCTTCAATCTGACTATATGCATGCACAATATGATGCAAGGAATGAAAATGTCTAATTTCAATATTTCTCTATCCTCTCTGTACCTTGTTCCCATGGCTCAATCTATGTGAGAGAGGGGTGGGATGAAGTAATAGATTTTGGGTGTGTGATGATGCTGGAGTGTTACGGAGCATAAATCAAAGGTTGAGGATGTGTCAGCAACCATGGAAGAGCATCAACGGCTTTCGACTTTGCAATACATGTGGATTCGCGTATTAAGTTAAAGCGCGTAAGTGTTTGATTTTGTCATTTTATGATGATTCCTTTTTGCACATATTATGGAAAATGGTTTCAAATGTTTGAATATGATTTCTAGTGCTTGAAAAATTAGAATTCTTAGTTGGTTCTTATTGTTCACATAATTAAAATGAAAACCGAGAAAACCCACAATATGAAAATTGTGAGATTTTGAAAAAATTGAGGGTCTTATGCATTTTCATGGTTCTTTTGGTCTTCACATGGGGTCATGTGATGTATAATGGTGTATCTTAGTTCATGCGAGCTCTACATGTCTGAAAATAAAAAAATCATTAATAAATAATAAGATAAATATTGGGAAAATCAAGAAAAAATAATAAAAAAGATTTTATGATGAAAAAAGTACAAAAAATTATGAATGTGTATGTGGATGTATGGTGGGGCTAGGGCATGAGGTTTAGCCATTCTTTATGTTAAAGTGCGTATTTATTGTTTTTAGATACAAAAATCACATAAAAATACTATTTATACCTACCAACGAATGCAAAACCATAAATGGTAGGGGAAAAGGGTTGTGGGAATTTAAGAATCCATTGAAATATGATTTTATGCATAACTTGACATATAGTATTCGTTCATTTTAAGTTTTTAAAGAAGGACAATAGCACGAATTGAGCAGATCTGCAGGATTTTGGTAATCTTGACAAGGTCAACAGACTTGTCCTCAACGACCCCACGTATGAAGTGATACCTCACCTCAATGTGTTTCGTCTTCGCATGGAAGACCCGATTCTTGGCTAATTGAATAGCACTCATAGAATCTGAATACAGTGTAGGGATATCATTAATACCAAGGTCATGAAGCAAACGGCCTAACCATAAGGCCTCCTTGCAAGCCTCAATGGTGGCTACAACATACTCAGCATACTTAGCCTCAGTGGTGGAAAGAGTCATACACTTTTGCACCCTGGACATCCAAGAGAACACCTCCAGCATAGGTGAACACATAGCCAAAAGTGGATTTCCTACTATCTGCATATCTTGCATAATCAGAGTCCCATGAGTCATATATCTTGGTTGCCATAGCATATGCATATATCTACAGTTCCCTTTAGGTACATCATGATACCCTTCACGACATCCCAATGCTTCTTGCCAGGTGTAGCCATATAGTGTGCCACAACACCAATTGCAAATGCAATATCTGGACGAGTGGCTATCATGGCATACATAAGACTGCCCACTGCAGATGCATAGGGAATATTGGCCATCTTGGCTCTCTGCTCATTTGTCCGCAAACAAGTCTGCAGACAATCAACTTGTGATACCTTCACATAAGAAGGCAATGGATAGGCAATTGGCTTCACGTCCTGCATACAGAAGCACTCAAGGACTTTATGAATGTGCTCTCTCTATAACAAGTAGAGGAATCATTGATGTCTATCATGTCTAATGTGCATACCAAGTATGTGAGAGGCCTATCCTAGATCCTTTATCTCAAAGCTCTTCTTGAGCTGAGCCTTAAGAGCATCTAGCTCATCATGAGCTTTCCCTGCTAATAGCATATCATCCATATAGAGTACCAAAATAAGCAAAGATGCATCATGGGCTTTCTTCGCGTACAAGCACGAATCCAGAGCACTACAGATGTAGCCCTGTGACTACATAAAGGCATCGAACCTATGATACCGTTCCCTAGGTGCGTGCTTCAAGCCATAAAGACTTTTCTTCAACTTGAATACTAGGTGCTCCCTGCCAGGCTCTACAAAGCCCTTAGGCTGCTCCATGTAAATCTCATCATGCAAGCTCTCATGTAAGAAAGCCACCTTGACATCCATTTGGTACAAGTCCAAGTCAAGCTATGCAACCAAAGCCAAGACTAAGCGTAGGGTGGTCATCTTAACCACAGGAGAGAAAAACTCATCAAAGTCAACACCATGCTCCTGCTTAAAACCCTTTTTTACTAATCTAGCCTTGTATGCCAGCTTGGGGTGTCCAGGATACTTTTCAACTTGTACACGCACTTACATGGCAGAGCCTTCTTGCCAGTAGGTAAGGAAACCAAATCCCAAGTCATATTCTTATGCGAGGAGTCTATCTCAGATTGCATAGCCCTCTCCTAGGAGTGACTATCACCCCTACGCGTAGCCTCATTATAGGTGAGAGGCTCTCCTACATCTATGACCAAGACATAGTGCATGGAGCGCTCAAATCTGTCAAGTGGGCATCTATCTCTAGTAGAACGTCGCACTGCAGGCTCTATTGCCTGCCCAACATTCTGTCCAACACCTTGGCCATGAGCATCTATTGTTGCTGTAGGCTATCCAGCTGGCTGTATGGGAGCTCTTGGCTCCTCCTGAAATATAACCCTGCATATCTCCATGACTCTCTCAGGCTACCTATGCATCTTGTCTTCATGGAAGACTACATCATGGCTGTGGATGACTTTCCGCACATGCAGATCCCGTAGATGGTAACCCATCTCTCTTGCATCTCCATAACCAAGGAATATGCATTTAACACTCTTAGGATCCAACTTGTTACACTTGTCCTTGGGAACATGGCAGAATGCCTCACATCCAAAGACACGTAAATGCGCATAAGAGGGAGGCTTTCCTGTCCATACCTCCTGTGCAACCTGAAAATCAATGGCACTATAGGGTGATCTATTAATGATATGCACGGTAGTCGTAACTGCCTTAGCCCAAAAGTGTTGAGGTAGGGTTGCATGGCTAAGCATACTACGAACCCTTTCATGGATGGTCCTATTTATCTGCTCAGCCATGCCATTCTGGGAGGGGTGTAAGGGGCAGTCATCTGATGCTTAATACCTCTCTCATCACATAATTGCTCAAAAGCACGTGATACATATTCAACCCCATTATTTGTCCTAAGGCATTTCAGTCTATGGTTGGACTGGTTTTTTGCCAAAGCAAGCCATCTCTGAAAAACTACCAAGATATCAGACTTCTACTTTATGGGATAAGCCCATACCTTATGTGAAAAATCATCTATGAAGGTAACAAAATACTTCGCACCACCCAAAGACTGACAGGGCATGGGCCCACAGACATAAGAATGTACCAAAGCTAAGGGCTCACTCATGCATGACATGTGCCTTACCTTAATGGACATGTGCTCCAAACGGGCATGCCGAAGAGTTACATGAGGTAAAGACAAACTACATATCCAAAAACAGCTTAGGGGTAGAGGCTACCAGCATTGGCACCTCTTGTAAGCACAAGCCTGCCACGAGTAATCTTCCATGCAGAGTCTCCAAAAGATACATGATATCCTGCATCATCAAGCTGTCTAGCAGACATGAGACTGTGTGTCAATGCAGGTACATGACGTACATCATGCATAACAAAACTGCTGCCGGAAGAAAATTGCAGCCTAACATCACGAATGCCGACAATCTCAAGAGGTCTGTCATCACCTAAGTGCATAGAACGTGAAACAGAACGATATGAATGGAACCACTCTCGGCAAGGTGTCACATGAAAGGATGCACCTGAGTCCAAGAGCCAACACTACGCATACATAGAGTGTATCTTTGACATATGCGAAGCACTATAGGTGAAGTTACTGCAAGGACATAATCCCCATCACTATCCTCGGGTTACATAACATTGATCTCTTCAATTTTAACACGACTTAGCAGGTACTATGTTGTGATCAGAAGACTTTTCTTCCACTTTACCTTTCCCCTTGTCTTTGCGCCTTTCATTGCACAATTCATGACACTATGGCCTTATGTGGCCTTTCTTCCCACAATGATGACAAGTCAGATTTGCATTTCTCCCACGAGACTTATTGTGCGACTTGCCACGTGACTAGGACCGAGATTTCTATGAATCCTGTCCACGGCCATTACCACGGTCATTCTTTGCACTTCCATCATGTCGGCCTCTAACTATCAAAGCATGAGACACATGAGAGGCATCCAAATTCTTACTGTTTATCTCTTCCTATAGAAGAGAGCTCTCAACATCAGATAGCTTCAGAGTAGTGGCAGAAGCACATAAGGCAATGCAAAATACATCCCAAGACTCATTAAGAGTTCCAAGTAAGAACAATAGAGTGACATCTTCTTTGAAATCAATGCCCTGTGAAACCAAGTTCTTAAGAGTTCCAAGAAAGAACAATGGAGTGACATCTTCTTTGAAATCAATGCCCTATGAAACCAAGTTCTTAAGAATAGCATGAAACTGGCTCAAATGAGCTGACATAGTCACATTCTCTTTCATGTAGAGATCCATAAGCTGTTTTAGACAATACATTTGACTTGTAGGACTTTGATTGTCATAAAGGTTCTTGATATTATTCCAAAGCTACCAAGCACTCTATGCTTCCTCAACCACATTGTAATGCACGTGTTCAGTGAGAGACAATATGAGGGTGGACTTGCATAACTCATCAAGCTCCATCCATTTGTCATTAGTCATAGTTTTAGGCTGCTCTCCACTCAACCTTATTGGCTTTATTTGTGATTTCTACACCAATACCTACCAAACTTGGCTCTTCCAATAGGCATAATTCGTACCGTCAAGCTTAGTGATGTTGAAGATATCACTGTTACTGGAAGAAAATGGCATACTGCAAGCTGAAATAGTGTAGACAGTTCAAAACTACTTGTTGTAAACTACAGAAAATGACCCAAAAACCACCAAAACCAAGGCAAAATGGTGAGAAATGAGTATTCAATGATGTTGCCCACCAAGTACCATCAAAAGTACATCAAACCATGATGATTTAGCATGAAAATTACATGACAGTATAGAGATATATGCTTGTTATAATTTATGACAACAGTGTACAATGAGAGCTGACAATAGGGAAAGCCCAATATTCAAGTCAATAACTAATTGTCAATGCAAAACCAACATCAAGTGGGCATAAAAAAGCATGTAATAGTCAAACTGACATGAGCCAACACCCAAGCATGTCAGACAAAGTTCGTCAGTAAAGTTGGTACACCCCCCAATCAATAGGGCAAAATGTACATACCACTGCCAAGACCTGACACAAGTCAGTGTCTACTCAGTGAATACAAAGCCGAATCAGCCCAAGTACATCTATACTATACGGACCAAGGTATATCAACCATACATCATCCACAAGGAGATCCTGATCTCAAAGATCCAAAAACTCAATATGCATAACCCACATTGCTCAATGTTTGATAAACATACAAAGACTCTCCCATTGGCACAAAAGCCGTAAGTATCAAGCAAATAAGCTCAAACAAAGCATGTAAGAGCACCAGTGATGGAGTATCCAAGATCATACATCAGTAAGACATCTAGAGCATATGAGCGGTTAAGTATCCAATGATAGCATCCAATGTCATGAAGACAATCCCAATCAATCTCTGACGAGCCAAAGCAAGACCAAAATAAGCTCCAAAATATCCAAAGTTAAACCCAAATGAAGCTCCAGTAGCATTCAAGTCCAAATAATGTAACTAGCATGTGTATGTAACATAAGCATCAAGCATGTACAAACGGGTCATACATAGACCATAGGTATAACCTTTGTCACAAAGCATGCTAGTGTAGACCAATGTCAAGTTGTTAGAAATCAAGCTCCACCCGTCAGTTTGTCTTGGTGTGTAATCGACACCTGTGACAGCTAGGTGTGTGCTATCTCCATGTGACTACGTTGAATAAGTCGGGTTTGTGTTAGTAGGTGACCTGACTAGAGTTAGTCAGTCTAGTCAACACTAAGATTAGGTTAATTTTACATTATTTTTGTGTGCTTCTCAGTTTGGTGTGGAAATGAAGAAAAGACTTTGAGAGCCTGAAGGCTCATGGATATGGTGTTGCCCTGTCTCTCTCTCTCTCTCTCATCTTTGAGCATGGTATCAGAGCATTGCCAGGTTGAGCTCTCTGGAGCAAGAGGGAGTCAAGAAGACTTGAAGAAGCTGAAGAACAAGGTTTTTTAAAAAACAAAACAGGCTGCCATTACTCTGTCAAGGTATGCATTTGCTAATTTTGGACTCTATGCTTTATCACAGTGGTTGAGGCCTTTCTGGGAGCCTTAGTGGGCATCTTTGAGCATATGTAAGTGCTCATTGAGCCTCATGATGAGGAGGACCAGCTATCAAACCAGATTTGGAAATCAGCGTGAACTGCGCCTGTTGAGCTGGATGGACTACAACCTGTCAAACATCAATGGGGCACTTGGACAAGACTCATAGGGCATGTATGCTCACTCTTGAAGGTATCTGAAGAGTACAAGAGGTAAATGCTTGTGTGGGAGCTCTGTTATGAGCTGGAGTAACAGACACAAATCTGTAATCAGTTTTGAATTGCTGTAAACATGAATGGACAGCATGCATTCAGTCATTATTGACATACAGGAGCCTTGTACTACACTCAAAGGCACCTTTGAAGCACAAGAATGTGTCAAAGCATGTATACATTGGATCAAATGTCTTGGAGCTGAGATTTTTTACTCAGAATACTCAGATTTGAAAATCATTGACAGGCTAAAAACTGTCATACATAGTGAATAGCAAGTATTGTATCTTGCTGAAGCAATACATGTCACCTTGGAGCTTCTATCACCTATATGAACTGACATATGTATGCTGAATGTATGGAGGATTGAGGAAAGCATTGGATGCTGCTGAATATTCAAATCTGAACCTGAATTAAGTCCCTTGATAGTGCTTGGGCTAGTCGTGAATAGTCATGGTTATGAACAGTCATGCACTCTTTGATAGTGATTAATGAAGACAGGTTGTCTATGCTTACTCAAATGCTCATGTATTGAACTTGCCACTACAAAGTAAATGCATGACATGTCTTGAGGACATTTGAAGCTGAAATACATCTTGGTTGCCAAAATATTGGTTATTGGTGATTTGTAAGCAAATTTATGTCACGTATACTTGCTGGTTATGCACTATTTTGTGCCTCTGTGCTTATGTCTTGACTGCCAAATGTACTAGCAGCTATCTGGGAAGTTTTGGGACATGTATGACATGAATACCACTCAGTTTTGACCTTGGAATTGCTGCTGGTTACTCACAGTTTACAACTTTCAGACTGCATGTATTCACCCTGGCAGTGAGGTTGCAGAAGCTTAAGCTAAAGCAAGTACATAGCTTATGTATTGACAGTTATACCTACAACTGAGACCACTTGTTTGTGTGCTGTTTTGGGTTATCAGTGGGCTGAAATACCCTGGTTTTTTACTGCAATTAATTGCAGAAAACTGTCATAAACTGTTGTGGACTGAACTTGGTCAGTGATACTTATCGACTTGCAGGGAGTCAGGGGCTTGATAGACAGTCTATTGCATCATGGCTAATGCACATGGGACTGACAATATCACTCAGATAGTTGGAGAAAAGTTAGACAACAAGAACTTTGCATTATGGAAATTCAGGATGAAAAACTTTCTGGTTGGCAGAGGTTATTGGGATCTATGTACAGGAGATGAGGCTGCTCCTGAATTGCCTGCAATGAATCCAACTAACGAACAGAAAAGAGCTCATAAGCTATGGAATGAGAGAGCATGCAAGGTACTGCATTGGTTTTCTCTATGTATATCTGATGCTATGGTAATTCAAATAACTAGATGTGAGACTCCGAAGGATGCTTGGGACATACTGATGAAAAATTATGGAACCATACATGCACGGAAGATCCAGTTGAAACAATAGTTCAACAACATGTCTAGGAATGGCAGGAGCATCCAGGTGTATACCACTGAGATTAAGACCATAGCTGATCAACTTGCTACCATTGGCTCAAGTGTATCAGAAGATGATGAGATTGCTGTTGCCTTGAATGGATTAAACAGATAAGGGAAAAGAAAAGGGTTTTGAAGATGTAACAGGTCCACTCACTCCAGGTTATGATTCATCTAGCAGTGATAGCTTAGACAGTGAATTGGGGATTCCATCTGTTATGATGCCAGGTGCTAGGCAGAGTCGTTATGTCCCGCCTCATGAGAGGCAAGCTCACAGTGAGCCACAGCTCAGGAGATCAGAGAGGGTCAGACGACCTGTTGATAGATACACTTACACTGGATATTTAGCCCGTCATTATGCTTATATGATGAAAGTAACAGGTTTTAGAGAACCAAGTAAGTTTGATGAGGCAGTTGCAGATGAGGATTGGCGTGCTGCTATGGATGAGGAATATTCAGCTTTGGCTGAAAATGGTACATGGGATTTGATACAGTTGCCTGAGGGCAAAACACCTATTGGATGGAAGTGGCCACCCATAGCATGGAATGCTCGCATCATCAATTATTTGCAGCAACATGGTTTCTGATTGGGAGATGCTGATCATAGTCTGTTTGTGAAGAAGATAGATAGTGGCTATGTTTTCCTAGTTGTCTATGTTGATGACTTAATCATTACAGGAGATTATGAAAATGGGATTGTTGAAATAAAGACATGGTTATAGGTTGAGTTTAAGGTCAAGGGCCTTGGAGAGCTGAAATATTTTTTGGGGATTGAGGTTGTCTCTAGACCTCAAGGCATATGGCTACTACAGAAGCAGTATGCTCATGACATGTTACAGAAATATGGTATGGCTGATTGCAAGCCTATGGATACACCTTTAGAGCAGAATGTCAAGCTGCAGATTGATGTTGGGACAGAGATTGAGAATGTTACTATGTAGAGACAGATGGTAGGCAGCTTGATCTATCTCACGATCACTAGACCTGACTTGAGTTATGCTGTGGGGCTGATCGGTCAGTTCATGCAGAAGCCTCGCAAACCACACTTGGATGCAGTCAGGAGAATTCTGAGATATGTAAAGAGTATCACAGATCATGGACTATTTTATGCATATGGGAAAACTCTTGACTTGATGGGGTATACTGATGCTGACTGGGCTGGTTGCACCTATGACAGGAGGTCAACCAGCGGCTATGCATTTGGATTGGGTAGTAGCATGATCAGTTGGCAAAGTAAGAAACAACCTACAGTTGCACTGTCCAGTACGGAAGCAGAGTATCGTGGTGCGGCCTTAGCGGCATGTGAAGCTATGTGGTTACAGAAATTGTTAAATGACTTGGGAGTACACTTGGACAGCAAAGTCAAGCTGTACTGTGACAATTTGAGCAGTGTCATGTTAGCAAGCAATCCTGTTTATCATGCAAGATCGAAACACATTGAGGTTCACTACCATTTCATCAGGGAAATGGTTTTAGCAGATCAGATTGACTTGGAGCATGTGAAGACTGAAGACCAGGTAGCATACATCTTTACCAAATCACTTGGTAAAGATAAGTTCATTCACTTTAGACAGCTACTTGGAGTGATGCAGATGGTTTGAGTTTTTGGTTTGAGCTTGAGGGGGAGTGTTAGAAATCAAGCTCCACCCGTTAGTTTGTCTTGGTGTGTAACCGACATCTGTGATAGCTAGGTGTGTGCTGTCTCCATGTGACTACATTGAATAAGTTGGGTTTGTGTTAGTAGGTGACCTGACTAGAGTTAGTTAGTCTAGTCAACACTAAGACTAGGTTACTTTTACATTATTTTTGTGTGCTTCTCAGTTTGGTGTGGAAATGAAAAAAAGACTTTGAGAGCCTGAAGGCTCATGGATATGGTGTTTCCCTATCTCTCTCTCTCTCTCTCTCTCTCTCTCTCATCTTTGAACACAAGTTTATGTCAACCAATACAAAGCTCAAACAAGGCTCAAAATACATTCCAAAACCATCCAAAGCATTTTCGATCCTTCATTTGCATCCCAATAGTCATATGAAACACCCAGGAAGCACCCATGATCAATAGGCAAAGCATAAAGTGACTAAATAAGCTTAAACCCTGGAGTGCACAACATTGATTTATGTGTAAAATTGAGTATTTTAGGCCACTAAATCAGCTCCAAATGATGGCCAATCAATAAGGACACATTCCTTTAACATTCGGGGACCATTAGGGACCAACCGGGCATCAAATGTCAATGCCAACCAAGCATAAACATAAAGTGCTGATGTAACATTGTTTGTGGCTACCTGTGGACTATGGAAAATAGTATTGGATTGAGATAAATTGGTCCACAAATCAATGCTGAGCATCAAGTGGTGTTCCCAAGTGTAAAATGAAGTGTTTTCAAGCTGCCAATGAGTGCCAAGGGAGGGCTGAAGTAAAAAATGAATTTTTGTAGGTCTTCAAGCTAGCCCAAACATGGCTGATGTTGCTAGATATGCTGCTAGTCCACATGGCATTAATGGGGTGGAAGGGGGGCTCAAGTAGGGCCTAAAAAAGGCCTATACAAAGCCTTGTCAAGCCTAATCAAGCAAGAGCCAAGATATGAAATGGGGGAGCTCCAATGGTTGGAGCTATGGCTGCCCCTTCCTGCTATACCCTGCAAACTGAAATAAACACTCAAAATAATGCTTCAATATCTCTAAAGGAATGCCCTGAGGGTGCCCAAATGGGCCAGGTAGATGCTTGGGAAGCCGGGGAGTGATCAGAGCTCAAAGCAGTCGAGTATGACTGCCAAGAGTGAGAACCAATGGTGTAGGGATTCAAATGATTGTTGAAGGAGTCACGGACCAAGCTCGAATGCTCAAGAAACCATGCTCTGATACCACTTGAAAGGTGAGAAGGATCGAAGCTTGCACAGGAGAGCTATGGCAGGAGAGCAAGAGCAAGAGAGAGAGAGACTCACAATGTGGGAACTCCAATAGTCACAATGTGTGACCGGCCTTCCCTTTATTCATTTGTCGCTAAAATAATAAAGAATAAAGTGATGGTGACAAGCACCCACTGCTTGTAGTGTGCAAGTGCAGCTAGGCGGAGGCGCCTTTACCCCCAACATAGCCGGATGGATTTTTTGAGTTTGTATACAAGCCCTTGTAGGGGATGGTGTCAGGTGGATCGGCCCTTGAAGTTGAAGATGGTGTTGGGAATGGTCCTTCACTAACATTGATAGTATGGGGATCTGTCCTTTGAAAATTTACGATGGTGTTGGATGAATTCCTAGATCCCTTGGACACCCATCGTTGTTTTTACACAATCGGGCATCTTGCCAAGGCTCTCTTGCCTTATCCCTTCACCTTAGGGGTTCCCCTTTATCCTTGACAGAAAATCCTTCATCCTTGACAAAGACCTTGTCAAAATTGTTCGGGCTCTCCCACATTTTTTGATCTTGCCTTCTTCTTCATTGTTCTTGCGTGAGCAAAAAAGATCTTCTTCATTAACTTTTTGACATGGTCTTCCCTAGTTATTCGTTGCTTTGTTTCAGTAGCTGTCATGGAATATTACCCCCTCCTAGACAGGTGCCAGTTCCCTCAATTTGCGGTGTTGAGATGATGAAGATTCCGTGATTGAAAAGGGCAATCGTGTGAGTTGATGATGATGGGGTCTCATAGGATTCAGTCTAGTTGCTAGGATGGCAACTGTTAGATGCGTGATTGCCTTGGCAACAGCCAAAGGTTGGAGTTTGCAGCAAATAGATGTTAAGAATGCCTTCTTGCATGGTGAATTGCAAGAAGAAGTGTATATGGAGCAGCCAGTAGGTTACGAGGATTTAGAGCATCCCACATATGTGAGCAGGTTAAAGAAGGCACTCAATGGGCTGAAGCAAGCACCTAGAGCATGGTTTGACAAGATTGGAGAGTATATTGTCAATATTGGATTTTGTATTTCTGATGCTGATCACTCACTTTATGTGAGAAAGGGAGATCCAGGTTTGGTCATTATAGTCATCTATGTGGATGACTTGATTATTATAGGTGACAGTGACAATGGGATTGCTAAAGTTAAGGACTTCTTGAAGAAGAAGTTTGAGATGAAGGATTTGGGTGAGCTGAGATACTTTCTTGGTATTGAGGTGATCAAATGTGATGATGGTATATGGCTATAACAAAGGCAATATGGCTTGTATATGTTATCCAAGTATGGTATGACAGCATGTGAGCCTCTTTCAGTACCATTGGAGCAAAATGTGAAGCTGAGTACTGACATTGGGGATGAGATAGAAGACCCTACTATGTTCAGGAGGATAGTAGGGAGTTTGATTTATATGACTATCACAAGGCCAGACTTGAGCTATGATGTTGGCCTTGTCAGTCAGTTTATGCAGATGCCTAGAAAGACTCATTTAGATGCAGTTAGACGAATATTGAGATATGTGAAGTCCACTTTACATTATGGACTTTTTTTTTGAGGCAGGTAAGGATGTACAGGTCTTTGGATTCACAGATACAGATTGGGCTGGTAGCATGTCAAACATAAGATCTACGAGTGGATTCATGTTTTCCCTTGGTAGTGCAGCAGTTACATGGAGCAACAAAAAGCAACCTGTATTTGCTTTATCGAGTACAAAGGCTAAGTATAGAGGTGCTGCTATGGCAGCATGTGAGGTGGTATGTATGCAAAAGTTATTAGGTGATTTGGATGTGCAGGGAGATGGTCCAGTTGTCATTCATTGTGAACATAAGCAACATACAACTAGCTAGGAATCCAGTGTTCCATGCTAGGACAAAACACATTGAGGTGCACTACCACTTTGTGAGAGAGAAGGTACATGCAAGAGAGATTGACTTGGTATATGTCAGCAGACAAGATTAGATAGCTGACATTTTCACAAAGGCATTGGATGCAGAGAAGCTTTGAAAGTTCCAAAGCTTACTTGGAGTTGCAGAGTTGAGCTTGAGGGGGAGTGTTAAGATAGCAAGCTCAACACATGCGGACATTGATGATGGACCGCTTAGCTAGATGGGTCTACATGTCTACACTTAGCACATTGGTGGTCATTATGATACTCACATGGCCATTAACTTATCACTTATTATATTTAGTTTGTTACACCTACCTACAATTGGCAAAGATATAGTGCCAGTCGATTAATGTAGTCTGTTATGCACTGTTTGAGTTAGTAGGCCACTTTCCTTTGTGTTGTATCTTATCTATACTTTTGGGACATTGTATAGTGTGTAGAAGAAGAATAAAAAATCAGCAAGAAAACGTTTTGGCCTCCATCTCTCTTCTTATGTTCTTGAGTGAGCTTCCTCTTGTGTATATAGTGTGTGTTTGGCGCAGTAGCTCAAGGAAGTCCCTCCACCACACGATTCTTGACAAGCTCTTCTCTTTCTGTTGTCCTTAGCTCTTCAGGATTTCTCTTTTAGTCTCTTGTCATTTTCTTCTTTTTTTCATCGTTCTTTCGTGCTTTTGGACTCACTTTGTGCTTTGTGTAGGTTCGTTTTCTCCTTTTGCTTCCTCTCTTCTTTGACTTTCTTCTTCTGTGGAGTCTCTCTCTTTGGCTTTGTGGCCCCTCCTTGGCCAGATTGTGCTTATTGCTCTCCTTTGTCCTCACTCATGGTCCTTTCACTGGACTGCTCCTGTCTTGGTGTGAAAGGGACTTGCCCAACATTTTACCAATTGGCTCACCTTTTTGTGCTTTCCCTAGTGCTTCTCTTATGATGGCTATCAAGATTCCTCCGAAGCCAATGGTGGAGGCCTTTGAGGATGATGATTTCTTGACTTTGGAGGCCAAGGACTCTCTCCCTGAGGATCTTCCACCGATGGCTAAGGCTTTTGCCAACGTCTCTATCATCTTCCTCATGAAGCCATTGAGGTTTACCTCGTCGAAGGATCAGGTAGCACTGCTTTCCAACATTGGTACTTCAATTCTATTCACCAATGCATTATACCACTAATGACTGGAGAATAGAGCATGCACCATTTTGGCTTGGATTTGCACCTCAAGGTCGGGGATGTCAGCTAGGCTGATGCCATCGTTTGTGTGGACTATCACTTCGTCCATCCCTAGCATATTGTACACATCTCGCTTTGGCCGTTTTTCCACTTTGTTTGGTAAACCTAGTGCTTTTGTACCAGTTTGGGGCTCAGCTCAATTTCTACTCGGTGGGCTTCATTTTCATTCTAGGTGCACCGTGATAGTGCCCTAGTTTCTGTGGAAGGTTCATAGGAACTCGACGCACTTCTCATAGTCGATGGCTTGACCAACCTTCTTCATGTACTTTTGCAGCCTATACTACTTCACATTTGTTGGATTGCTAGTTCCTCCATGACTATCTCTTCTAGATTCACGATATACCTGAATTTGAGTTGATTATAAGCACTTGTCTCCAATGAGAGGCCGTATTTTTCTTGCTTCTCCTTTGAGAATGGAAGTTTGCTGCTTTTGTCTTGACTTGCCATAATGGGTACCTGTCATAATGCCATAGTTCACCATTAGTGTTCTCAAGGTAATTTCTTGTAGAAAGGTGAGCACGAATTGATTACACTTTCTAGGGAAGAATAAATGTCAAGATTGTGGGAGAGAAGGAAGGAGTCTCACTTGTAGCTTTCTTGCTTGCACAATGGGGGAATACACACAAAGATGGAGGCTGAAAACAGTTTTCCTCTTCTTAGTTGTGTAAGCAAAAAAGAAGTCTCATACAAAGAAATAGAAGAACCCTATATATGGGTCTCAAACCAAACTCAACTAACTAAGGTGGCATACTAACTGAGCCATGAACTAGAGTAGATAAGGATAGCTGTCATGTAGCTATTATTCATGGGCGGTGTACCAACCGCATCTACAACTGACAAGTCGGTGACATAAATGCACAACGGTCACCCTGGCATATCACGAGTGGAGCTCGATATCTCAACAATAACATGCTTAATTACAAAGAAGAGCATTTTTTTCCTTCAAGTAGTCCATTCATTCCAAAGATTTTATGACTTTTCATCAGCCATGAGTTGATTTTTATCCACTCTCTTTTGCTCTCTTGGTCTCACTGATGGAGGTTTCATTTGTGCATTTCATTCACCTTGTTTGCATGTTTGATTCCACCTTGCCCCAGAATCCTTCCTAGCATTAAGGTTTGAGGGGTCAAGGGCATTCAGTCTTGGCTTGTGGTGTTTCACTTCCACATGAGCCAATCATAGAAGTTGGGATTGTATTCAAGATTAGCATAGTGGTCCATGTCGAAAGGACATATGCCTACTTGAGTGATGTAGGTGAGAGCATTCGTAAGAAAGTCATCGGAGTATATCCTGCTAGCAATGTGTAACTCTTCCTCCATCATGTCATGATGTGTTCTTCTAGGGGTCAGGCCACGAATGGCGGTCAACACCCTATAGGAGGTTGGAGCTACATAAGTGGGATCATATTCAGAGGTCTTAATGGCACATCGCTGCTCAACATTGGTCATGATCTAGTAGCCTTCTTGTTCCCACTAGAGTCTGAGAGAATACCACTTCCTTCAAGAAAGACAAGTCATTATCGGCTAGCTTGTAGGCTTCAGCTTGTGGCAGTAGCTTTGCTCTTGTTGTAGGAGGTGATCAACCGTTGTTTGAGGGCTTGATCCTGAGATATCTTGGCATCGTCGATCAATTCCTTTATGACCGTGGGAGTTTTTACCATCATGAATTCATATTCCTCCCAAGTGCATGGCATGGCACGAGCTTTCAATGCTAAGGATGGGTCAAGTAGACCTAGGTCTAAGCACTCGTAGCTCTTAGCAAGTAGAGTGAAAGTGGCATCTAAGCACTTGATGTAGGTGACCAGGTCATCTCCTGTGTTTTCAGCTAGGTCCTTAGCTAATGTGAGGATTGATCATTGCTCATAGGATGGTTTAGGACCTGTTGGTGGGTAAGGCTTGATAGAACTAGATAATTTGGCAGCTAATGGCTGTGGCTCTGGTCATTCCTGAGAGTGTGGTTGAGTTGTTTGTGTAATGGGCTTGATTAGAGTCGGGATTGTCGTGCTACTAGATGCTAGTGAGGTCTTAGGGGCACTAGTAGGATTGGGTTGAGGTAGTGTGTGAGTAGCACGGTGTGGCTTTGGTTGATAGACTTCTTTACTCTTGGCTAGCTTCTGTGTTTGAGGCTCTATGGGTTTTGCTGCTTGAGTCATCTGTGGCACTGGGGTGTTTTTTGTGAAGTATCTTGGTGTGGTCAAAGTTGCAGGTGGCATTTGAGTAGTGCCCTTGGCCATCTTGTCTTTAGGTACCCATATCTAGGCATTCCCCCTGGTAATAACCTTGTGCTTGCAATAAGTTCTTGGGGATCCATCATTGCTTGATTTTTCGTTGATGCTTATAGTTCCTTCTCTGCCTCCTAAGTTTTGAATTCGAGTTCCTAGCCTTGCGAGGTTGTGATTATGCGCTTTTGGGTGGTGGCCCTTGATGTTTAGGGATCCATTTGAACTGTAGTGCTTGGGGGCTGGCTTTGATTTTAGTGGTTTGCTAGCTTTGAGATTTGGCAGGTCGTGAAAAGTCACAACCCCCCTCCTTAGCCTTGGTGGTGGGTTGCTCTATCAGTGGCTTTGTAGGTTTTGATGGAATCGTGTTGGCCTTGGTGAAAGTGGTGACTATTCTTACATTATCGATAGCAAGGTGAATACGCTATGAGCCATAGTCAATGTTGTAGAGTGTTTGCTTTTTAAACATACATCCTAATAGCAATTTCGACTTGCATCCTTCGCATTCGGTGACACATAAAAGATCATTGGTATTCTTTCAAACTCGATAGAGACTGCAACCTTACACTTTTCCAGAAGTGCATATGATTGATCTGCAAATGGGTTGAGTTTGGTGTTGGTGGGTTGTAACTATGGTCTACCAATTTGAACCCAATGATCATGAGTCAAGTTATTAAAATTAGTCCTCTCATCGATCAATGTCTCAAATGTGTGTATTTGCTGAGTAGTGACAGTCATGTGCAAGTAAGCCGAAGGTATGGCTTGCTCATCTTCATCTTCGATTTTCGTGATAGTGGCCACTCGTACCTTGACAGGGGATTCTTGCAATGGAGACTCGTGGAGTGGGTAGCAGTCCTCGATGTTGAAGGAGTAGCAGTCCTCATATTTTCTCTCGTCATTGAAAGAGTAGCAATCCTTGTATTCATCATGAGAACTATTCTCATTTGATTGCTCATCATCTCCTAAGTCTTGACATGACGTTTCCTTTATCAGTGACTAAGGTCCGATTGTACATTAAGTTCAGGTTGTGCACCTTAGTCCACCGCCACTTGGGTTCATCCAAGAGATTGTTGAGAGGTTTCAAGTTAGCGGTAGGTTTGCCAGCTAACTTGCCTATTAGGTACTCCAAGACCTCTTGGAGTTTTGGCCTATTGCTAGGGACATGGAATGTGACAGGTTTGGATTAGTTGCAAGGGCTTTTGGTCATCATGCAGA
This sequence comes from Lygodium microphyllum, assembly GCF_053477565.2. Classification (NCBI taxonomy): domain Eukaryota; kingdom Viridiplantae; phylum Streptophyta; class Polypodiopsida; order Schizaeales; family Lygodiaceae; genus Lygodium; species Lygodium microphyllum. Next base: position 127,570,355 of record NC_141156.1, read on the forward strand.
GTGGCACTATAGGCTCCTTCTTAGGCACTCTCTCTTTCTCCACACCTTGCTTGTACTCATCTTTCTCATCTGAGAATGGCAGATTGATTGTAGCAAGTACATGCATCCAATCTTGCTCTGGGCAAGGGATATACTTTGTGAGTGCCCCATAAGAGTTTCTAATTTGCATGTCACCCTTCAACATGGTGGATATGGCATCTAGGTTGATTGGTATGGTCTTTCATGTATCCATCACTACTCGTACTGCTTTTGTTCAATTGCTCAAGAAGATTAAACTATTGCCGTAGTCTTCTATGACCCGTGCATTGCACATCTAGGGCCGGCCTAACAGGATGTCATAGTCCACTCCCTTCATGATTATAAAGTCAATAGAGAATTGGATTCTTGCGATCTTCAAGGGCCAGTACTTTAACACTCCAAATGGTCGTACTTTCATTCCATTGACTAGGGTGACATTGAATCTAGCATTCTCAACAGGCAGATTACCCTAGTTTTGGAGTACTGCATGGCTCAACACACTAACTCCTGCTCCCGTATCTACAATTCCTTTTCTTGTGGTGTCTCCTAGGGCTAGGAGTAAGACTGCATGCCTTTTGGTGCCTTCCCAAAAAGCATTGACGTGCAAGGACTTGGGCACCAAGTGTAGCAACAGGATGGGTATATGAGTTACTATGTTGTGATTGTATAGATCAGCTCCCCCTTGCTCCATTGGTCCCTCAACCCACTACTTTAGTTCTTGCCATAGCGTCAGATGCTGCCTAAGTAGGCTTAGAGTCACCGGGGTGGTCACTAGTGTAGTGAGCAAGTCATTAACTACTTGCCTCTCTCCTAATTCTTCATCTTTTGGCCAATGGCCCTGACTGGTTTGCTGGCCCGTAGTGTGTAGGATTTGTTTACGAGGCACTGCTTGTGGCATAGTTGCGTCTCTCGACTTTGGTTGTGGAGGGGAGACTTGTGTGCTTACACTTGAGAGATCATCGATCTCATCTTCCAATACAGGCTTAGCATCCTTTAGGTGATCCTTGGCTTCTTTCACCCACTCCTTAACCTTTTTGATGGCCTCAAGTTGGTGCTTCGGGTTGGGGTACTCCCCGACCTTTGCACTCCACTTCTTGATTGTCTTTGGAGCCAATGTTTCTGCTTTTGCGTCCGTCACCTTTTTTCTAGCAAGTAGCATCGTGGCACTCTCGGTTTTGAGCATGACCTTGGTGTTAGATTTCTTTCTCCTTTGCCTATGGATTTTCTTTCCAATTGAGGCTACATCTAAGTTGTTGGGCCCTAGCAATGATATGCCTGCTTGCTTTGTCTACGTGCGGGCCATGACATGCAACCGGATGGGTGTGTCCTCTCCGTTAAATGTCTCAACTCCAAATAGCCACAATACACGCATTGGACATGAGGGCGTGTTGGTCATCTCATCATTTCTTGTAATTTGGCTAGCCCCATCTTCATCCATGCTAGCTCTTGACTTGCGTCCGTGCCCCTTCTTTTATCTTGGGTGCTTAGGCCTGATCTTTCACTTGATGCTGAAACTATCTTAGAGTTTCTAGCATTAGTCTCCTCTTGGGTTGAGCTCTTGGAGCTTCTCTCTTTGAGCTGGTCATCCACTCTAATTGCCTCGTCAAAGATCCTAGCTAGCACATCTCCTTGCAAGCTTGAATTGCCTGCTAAGGCCTTGTAGAGTTCCTCACTTCGTATCCCATTGATCAAGACTGTGGAGACCGCTCTTTCGATGGGTCACTCACCAATAGGGATTCTCTTGTGAAGAAACTCCACACGTGGGTGATGTAGTCTCTTATGTCCTCATTGTCCTTCTACTTGACGTTCATTAGCCACACTAGAAGGTTGTTGGAGTACCTCGGCTTAGAGAATCTCCTAATGAAGAGATGCTTGAGGTTGTTGAAGTTAGTCTGCTCAGCAGCATTTAGACTCATGTACCAAGTCCTACCCTTATGTCCTAGGCATAGATCGAAAGCTTGTGAGCACATAGTAAGATTAGTGAGGCCATTGGCCTCGTAGACTTGCTTGAATTTCTCTACGAAACCATATGGGTCATCATTTGGCTGGTACTTGTCTAGTTGCTTAGCCACAACAGGGATTCTTGATTGGCTCTTAGAGCCCTAGTTAACTCCTAAACCTACAAGCAACGAGGTTGCCATTGTAGTGGTGCTATGCTCTACTAACGAGTTGTCTAGCAGTCGCTTTGTAAGAAGATCGCTCAATGTGAGATCACCTTCTAGTGCTCTTTCCCTCTTTGCATCAAGGCTTGTCCTATTTCTGCTTGCTAGGGCTAGCACTTGCTGAATCTCATGCATTTCTATGTTCCATCACAAGATTTTGGCTTCTTGTTCCTGTAGGTCACTATGCCCTGTAAAGCTTCCTGAGCTAGTCTTCTCTTCTCTACGAGGTCTACTATGATATCCTCAAATATTGTACCGTGGTGGTCTATTAAGGTCTGCCAGTCGTAATTGGTGACTAGCCACTAGATTTCTGTCAGGAAGCCGCCTAGGTCAAGCTCTTCGCCATGTCTGGGGCTAGTGCTTGACTTTGCCATATTTACAGTCTCATGCTCCACTAGGTTGTCGATGAGATTGATCAAGTCAAGTAGATCTACTCCTCCAATGGTGTCAGTCCTTACAGCATCATCTGATTCCTGGGTCGAGTCTGCGCTTGGTCCTATACTTTGGGGTTCTCGATCACCTGGCTATGTTTTAGGGTCTTCTCCTACTAGTGGGTTCGTTTTGATTGTTAGGTCTAAGTGAGTTCCTTATTATTTACAACTAATCCTCAATTAAACTCACTTCGTGTGTTTGTGCGTGCTCATTTTGTGCACCATGCAGAATCATGCTTTTAGCTTTTCTTGCATGCACTTCAAGTGTTGGGAAACAATGTGGGTGCGAATACAAAGTGATGATTGCAGCTCTCATACTCTTGTCTAAGTACTTGGCCTAATGAGGCTCTAGGCTCAATTCCTGGCCACTTCCTCTGGTCTCTAGGGCTTGTGCTATGTCGTTCAGATTGTTAGGGTCAAATGGGGTCCACTGGTTAGCTTATGGATCTAGGTGTGTCGAATATACTGATATGAGTATCAACACTATGCTTGGTTGTTCAACCATGATTTCTAGGGTTAGATTTGCCTGTAAGGCTTTTTGTGAGCTCTCCTATTGCGGGTTGTACTCACTCTATCGTCCCAAATGTGCTAATTTTGTCAATTTTGATGTATCAAAATCTGATTTGATTCTGTAGAGTCCGATTCTGCAGTGTTCGATTCTAGGTTGTTTGATTCTAAAAATCGGACAGGGTGTGTCTGATCGGATAGGTCAGGTTGGTGTATGTCTGATTCTACGAATCAGACAGAGTGGTCCAAGTGTCTGATTTTCAAAATTGGACAAGGTTAGGTCCGAGTGTCTAATCCTTAGGATTGAACACGTGGTAGTGGTCCGATTGTTGGGGTGTCTAATTTTGGTTCGTCTGATCGGCCGATCAGATGGTCTAAGCCCAAGTGTTCTGCATCCAATTCTAGGAATCGGGCAAACCTAAGGTGTCCGAGCGTCCAATTCTAGGAATCAGATGCCTATGGATCGCGTTCGATTCCATCGGCATGTAAACCGTGGGAACTAAAATCGCTTCGTGCCACCGATTTTTGGCAATGCTATTGGAGCATTTGGGGTCGAAAGTCTACTGTAGGAGTAAGAGATACCAGGGTGAAGGGAGATTCAAAGAGAGAAGTACACAGAAGAGAAGGGATTTGAAGAAATAGAAGACGTAGAAGAATACTCACAAAAAGAAATAGGAGATGTAGAAGAATACTCACAGAGTTGAAGCCTGTCAGTTTATTTTTGCATTATGAGAAGACAAATCTCTTGTAGACAAAAACATACATAAAACAATGCCTTCCTCTATGCTGCTCAAACCACCAATCTCACTGCTTCCATTGGCTCCTAAAGGGGGGTAAAATGCCAAGACACCTCGCTAGAATTCTGCTAGATCACTCCTTCTTCATCTCCCACTTCGGAGTGTTGTTCACTACCTGAAAACAATGATCACGTGTCGCATGATTTTTCCAATCCCTCTTTTTACATAAAATCCTCTCAAAAATGACTGAAAGCTACCTACTTTCTTTTACATGTCATCCTAGTCTAGAATTTGTCTACAGTTCTTAGATTTTTACAAGAGATAATATCTAAAATATCAAAAATTGGCTAAACTTGTCTAAAATCCCATGGACATTAACACTAATGTCTAAAATGGCATTGGCTTTCTAGATTAATAAGAAAGCCACACTCTAGAGTTTTTCACACAATATGCGCGTAGCGCCACGACATCCACCCTCTCCTAACCTGTACATCCTCCTACATGTGCCAAAGTCTTAGGGATATACAATGTTAGAAGAAGTAACCTCTGCCATGTCAATGTCTTCATCTTCTACCTCTTCTTCTTCCATATTCTCATGTTCATGCTCAGTATCCAACTCGTTCAACTCATATGCTAAAGATTCCCTTCGTTTAAAGAGCTTGATACATTTTCTAGCCCACTGGAACCCTTAGAGCTATCCCATCCATCTCATTGAATGCATAGGTAGCATTATCAAAAACAAACCTTACCACATATGGACCAAACCATCACTTTGCCATCTTTTGACTAGCACTATGCTGATTTTCCAAGCTACTGTCATAAACCAGCACCCAATCCCCTTCTTGTATAGCTCGTGGTCGAAGTTTGTGTTGCTTGTCAAACCTCTTCTTATTTGTGATCCTTGCAGTCTTCAGCTTTTTCATGGATGTCTCAATGTCTTCAAGCCTTCTTTCTAACTATCTAATGCGTAGGGCCAGCAACTCTTCTCTATTCAAACCCTCTTTCCATGGTAGAACACTCCAAGTAGCAATAGTCTCCTCAATAGGCATGATTGGATGTTGACCATACATTAGTTCAATAGGAATATACCCTGTAATTGCATTATGAGTGGTCCTATCAGCCCACAAGGCAAAGGGTAATATCCTTGGCCACTCTTTCATCCTACCCTTTCATGACTTTGCTAATGCCTTAATGATAGGTTGATGACTTCTTTCACTTTTGCCATTTGCTTCATGATTGTAGGCTGAAGTTAAAGCTGGCTTGATACCCAATCATGAAAAGAAGTCATGAGCCTCATCCACATCCAATTCTCCTCTATCTACAACCACTTTACCAACACAACCATACCTACAAAAGACTTCTTCCAATAAGAACCTACAAACTGCTTGAATAGTCTTTGTACTAAGAGCTCGACCTTCCACTTGATTTGTCAAGTCTTCTCGTGCAAGCAAAAGATATCTCATATTCCATAAACCTGTAGGCATGGTAACCAAATCAACTACCCATTTGTAATGCATAGACAATGGATAGGTTGGTTGCAACCCATCTCTATGCTTTACCATGGAATACATCTAACAGACACTGCATGATTTCACATAATGCTTCACATCTTTATACATGTTTTACCTCCAATACTTCTCTTTGATATTGGAAAATGTGCCCCAAACTCCTCTATGTCCAGTCCATAAGCTTTCATGAAACTTCTGCATCACCTGTTGTTGAGAAGCCCTATCTCCCAAAACACGTACTGGAGCTCCTCTATTTTTCTTTGCATGCTTCCATAAATATCCATATTTTAAGAAAAATCCATAAGCATTTCTTTTAATCCTTTTGAATTCAGCTTCAAACCATTCAACCTTCTTTGTCATGAGGCTGAGATATTGGCCTATTTTCAGTCAATCATCCTCATACAACTCTTCCAAAAATTGTGTTTTCACTGAAGCATAACACTGATGATGCTTCCTCTCTATTGACCATCTCTTCTTCATGGCTGTAAGTTCTTTTCTTACTGCTGAAATCCCTGTTACAACAGTTGTACTTGCAGTAACAACATACTAATTCCCTACTATTACAAGGTTCTTTTTCTGCACCTATCACATCATCCTCTTCATCTTCCATCAGCTCCTCTTCATCTTCAAACCTTACTCGTGAAATCATGTCAGCCATGTGTTTTTCTTTACCTGCAATATGCTGAAAATCAGGATTAAGTGACTTTATATATGCAATCCACAGTAACATGGCAATATCAGGAGTTGAGCAATTTGCACAGATAATCAGTCTCTACCACTACATGAGCTCCCATAAAATACTCCCAATCGCACTTAAGGGCTATCACTACACCCCAAAGCTCTCTTTTGACTTGAGAACACTGTTGTTGCCGTTCATTAAGGATCTTTGCTCCAAACCGAATGGCATACCTATTTCCATTAGCATCATCCTGACCCATTGCCCAACCAATGCCAATTGGGCTTGTATCTATGGTGAGAATAATAGGCTACCCATTCTCATAATTTACTCTCTTTAGTGTTGGGGCTAAAATCAATAAGCTCTTTAACTTATGAACTGCCTTTTGTATGCTATTTTCCCCACCAAAACTTTTGCCCTTTTCTCAAGAGCTGATATAAACTTTCAGCCATATGAGAAAAATATGGAATCCATATCAAGTAAAAGATACATGCACCCAAAAATCTTCTTACCTTAGATACATTTGAACATGTCTCCTGCATCCTGCTTATGGCATCAATCTTTACTGGTGAGGGCTTTCTTCCGTATGGTCCACACATGTTCCCAACAACTAATACTTCCTCTACTCCAAAAACCAACTTTTCTCTTGACAGAGTCAAATGCACTTCTTCAAGGCGGCTCAAAATGCTATCACAATCAACAATATGATTAGCCACAAACATCCTACGTCCTTGCTCATTCAGCTCTTCATTATTCTCATGGATATCACACCCTTTTATTGGCATGTGGAGGGAGCTCATGCTCAACCGTCAAGACCCATGGACCGCTTATTGTTTCAAGCATTTCAAGTGAGCTCTAATGGCTATCTCTCACCTAGCCGACGCGCCTTCAAACCTACGAGTACAGTGAGCTTATCTTGATGCCAAAATGAGTTGCCTCCTCCCTTACACACATTGGTAGCTCCACGATCCTAGATGCTTAGTGGAGGGGAGCTTCAAGCTCTACCTCGAGACCTACGGACCACTTATTGCTCAAGTGTTTCAAACCGAGCGGCCATGGCTACCTCTCACATAGCTGATGCGCAATGCCTACCTTATGGGTGTAGTGAGCTTACCTTGATACTCGATCGAGTACCCTCCTCTTTCTTGCACACCGGTAGCTCCACAATCCTTGAGGCAAGCTCAAGCAACCTCAATCCCTCTCCCATGAGCTTCATCCTCCATAGCCACGCGTGAGACAAGCGAAGAGAAGAGAGGAGGAGAAGATGAAGAGAGAAGATGGAGAGCTTATTCTCCAAGATCCCTCACTCTCACACAATCACTCCCTCACTCCCTCACACTCTCTCAATCCCTCTCTCAAGCACAAGCAAGAAGGTAAGAAACAAGAGAAGAAGAAGAAGCTCCCTATTCCACCTCTCACACATGGCTGGCCATTAGCCTAGGCCCATTTCTCATTTCCCACCATTCTAGTCTATCCTATCCCCAACTAATGCATACAATTTGCACAAGAGTGAGCCTGGCGCTCTCTTACAAGGTTTTGGAAGTGTTTTGGCACTTAATGTTGTGCTTTTCATTCTTTTACTCTCCTTGGGCGACTCTAAGACTTCTTGAGGGTCGTGCCCATGCATTTAATTTTTTCCAGGGTCTAGTTGCCAGTTAAGGCGCCTTTTCCTTCTTCTTTTTTTTTTTTCCATTTCCCGCTCCTCTGTGCTGCGGTAAACATTACCCCCTCCTAGCCAAGTGCCAGTCCCATGGCACGGTGGTGGGAGGTAGTGGGATAGATGATGTTGTCGTGAGGTGGACCGGGTGAGTAAATAACGCTGATGCTTGTGAATGAGAAGTGATGGGGTTTGATGACGATAACCAGGAGAGATTCCGGTGTGCCTTAGGCTCCATAAAGATCCTAGGCATCTTTCATACTATTGTGGCACCTCGTTAGGTAGTCGATTTTCCTTTGAGCATCTGAAACACTTGAAGCAATAAGCAATCCCTTAGGAGGATGGTATTGGAGGGATTTATTCTGAAAAAACCCCCAACTGCTGTTTGCCTTGAGAACCCGTGGCTGTGGTTGGAGATCCTTGTCTTTGAGTAGAAGGTTTTCAATTTTGAGTTGAAGGTCTTTAGGCCTGTGGAATCAATGAGCGATCCGTAGATCTTGAGGCGTTGGGCAGGGATCGTTGGACGATGAGGTTCCAAGATCTATGCCAATGGCAGATCCATCCGGGGTTTTCTTCTGCTTGATCTGGTTCAGTCATGGCAGCCATTAGGAGACGGATGTTTGGCAACATACAGTGTGTGGAGCCCTTTAGACCTTTGTGGTGAAGCTTCAAAGTTGTGGGAATGGAGTTATGTCCTGATGGAAAAATTCCTTGCCATTGGAGGATGTAGTGGACGATCTTCTTCAGCCAAACAGCCAGCTCTGGAGACATGAACATAACTTGCAAGAAAAGTTGTGCACTTCCTAGGGGGTGTGTCTGTCTCACTGTGTAGTGCATGGTGCCTGTGCCAGTGGAACTGGGAAACGGGTCTAACCTTGGGCAAGCCCTTGGTAATGTCCCACTCTTGAGGACCCAATTCATGCGTCATTGGAGGTGCGGTGCAAAACTTAGGGTGACAGGTCTGAAACTCCTGCCCTTGATGTGCCCTAAGTGTGAAGTGGGGGAGGGGCTAGAGAGGACTCTAGATGCAGTGAGTGTGGTGCACAATAATAGTGAAGAAAGACTGCAAGCACATGTGAAGTGTCCTCCCTGTCAACCTGTTTAGTAGTAAATTCATCTTTCAGCTTTGCTGTCTTTGCTCTTGTCTGGCCCTCTTTTTTTTTTTTGAGAATAGGAGAGAGTACATTTGGCAAGGTATATGGCACCTATTTAGTCATGGGGCGGTCGCAGGCATTGTGATAAAAATGCGTGACTTTGTAGGTATTCTTTAATACCAGCTTTAGCTCTCAGAGGAGTGGTGGACAAGAAGGGGTGATTACACCTTGCAAAGTGGGTGTCACTCATATTTTCTAAGAGCTCTAGGCAGAAGGCAGGGAGGAGAGCAGCCCGCATCATCAACCTAGTCATGGCTCTACTATCTATTCCTAGGTTAATATCAAAGAAGAGTGGGGGGAGATGGGCTTTCTCTGCTACGGGTTTCTGGAGTAGCACGAATTTGATAAGTCGGAGGTAATTACAAGTGGTCAAAAATGCCGGATCGGGGCAGGAAGAAAAGTCTACAAGAAAACGATTTATGGAGGGAAGTATATCTTCTACCCTAAACACTAAGCACTCCTCAGGGCTCCTAGCATTTACATTATATATTCTCGGAAAGTCATAATCCCCATGTAAATCTCTATCATAGTCCACTCCATGCCTACGGGGGTAGGGCATGTATATGGGATCGTTACGCTCTTCGGGGAGTGAACTACAAAATGCGGTCCAGGCATCAAAATTGGTGTCCCAAATCCTCCTTCGCCATTTCGGCTGTGCCTCTCCTTGGACGGTTTTGGGAACCAGATTGACCTTGTCTTCCCAGTATTCTTGTGGCTCTTTGCACTACCTAGTCATTATCATGCTCCTTTCTTCCATCCATCTGTTTGCAAGTTCGTTAGCTAGATCTTTGATCTTGGCTACGACTTCTAGAGGCAGGGCCCGGTCTAGAGAGCATGGGAAAGAAAATGAAAGCTCGAACGGCTTCTTATGTAACTCTCGCTGACATTAGATGACCAACTCCTGGGGCCAGTCTACAGGATGCGTATCATTCCTCAGTGGCATGGGCTCTTTCATAGATCTTCGTGTGCACCACTTCAAGGTAAGCTCACTACACCCGTAAGGTAGGCATTGCGCATCGGCTATGTGAGAAGAAGCCATGGCCACTCGGTTAGAAACACTTGAGCAATAAGTGGTCTGTAGGTCTTGGGGTAGAGCTTGAAGATCCCCTCCATTTTGGTTCCGTTGCCACTGAGAAATGATACACATCCACGGTGTGCACCACTTCTTTCTTTACCCCCAGCATGGCGTAAACATCCCATCTCGGCCGTCTCTCTTTCTTGGGCATGAGCCCCAAGGCCTTTTCTATGATTGTTGCATTGAGGGGCACTTCGATTCTTCTTTCCTGCTCCCCTGTCCTTACTATGATAGTGCCACAGTTCCTGCTCTTGTCGAAGTTCCTCAGGAAATCTGCACACATGCTGTAATCCACGGCCTGCCCCACCTTTTCCACATACTTGTGGAGGTGGCATCTGTCCACCAAGTCTTTAATTGAAGGTTCCTCCAGGATGGCCTCATCTAGATTCAGTGTGTGCTTGAAAGTGATCTGACTGAATCCTCGCGTCTCGATGCTGATGCCGAATTTGGTCATCTCTTCTTCAGAGAATGGGAGTTTGCCCTCTTTGTCTTGTCCTGCCATGGTGGTGACCTGTCAACACACCATGCCAACATTAATGCCTAACAATCGGCTTATTTCTAATCAAAACTCAGTTTGAGAGAAAAATGTATGTGCCCAAAATGGGTATACTTGCTTAGAGGCTTGACCATTGCTATTGTTTTCCTTTGCAGTATTCTTCCATAGAAACTTACTTAATTATAACAATCTGCTAGCTAGATAGCATAACTTTCATTTTTGCTCTGCTCTTGCTCACATTGCTCCCCCTTCCATCGGGGATCTTTCAAGGAATCCTTCCTAGGATTAGCACAGGGAGGACAAGGTAAGTGCTGTTTCGTGTGGGTTGACTTACTTGGCCAACAACCAATCATAGAAGCTTGGATTGTATTCGAGTTGGGCATGACAATCAAGAGTAGATGGTTGGATAGAGACTTGGAAAATGTAGGTCAAGACATCGTGGAAGAGATCTCCAGTATTGAGGCGACTGGCCACATGTAATTCCTCTGCGGTGAGGAATTGGTCAATGTAGGGGTGGGCAAGCACATGGTCGTCCAAAGGCTGATTACGAGTGATGGCCAAGACCCTAAACGAGATAGGTGCCACATAAGTGGGGTCATATTCGATGGTTTTAACTGCCGTGCGTTGCTCAGCATTGGTCATTATTCGACAACCTTTTTTCTCCCATTGAATCCTTAGTGTAAACCACTGCTACAAGAACGTGGAAGGTGAGCTTGCCATCTGCGTGAGCTCTTGCAACTCCTGTTCAGGAGCAGAACGAGGAGGCTTACGATACAAAGTGATAAGTCTTCTGAGGGCAGCTTGATCCTTTGAGATTTCATCGTTTGCTATCGGCAGCAATTTTGGGGAATTTAGTGGTCATAAGTTTGTATTCCTCCCAAGTGCATGGTAATGCACGAACATCCGAAGCAATCGTTTTGTCAAGAAGACCTAGGTCTAGCCTCTCATAACTTCTAGAAAATGTAGTGAAAGTTTCATCCAACGTTTTAATGCAGGTTATTAAGTCATCCCTAGAAGTTGCGGCAAGGTCCTTAGCCAAGGAGAGAAAAGGTCGTATCATGTATGAAGGTTTAAGACCTGCTGGTGGGGTGGTGCAACTGGACTGGATATAGTGGTGACTCCCTCATCGGTGTCACGGGTTGGGCCTTGCACTCTGAAGCACGTTGAGGTGATGTAGGAAGCTCCGGGGGCATGGGGGTTGTGCTAGGTTCTGAGTGAGCAGTCATAGTGGTTTTTAAGTTCTCTGGATTAGGTAGGTTTAAGGCCTGTGGCATTTGCTTTGGTTGATAGATGAGCTAAGACTTGCTAGTTACAGTTGGCCATGGCCTACTGACTATGTTCTGGGCGCCACTTGTGCAAGCCTCCCTCATTAGGGTGAGATTGCTTGTAGACGAGCTTCTTAGCTAGCCATTTTTAGGCACCCAAATCCAGGGATTGCCATCGTAGTATCCTTTTGCCTGCAAGAGATCTTTGGGAATCTAGTGCGGCGTGGTTGTGTGTCTACGGCGATAGCGCCTAGATTGCCTCTTAGGTCGAGATGGTTGATAATTTTGACATTTAGGATCATACTTGTGTGGTCTACCCGGATGCGGTTTTTGCCGTTTTGGCACCCATAGAGACGTGGACTCTTTGGCCTTATGAGCGCTCTTGGTGGGTTTGGGCCTGGGGTCGAGAGCCCGGCACGAGGCCGTAGTTTCCTTCTGTTCAGACTCGGGCTGAAGCATGGTCGTAGGGATTTCTACCGGTGGCTTCGCAAAGGTGGGGGAATTAAGACAGCCCTTGCTGAAGGTCGTCACTATACGCACATTGCCGATAGTAAGATGTATGCGGTTTAGGTTGTAATCCACATTACAGTTTGTTTGCTTCTTGAAAGTGCGACCCAATAGTGACACATTACCGGCTACTTTAGTGTCAAGTAACACATGGAAGAAGGCTGGTAAACTTTCAGACTCGATGGAAATGACCACCTTGCACTTCCCTAGGAGTGAATAAGCGGTACCCCCAAACGGGGTGAGTTTAGTGTTAGTGGGCTGTAGTTTCGGTTGACCAATGCGTGTCCAATGGTCATACGCCAAGATGTTGTAGTTGGCACCTTCATCAATCAAGGCTTCAAAAGAATACATCGCTCTTGCTGCGACTGTGATTTGTAGGTACTCCGGTGCCACTGCTTCTTTGTCCTAATCTGTAAGGTCAGTTACAGTAGCCATGCGGACGTTCAGTGGGGCTTCTAGTATGGGTGGCTCATGTAATGGATGGGAAGGAGGATAGTACTTCTTAATGCGGCTGCCGTCAAAAAAGCCTATTCATTCACCGTCAAGTGTCTCCAACTCGACATTCCCGGTCCTACCAATCATGCGTACTCTGAAAGGCCCTAGCCCCCGAAACTTCATCTTCTGTTTATGTCCTTTTACCGAGTATAGTAGAACAAGGTCCCCTTGTTCGAAGTCTCGCTGCTTGACATGCTTGTCAAACCACATCTTCCGTCGAGCCTTTTCACAAATCAGAGAGTGAGTGGCGAGGAGTCGGGTCTCCGTTAAGCGCTCTAGCTCCATCAAGCGGTTGGTCCAAGCCTCTCTTCCCTCCCAATGCTCCTGGATTGCTAGCCTCAAGCTAGGGATGAAGAATTCTAAGGGTAAAATGGCTTCAGTTTCATACATCAGCCTAAAAGGCGTTTGTCCCACAACCGTTTTATAAGCTGTGCGATAGGCCCACAAGGCCGTCATTAGCTTGTTGTCCCAATCACTTCTTGAAGTAGACATGACTTTTGTAAGCACGTTGACTAAGATTTTATTTGTGGATTCGGCTTGGCCATTAGCCTGAGGGTAATAGGGAGAGGACTTCCGATGAATTATTAGGAAGGTAGAGAGAAAGTGGGCAATCACTTCATTAATGAAGTGTGTGCCTTGGTCGCTTACAAGTTCGATTGGATAGCCAAACCGTGAAATGACCTGCTCCCACAAGAACTTGGCGGTGGTCCTAGCATCATTCTTCCTCGTGGCTTGTGCCTCCCCCCATTTCGTTAGATAGTCGGTTGCCACTATGATGTATCGAGCTTGGGAATATTGTGCTGCAGGACTGATAGGTCCAATAAAATTGATGCCCCATTTTTCAAAGGGTTGTCGGGCTATGACAGGGGTCAACTCCATCTTGTCCTTTCACACAGGCACTTTGGTCCTTTGGCACTCATCATAGTGCTTTACAAATTTAGCTGCATCGCAGAAGAGGGTGGGCCACCATAGCTAGGATTGTAGTACCTTTCGGGCTGTTGTGTCCTTGCTAAAGTGTCCTCCAGCGATTCCGCCATGTGCTTCATTCAATGCATTGTGCATCTCGTGCTCACATACACATTTGCACAATAAACCGTCTTGTCCCAACCTGTAGAGTTGGCCAGCTACTATCAGTTGGTATGGCTGAATTTTCAAGATAAGTCTTTTCAGCATGGCCTTCTCAATGGGTCGCTCTGCTAGTCCATTTTCTAGCACTTGCACTATGTCATCGGCCCAATACGATGTCAGATCAGCTTTAAATAATTCTCGTTCACTAGACAGGTTAACGAGATGGGCATCCGGCAAATCGTCAGGCACGCCTTGCCCAGCGGCTTCTCCTGTGGGTATGCGGGACATGTGGTCAGCCATGTAGTGCTGCTTTCCTTTGCGTACAACCACAGAGAAGTCAAACTCCAGTAAGAGGAGTAACCATCTAGCTATGCGCCCCGTAGCGCAAGGTTTGTTCACAAGGTACAGCAAGGCTTGATGGTCAACAAAGAAGACAAAGGGAGTGGCCAACAGGTAATGCCTAAATTTCTTTACCGCAAATACCATGGCCAACCCCTCCCTTTCTGTCGTGGAATAGTTCATCTTGGTCTCTGTGAGCTGCCTGCTGGCAAAACTCACTGGGTAATCCAAGTTATGTTCACCAGGCTGGCATAGCACGGCTCCAATAGCGAACTTAGAGGCATCTATGTGTACATGAAATGTTACATTCCAGTTTGGGGCTCGCAAGATTGGTGCAGTCGTAAGAGCCTTTTTCAACTCCTCATATGCGCGCTGGCATTCCTCCGTCCACTCAAACACTATCAATAGCTTGTACAATGGTCTAGCTATTAGTGCGTAATTTAGCACAAATCGTCGATAATATCCAATGTGTCCCAAGAAGCACTGAACTCCCTTGTAGTTATCGGGTGGTGGTAAGTCAACAATGACTCTCACTTTGGAAAAGTCAGTAGCAATGCCGTTCCTTGACACTACGTGCCCTAAGATGCATCCGTGTTTTACCTAGAACTGGCACTTTAAGGGGTTCAACGAGAGGTGGTACAGCCTACACCTTTCGAAGACAGCTCTCAATTTCTCCAAGTGTTCGGCCCAACTAGAGTGTAAACATAGGTCGTCTACGAACACTTCCAGTTTGCGCCTAAGCATGTCCTTAAAGATAGTGCACATTAGGCATTGGAAAGTTGCAGGTGCGTTCATTAGCCCAAAAAGCATGACAATGTAGGCAAACGCGCCCCATTCCGTGGCAAAGACAGTCTTGTGCCTGTCGTCAGGGTGCATTTGCACTTGATTGTAGCTCGAGAAACCATCCAGAAAACTATAGGCTTCCTTTCCTGCTACCCTCTCAAGCATGTTCTTGGTGTAAGGTAAAGGATAGTTATCCCTTTTCGTAGTGGCATTCACTTTTTTGTAGTTCACGCACACTCGGATTTTTCCATTTTTTTTTCATGACAATCATGATAGGTGATACCCAGTCCGTGTGCTTGATCTCATATATGAAACCTACCCTCATGAGTTTATCAATCTCCTCTTTCACTGCATGGGCATGCTTGGGATTCATGGGGTAAGGTTGTTGTTTCATTGGCACTGCATCTGGGACCATTGGGATGTTATGAGTCACGACCCTAGGGTCGACTCCCTTAAGTTCAGGCAAATACGTCAATGTACTCTTGCAGGAGCGCAACGAGTTTGGTCTCTTCATCCTCCACCAAGTCATCTGCAACGAACATCGGTCTTGGTTTTTCACCTTTCCCAGCCAAGTTAACCTCTTTGACGTTGGTGGGCCCCTCGATTGGTTCACTAGTCTGACCTTGTCTTTTTGCACCTAACAGAATCACCACTCTGTCACCCTTTTTAAATTTTGTAAACCGTTTGGGCAGATCTTGTGGTTTCCTCTGCCTTTCCACTTCTGAGTCCCTTGCTTGCTTCCTGGCCTCCTCTTTTAGCCTCCTGCACCTCAGGTGGACTGGCAAGTCTTCCTTGGTGCGTTTGACCTTAGAGGGTTGCAGTATCTTGGGATCACTTTCAGTGCTAACTTCCGACTCTGAGTTAAACTCGCATTCCTCACTTGAAGAAGGTGTTTCCCCAGGGGGTCGTAGTTTCGTAGGTGCATCTGTCTTGAGCACTGGGATTACCCATGGTTGTGCTACTTCGGCTTGCTCGTAATCCACGGCTCCTATGCGTTCTAGCCAGGATCTGTCACACTCCATTAGCATGACTCCTTTTTCGTTCCGACTGATCCCTTCTTTCCTAGGCCCTGATTTGTTCTATCGCTTTTCCCTCCGTGTCATACTCTATTGTGTCTATCTCTTCTTCACTCTCTTCTCCCGTAGAGTGACAGTCCTCATACTCCTCATCATCCGGGTCCTGTCCTTCTGACTGCTCGTCATCCCCTAAGCTTCCCTCTTCAATCTCCTTGTCGTCAGTAACTAAAGCCCAGTTATATAGCAAGTTCAGGTCGTGGACCTTGGTCCATTTCCATTCTGGTTTAGCTAACAGGTCATGTAGAGGTTTTAAGTTAGCAGCCAAATTGCCGTCCAATTTATTGGTCAGATACTCTACGATTTCCTGAAGCTCTAATTTGTTGTTGGGGATGCGGGACGAGGCCGGTTTGCCCGAGTTGAGTGAGCTTCCTACCATCATGCAAAGCGGCACAACTGGCTCCTCAGTTGGCATGATTGCGGCTTTAGCAGCCTGCTGATGTGGTCCTTCCTCATCCGAGAATGGTAGGTCAATGGTTGCCAAAACGTGCATCCAATCCCTCTCATCTCAAGGCAAGGAATATATCTAGCGAGCGATCCATAGGGCTTGGTCGTTTGAGTATCACCTTTTAGCATAGCCGAGATGGCAGTTAGGTCAATAGGTGTCGTCGTCCATTGAGCACTTATGCAGTGAATGCATACACTGAAAGTGCAAAAGTTGTGATTTACCCTACCAAGGATGCTTATGCTAGTGATGCTTTGAGTTTCTATACCAATGAGGTCTCTACAATTACTGCAGATGCTTTAAGTCATGACACATATGAAGTTTATGCGGATACTTTTGATGTTGTGAGTATCCATGGAAATGATGTCTTGAATGAGCCTAAAGTGGATGATAGGGTGTGATATCCCGACTTCTAGCAAAAATGGACTTGAAGAACTCTAAAATATTAAATAGGAAAGTTCTCGAGCAAAGTGACTTGGGGATTGTAACCTGACATTTTCCCAGATTAACAAGGATTGTAGCCATTTGACATGGAAATTACCGCGTGAACGAGAGTTGTGAGCCATAAGTCGAAGATTGACCAAACACATTTAAAACTTGGCAAGTAAGGTAAGTTACAAAAGCTTTAAGCTTTAAAGCTTAATGCTTTTAAAAAATTAATAAGATTGAGAGGGGGATGACAATGAACAGGCCACTGCCCCCCTTTTTTAATGGAAAAGACGGTGCACTATTTTTCCCAAATATGGCATCTCCAATTCTAAATTGAAAAGCCCAAATTAAGCTACAGTAATTCGGTGATTAACTCTAGCAATCTCCTCCTCTTCTCAGTTTGATAAGAGGCTTGGATCAAAGCAAGATCATTGGAGAGCCAGATGAATCAATCATGGCATCTCTGGTAGCCTCTCTAGACCTCAAAGATCAAATCACAAGCATCAGATTGCATCTTGAAAGCTTCAAATTGTTGATTTTGCCAAGATCCCTTCCATAAAGAGCTCTTCTTCTTGGTCACAACCCTTCTTCTTCAATTTAGCTATAAATACGAGGCATGGGGATCCATTGAGGGCAGTCCAAGCAAGAGGGGAGAGGCCCTTCTCAGGAATATAGAGCACGAGGGAATGGGGGAAGAGAATCACAAGAATGGGAATTTCTCATCACGAAGACAAGGAGGATATTCTGTGAGCTCTTGAATTCGAATCCTCCATCCCTTCTATTCTATTTCTCTATGGAATCAAGAGTCTTCTTGATTTTTCTAAATTCTTAATAGTCGCCTCCCCCCCGTCAATCAAAATTCCATCAATCTATTTACCCCCAAGCTCCTCTGCCAAAATCCCCTTTTGCAATCTTGTGATTAAAGACCATGCCCCCGAAGAAGAAAGTTATGAAGGTTGCAGAAGCATGAGCTGCCAATAACATTGCAAACACAATTACTACAAACAGAATGGCGAGTATGGGGATTACAAATGAAGCTATGAATACCATCAACCAAGCACCCGTCATGGATCCTCATGTACTATTTTTTAAATAAAATCTGCTAGCATGCCTTCATCCCATGAACAGGCAACAAAAGTTGCATTTGTAAAATAATATTTTATTTGATTCATGTATATAATGTTTTTAAAATAATTCTCAACCCATGAATTCCAAGGGGTAACTTGGGTCTGTACAAGATGACTCTAAGCGAGTGCAAGGAAGGTACTACGTCCCTAAAAGATTTAATATTTTTTATTTGTGTTGATCAAACAAAATTTCTAATGGGTAATTACGGATGCTAATCCTAGGTATATAAGAGACCTCAAGATGAAATTGCCAAAGGATGTTGTTCGTAATTAAACTAACTAAGATTTTCTTCTATTTCAGGCAAGGACCCATGAAACTCCAAGGGAGTTATTCTCAAGTATGAAATTCTTGTTTAGATTCAGTCCAAAGTAGTCCCTAGGGAAGGGTGAATCCAGGAAGACTATTGGAAGGTATTGCCACTTACACTAGTTTTGCCACTTATGCTAAATTGTCTCAATGTTATTAATTTTTGGAAAGAAAAGATTTGTCTTGGAAATAAACTTGTTAAAAGTTTATGTATAATTCATTCGAAATAAGATGTTTGTGATTGCAAGCTAGGTATTGATCTTTTCTAAAAATCATCAAGCTAAAAAGATGGATGACTAAGGACAGATCATCGATTGAGGGAGTATTCTAGTGAGCACAGAATGTTGACTGAGATAGTGTTCTTAATGGCACTAGACCTCCCCAAGGCTAGTGTGAATAAAACCTACTCCAAGGGGGGTTTCACTTTTGTTTTGCATTAGTGAGAATAGACTAATCATGACGTGAAAGCTCTTGTCGTATAGGGAAATCTAGTCGACATTAAGAGGTGAGGATACCAGGGGGCTCTGTTCATAAACTCCTTAAGCTCTTACAAATTGCCAACTACCCTTCAATTTCCAAACTGTGTCTTGGAAGTTCCAATACTAGTTGGGGAACGGAACTTGGAGAGAATAATACTTCGAACAGACAACATCGTAAAAGTCATTTTTCTGAAATGAACTATTAAGAAGGAATTGTTTTACTCCATTTTTGTGTCATGAATTAAAGGCGTGTAACGAATTTGTATCAAGAGATAATTCAAAGAAGTTGTTATTTATATGTTGCAATAAATGTGCTAAGCATCCCCCAAGATTTTAGGATCAAATGAGCATCTCAAAAAGCATGTACAAGCTTTAAACTATAAAGATATGGCTATCAATGTTTTATGATAGCAAGTTGTGTTGAGTATCCAGTCACAAAGTGAAGTTGATAAGCTCAAAGAACAATGCCAATGTCAATGATTAGTTCCAAGAGGCTTTATCCAATGCCCAAGAGCGTTGTCCAAGTGCTAGAGGCTACACAAGAGAGTATGTAGCTATTGGAAGTTAACAACAACAAGGGATTGAAAAAACATGTAGGCTATGCCTGATTTGCTAGAGTGTTTGTTGGTTGGGTTGGGCTCTATTGGAGCCCAACCCAACCAATACTAAATATGACACTTAGAAGGTCTTGAGGTAAGCTAAAACCACCCCATAAAGATGGTGTGATGCATAATTAAACATCATCGCTCCTGCCCATAATGAAAGCCAACACTTTCCTAGTTGCATCATCAATGAATATGGTCAAATAGCATGCCCCCCTATAGACTTTGTATGCATAGGGCCACATATACCACTATGCACTAAGTCAAGAGGCTCACTCCCTTTTCCATTTAAGTTCATTCAGTCTTATACACAACTGAGATTAAAACCATTGCATTCAGTTTTCTACTATTGATTTCAAAGTTGATGATGATGACATGATTGCAGTCACCTTGAATGGTTTGGGAAAGGAATACAAGGCCTTTGACACATCGATCTTTGTAAGGACAAACCCCCTTGATTGGGATATATTACTTGCTTTGTCGCTACATGAGGAAGTCAAGCTTGGCTTGGATACAAGTTCTAGTACCTTGAGTGAGCTAGAGGTAGTAGAGCTTGTGGAGCTTTTCGAGGTTGTGGTGGATACACTCAAAGTACCATGGGCAATAGCAATAGAATGCATGGCAAAGTCAAAACACACAGGGTCAGTGAGGATTTGGATCCTTTAGAGGCAAGGGGAGATCACCTAGAGGCAAAGGTGGTTCTTGACAATCTCATGATCAGTATAACAACGACAAAGTTTGTCCTTAATGTGGGAAGTATGGACACATAGCAAAGGACTGCCATAAAAAGCAAGGTGACATGAAAGCAAAAGGCAGACACTATGGCAACTATGCATCTTTCAGCAACACTCATGATGATCAGATAGATAGGTTGTTTTCTATGCATCTTGTTTCTAAGGATATGTCTAAGTAAGGCAATGTTGATGAACAATGGTATATAGACTCATGTGCATCCAATCATATGATTCCGCATCGTGAGTAGTTTGATGAAATGACTACGTGCTCTCATGGCTATGTATGCACTGGTGATGATACACAACATGATATCAAGCATACAAGTGTAATACCACTAGTCATGCATGATGACTGAAAAAAGAGACTATATGATGTGTTACATGTACCATCTATCACTAAAAATCTACTATCTATTGGACGAATAGCAACAAAACAGAATCTACAAGTTAGATTTAATAAAGATGGATGTTTTATTAAAGAGTATGAAAATGGCTACAAACTGATTGCTAAAGGCAAAAGAGATAGCAAGATGTTCATTTTGAATGCTTCTATTTCTGAGTAAAAGGCATCTATGTTTGCCCATGATAAAGGAGTAGTTGGAGATGTGAAAATCTGGCATAAGTGCATTAGTCATGTAAACATACAAAGGCTAAAAACTATGCAATAGAAGGAGATTGTACTTGGTTTTCTAAAGTTCAAGTACATGGATTCAGGACATGTATGTTTCGCTTGTCAATTTGGAAAGTAAGTAAGGTTTCCATTTGTTAGACATGTGAGAAACAGTTCTAGACCTTTGCAGTTGGTGCATTATTCAGATGTATGGGGTGCAGCCCATAATGCATCTTTTGGCAGTGCTAGATATTATGTACCATTTATTGATGATTTCAGTAGATATACATGGATGTATATTATGAAGCACAAAGATGAGGTGTTGGATGTCTTCAAGGATTTTTAAAACACATATTGAAAATGAATTTGGATGTTATATCTCATACTTGAGATTTGATGGAGGTGGTGAGTATGTTTCTTGAGTGTTTGATAAGTACTTGACCAAGTTACACATTAAAAGGTAGCTTATACGCAGTTATACACCATAGTAGAATGATGTGGTAGAGAGAAAAAATCAAGTGCTTATGGAAGTTGCAAGGGCATGCTCAATGAAAAGAATTTGTCGAATGGTTATTGGGCTAAAGTAGTTCTAATTACAGTTTATTTCTTGAATAGAATACATACAACTAGCATTCATGATCTTACACCATATGAGAAATTGTATGGTCACAAGATGGATATCAATCACCTTAAAGCCTTTGGCTACATTGCTTATGTACATGTGCCTAATGCAAAGAGAAAGAAGTTAGATCCAAAAGCTATTAGTGTCTTTCTTGGCTATACACAGGATAGAAAAGCTTATAAGTTCTACAATCTATCTACTTATGAGACATTCATCAGTAGGGATGTAGTATTTGATGAGTTGGCACCATGCTATGGTAGTCAAAATGTAGTGGTACCTAATGGTGTTAACCCCAGTTCAAGACGGAGAAAAAGAAGTCCAAAGAATTCCAAGAAAACTCCAAATGTGGACACAAAGGAAGGAGCATGAAGGGAAATGGCCAAAAGAGCAAGGGCGGTCTCAAAAGCTAAGCCAAAGGCAAAATCACATTTTTAAATGCTAGGTGCCCATAAAAATTTTGTAAAAGAGCACCAGGCTCCCTCTTATGCAAATTGTAAAGGGTAGAAGGGCACAGGTAAAGAGAAAGGGTAACTAGAAGGGAATGGGAAAAGAGGACCTTGCCATAATGGCCGGTCATGTAAAAAAGGGGATGGGTACCCAAAGGGATAAGGGCTTTGTATATTATCTCAAAAAGTCAACGAGAAGCTCATTCTTTAGTGTGTGGCAAAGTGGACTCTTCTTCTTCTCTCCTTCTCTTCTCTTGCTTGCTTGTGAGTGCTTGAGTGAGGGAATGAGTGTGTGAGGGTGGGGAACTTGGAGGTGAAGCTCTCCATCATCTCATTCTTCTCTTCTCAACCCTTATCTCGTCTTGTGTGTGGATATGGAGGATGGAGCTTGGAGGTGGAGGCTTGAGGTTGCTTGAGCTCGCAACATGAATTGTGGAGCTATCAATGTGCTTAAAGGAGGAGGGCACTCAATCGGGCATTGAGGTAAGCTCACTACACTTGTAGAGAGGGATAGCGCATTGACTATGTGAGAGGTAGTCATTAGTGCTCACTTGAAACACTTAAAGGAATAAGTGGTCCATGAATGTAAGCACTACTACTAGACCATCACAGCTTGTACATTCTGATGTATGGGGACCTTCACAAAATGCATCTCTTGGGGGATCACGTTACTATGTGTCATTCATAGATGACTATAGTAGGTACACATGGTTGTATGTGTTGAAGCACAAGAGTGATTTCATGGATGATTTTCAGGACTTCAAGAGACATGTGGAGAAAGAATTGGCTTGCTACATCTCATGCTTGATATCTGATAGTGGTGGAGAATATGTCTCTAAAGACTTTGATCACTTCTTGGCAGCCCATGGGATAAAAAGGCAATTGACATGCTCTCAATGGCTCCCCATGCCTCTTATTTATAGCTAAATTAGAGAAGAATGGTTATGGCTAAGAAGAAGAGTTATTTATGGAGGGAATCTTGGAAAAATCAACAATTTGAAGCTTCCAAGATGCAATCTGATGCTCAGACCACAAATCTTATGGTTTCATTGGCTCTGAAAGGGGGGTAAAACTCCAAGACACCTGCTTAGAATTCTTCCAAATCACTCCTTCTTCTTCTCCCTATTCGAAGTGCTATTTGTGCTACGTGTAAACTGCAATCGCGATGCACACAATTTTGCCAATCCTTCTTTTTGCATTAAATCTCCAAAACTAACTGAAAAAGCCACTTGTATTTTTACATGACACCTTGTTCTAGAAGTTTCCATAGCTTTTTAGGATATTTACAATAAATAATATCCAAAATATAAAAAATATGCTAGTTTTGTCCAAAAATCTAGTATTGTTGGACCACTAATATGACACATAACTATCGTTCACATGGTAACTTCCATGATGAGTGGCTACAGTCCTTGTCAATCTGAAAAATGTTAGAGTTCTTGAAGTCCATTTTGCGAGAAGTTGGAAAGATTTTAAATTAAATTTGGGATATCACAAAAGCACATAGAATTTTATTATCATTTTATCAAGGAAATGGCACTTGCATGACAAATAGACCTACTTCATGTGAAGACTGAGTACCAAGTAGCTGACATCTTTACCAAATCACTTGGTAGAGATAAGTATGTTTATTTGAGAGAGCTACTTGGGGTGCAATAGTTGACTTGAGCTTGAGGGTGAGTGTTGAGAATCAAGCTCACCAACACTGACTCTATCTCGTACAACTATAACTAGCTGTTATCAGTCATATGTGTGTCAATAATCGAGTCAGTTAGACTTAACCACAGTTTGGTAGTACAATCTGTTAGTGACCTAGTTACATGTATTATGTGTGACTTAGATTTTGTGGTGGGAAACACACATTATGTTTTTGAATAATGAGAATGGGAGAGTACACTGCCCTCCACATTTGAAACCTCCATGCCTTTGCCTATCTCTTCTTCTTCCTTTTAAGAAGATGGATCAAGAGTTTTATCCTAACCTTGTGAGATTTGATGGACTATGGAATTTTAGTATTGGAGTCATTACTCTCATTCATTGATGGATTGTGGAATTTTAGGATTTGGAGTCATTACTCTCATTCATCTCTAAGTTAGCATTTTCTATGGGTGGAGCATCAAAGGATATGTCAATCTTGTTGTCAACCATTAGTAGTTTAGAGGTGGGAATCAAGTCAGTAGGGTGATATCCCATTTGCTTGTAGTCAAGTACTTCTTAGTGCTTCAATCATTCCAACTCACAACACATACATTCATAAGCAAATCCTTTTTTTGGAAGGCTTTGGATCCCCCAGGAGTTGCTCTATTGTTTGGCCATTGGTGTCGTAGTCAATGGAGTCAGTATCAATGATATCTTCATTTTTGCCATTTGTAAGTTCTTCCTCCCATAGTTTTATTTCCTTAATGAATACACCTTGCTCTCACATTAGGGAAACAAAGAGGTCATTATAGTAATCGAATAAGACTTGATGGAGGTTTGTCCTTTTGTGGGTTGGGGCCGTTTAGCAACTTGTTGAAGACTAAGATGTTAGCTTTTGTTTTACCATGGAAACATAGCTGCCATTGGCTTAATATTTTATGAAAACCAAGCTATTTGTAAGTTAGGATAGCCCTTGGTGTGGGTTTATGGCACTAAGTCAAGGGTCATCATGAAGAGAGGCACTGAGATATAATCAAAGTGAGGGCTAATACTTTGAGTAGTGGGTTCTTGTACTCCCTACTAGCTTAGGTGTTTGTTTGTGATTCCTCCATGAATGGTAATTCAAGAGTGTTGAGGGTTTGTATCAAATCCTGCTCATCCTTGAGGCATGAAATGTACCTTAGGAGAGATTATTGGGTAGGAGGGTACTTAGTGTCTACATGCAATAAGTTGGAAATTATATCAAGATCGATTGGCAAGTTCTCTAAGTCTCCATTTTGATAGCTAAAATTGCAATGAGAATTGAAATTGCAAAGAGAGAGAGAGAGAGAGAGAGAGAGAGAGAGAGAGAGAGAGAGAGAGAGAGAGAGAGAGAGAGAGAGAGAGAGAGAGAGAGAGAGAGAGAGAGAGAGAGAGAGAGAGAGAGAGAGAGAGAGAGAGAGAGAGAGAGAGAGAGAGAGAGAGAGAGAGAGAGAGAGAGAGAGAGAGAGAGAGAGAGAGAGAGAGAGAGAGAGAGAGAGAGAGAGAGAGAGAGAGAGAGAGAGAGAGAGAGAGAGAGTGTGTGTGTGTGTGTGTGTGTGTAGGGTTAAGAATGAGATGAGTGGTCAACCACATTGGCCTTTAACCCAAAAACCTCCCACCTAAAGGTCAATGTGCCATTAAGGGGAACAAAAGAATGAGAGAATGTGTGAGGTATAATACATGCGGATTACCCTCACCTAATGCCCTTTAACTCCTTGCGATGTGCAAAATTTTTAGAGAGTAGACTCTTGGTAAGAAAAATCTACAGCATTAGCATCAGTATGAAATTTGATAATCCCAACTCACTTATCCTCAACACTTGATGAATAAAGTGATACCTCACTTCTATGTGCTAGTTTTTTGCATGAAACAAGGTATTCTTTGTTAATATGATGGCATGTTGACTATCATTATGCAACAATGACATGCTTTCACTAAGGCCCAAGTTTCCCACGAGATAGGTAAGCCATATGAATTCTTTGCATGCCATTATGGCTGTAATATACTCAGCTTTAGTGATAGATAATGCCATGCTTTTCGGCAAATGAGACATCCATGAGATTGCACCACCATATAAGGCAAAAACATGTCCTATTATTGACTTTTTGCTATCAATATTCCCTACATAGACTACATCTATGTATTGAAATACACTACTTGGTACTTCCAAAGTATATGCATATATCTCTTGTACCATTCAAGTACCTCAAGATGCCTTTCACTACTTCCCAATGCTTCTTTCTAGGATTTGATATGTACTTGCTCACTACTTCCGCTATAAATGCAATGTCCAAGCGAGTGGCAATCTTAGCATACTTGGGATTGCCCACACAGAAAAATAGGAGACATTGGCCGTTTCAGCATCCTCCTCATTATATTTTGGACAATCATCAATAGTTAGTCCCACACATGGAGGCAATGGAGTACTAATTGCCTCCCCCCCCCTCCCCCTCCATATTGAAATATTGCAACACTTTGTTAACACAGTCCTTTTGGAATAAATAGAGCAATGTATTTTTCCTATCCTTGATTATGTGCAAGTGAGAATGTAATTTTCATGTCCCAAATCCTTCATTTCAAAGGTTTCTATTAACTTTTTCTTCAAGGCATTAATCTTATTCTTATTTTTTCCAACTATCAAATATCATCCACATAAATGATCAACACTATCAAGCTACCATCTTTAGCCTTTCTATTGCATAAGAAGTGATTTGTTTCACTTCTTTTGTAGTTATGAGACTGCATAAAGGCATCAAACTTATTGTACCATTCATGTGGGGCTTGCTTTAATCCATAGAGACTCTTTTTTAGCTTGCACATAAGCTTTTATTTTCCATATTCCACAAAACCCTCTAGTTGCTATATGTATATCTCATCATGAAGTTCACCATATAAAAATTTCATTTTGACATTTGATTATACAAGGCCCATGCCATCTTTAGCCACCAAGGCAATCAGGGTGCAAAGAGTAGCCAATTTCACCATAGCTGAAAAGATCGCATCAAAGTCCACACCTTTTTCTTGTTGAAAACCTTTGGCTACTAACCTTGCCTTGTACTTTGATTTATCATCACCTATAACTTATAAATCCACTTGGAAAGCATTTTTTGCTCTTTGGCAAAGGAAATGACTCTAAGTCTAATTTTTCATAATAGAATTCATTTTAAACAGTATAATTAGCTTTTGTAAGAGGACATTTTGGCACAAACATCATAGCCAAGAAGATTTTATACTCCCTGTTGTGGTGGTCAACTCTTTTCAAGCATGCAGCCCATTCAAGCAATATGATGAATGTCAACAAACCAAAGTAAAAGTCAAGAAAGGTAATATGGAACTTTTCTCTATAATTATATGCTAGTCCTTTGAGAAGTGGGTAATAGACTTCATGGGATCCATTAGTCCTATTGCCTAATATTCCCAAGTATGCTATAGTATGAGGCTAGGGCCATGCAAAATAATGATACTAGAACCACTGTCAAATTCTTATGGGAATAAGTGATCTCAAGATTTGGTTGCCTTGTTGAGGGATTGTTAACCACACCAAGAAATGCATTTTCTAAATAAGGTCATTGAACATCACCTATCTATGTTCTCAATCCTATATCAAAAGTCCAACCCTTTCTATCCTCAAATTAATGCTTAAGTAGAGACAATTAATAAGTTCCTTGTTAGTATCTTGAACAAGATTGTCTCAACCTTGCGATGAGATGAGGATCTTGAACAAGATTGTCTCAACCTTGCGATGAGATGAGGATCATAGCTCATGGTTCCACTTTGGGCTTATCATATAGCATACAAGATAGTCACAAGACAAACAACCTCTGACTTATGGAACTAGATGCACCAAAAGAGTTGCTTCATCACCCCTTTCTAGATAAGATCCTAATTGAAGAGGAGCTCCACATCACCAATTGCTTTAATGGCCCCTCATTTCTCAGTGACATTATGTCTTACCTATGTGTACTCATGGTTCAATCTTCAGACCTAGACACCCTCGATAAGCTTAAGTATAATCCTAATTTCTATGACTTGGTCCCTAACACAACCATCACAATAAATGAAAGCACTCTTTCTATAAATATCTCATTCTTAGCTAGCCTAAAACTCAAAAGTTCATACACACACTTAAATTGAGTTCCCAAGCTCAAAAGCTTTTCTTCTTTTTTGTAGGGGGAGAGCTTACAACTATTCTAAATCTTCTCCAAACCTTCCAACCCCTCCATACGAGAGAAATTAACCATTGCGAACACCCTAACTACCCATCCGTAGTAAAATTTTTGTGGTAAAAGGTTAAATAGGTAAAGAGGAGGTAAGTGAATTAAATTTCATTCTTTCTTGATGGATAATTCCAATGAACATTTATCTTTTTTGCAAATGGCAGCTCAATAGGACCCTCCAATGCAACCCACACCTCTCCTACTATTGATTATAGACCCTCTAAGTGAAGATAAAATAGTGTTTACTACAACAAAGGTAGGACTTTGACTTGGAGGTAAGCATGTGGGGAGTGGGACACCTACAATTCTGAATCTTGGCCAATCTTGAAAGCCTAGTGAATAGGTACCAAACCACTCGAGAGCTCATAGATAGTTGTGGCTTAGCTAAATATGTTTGAGCCACAAAAACCCATGTTCATTTCATGATATCCTTGCCTCTAATAAAAAATTATAACTTGGGTACTAGACCTAGGTACTGGACCAATAGGTTATCTTATGCCTTGAGGTTTAGCTAATGATTTGAAGAGAGAGAAGAAAATTTTGAACTTACCCCAAAGCTAGTGGAGAAGCCACTGAGGATCTAGGCTAGAATAGGAAAGTACAATAGAGCACAAAGAACATCCCATGTTACATGAGGCCATATACAAAGGTGATAGTAGTCACTCTTGGGAGAGAGCCATGCAAGTGGGATTTGATCCCTTTGCCTAGTGAAAAACGTGCTTTGCTATGCAAGTGGGTGTACAAGTTGAAGAGTACTCTTGGATGCCTTAAACCAGCCTATAAAACTAGATTGGTTGCTAAGGGTTTTAAGTAGGAGTATGGTGTTGACTTTGATGAAGTCTTCTCTCTTGTACTCAAGTTGATTATCCTATGCTTAGTATTGTCTTTGGTTTCGTAGCTAGATCTAGACCTCTATTAAATGGATATCAAGATGGATTTCTTACATAGGGACTTACATGATGAGATTTATATTAAACTTGATGTAGAATTGGGTCTTAGGCCACCAACGAGAAGAAGCCTGAGTATTAGGACTTAGGAGGTGATGGACAGTCAGATGAGGGCGATTCTAATGATGAGCATGAGAATTGCTGCTCCTTCAGTGTGAGGAGAGTGAAGGGGAGATTGGTACGATAAAATACGACATTGAGGGATGCATAATCGAGCAAATATGAGAAGATTAAAAACCACGCAAGGGGAATGCCTTTAGAGTCAAAAAATGAGTCATGTGCATGGATTGCGATCGCACTTGGCTAGAGCACATAGGCACAATGTTCCAACCAAGTGCTATGCCCATATATAGAACGGATTCACCTTCCGATCCGCAACCACCAGGGGGAAACTTCCTCTTCTAGAGAAGGTGGAGGGTTCGATTCAGAGTCAAAGTGAGTTCAAATAGTGATCCCAAGATTCCTCAACCTACCAAAGACTAGATGCACCAAAGGGGACCTACCTGTTCACTTCAGGTACCAAAGGATAAAGGAGGACACAGCCTAGGGACACACAAGCAAAAGAGCAAAGAAAACCACAAGACCTACCAAAGAGGTTCACTAAGTTCCAGAAAGGCGATAGGGTAGTGATCTTGCTGGGAGCCAAACACGAGGGGCAAGCAAGTGAACCAATAGAAGGACCCACCAAGGTTAAGGAGGTCAATTTAGCCAGGGAAAGGGGGACACCTCGATCTGTCTTCATAGCCAATGACCTAACCAAGGAAGAGGAAGCAAGTCTCATTGCTCTCTTGCAAGAGTATATAGACGTCTTTGCTTGGTCCCTGGAAGAACTCAAAGGGGTAGATCCAAGTGTATGATTCATAATATACCCATGACACCCGATGCAATGCCAATCAAGTAGCGACTGTATCCCATGAATCTAAAATACACTCACATTGTCAAGGAGGAAATTGATAAGCTAATGAGAGCATGATTCATCTATGAGATTGAGCACATAGACTGGGTTTTGCCCATAGTCATCGTATTGAAATAGAATGGAAAAATCAGAGTGTGTGTCAACAACAAAAAAATAAACATTACCATGAAGAGAGATAATTATCCATTGATATATACCAAACACATGCTCAAAAGAGTAGTTGGTAAAGAGGCCTGGAGCTTCCTAGATGGCTTCTCAGGGTACAACTAGGTGCAGGTGCACCTTGACGATAGGCACAAGATCACCTTTGCCACTGAGTGAGAAATCTTTGCCTACATGGTCATGCCCTTCGGGTTGACTAATGCACCAGCTACCTTCCAGCGGCTCATGTGTGCTATATTCAAGGACATGTGTTGCGCCAAACACACACTTTATACACAAGAGGAAGCTCACTCAAGAACACAAGAAGAGAGATGGAGGCCAAAACGTTTTCTTGTTGATTTCTTCTTCTTCTCTCACACACTATACAATGTACATAAAGTATAGATAAGATACAACATAAAGAAAGTGGTCTACTAAGTCAAATAGTGCATAACAGACTACACTAATCGACTGGCATTGTGTCTTTGCCAGCTGTAGGTAGGTGTAACAAACTAAATATAATAAGTGATAAGTTAGTTGCAATGTGAGTATCATAATGACCACCAACGTGCTAAGTGTAGACGTGCAGACCCATCTAGTCAGGCGGTCCATCATCAATGTCCGCACATGTTGAGCTTGCCTTCTCAACAACTATCACTGAGATAGACGATGAGGATGAGGAAGCCATAGAACTAGATTACCTAAGCATAACGGTCACTACCAAGTAAACACACATATTCAATGCATTGATCGATGAGGGAGCACTAGCTTCAAATTCGCAAACCATAGCCTATATCCCAATAATGCCAAACTCAGCTCATATGGGGGCCGATCATATGCACTCTTCGGGAAGTGCAAGGTTGCCATCTCTATCGAGTCTGAAAGCATACCAATGATCTTCTATGTGTTGCCAAACACTAAAGATGTAGCTTCGGAATCGATGTTAGGATGCATGTTTAAAAAGTAAACTCATTGCAATGTTGACTACGAGTCCCAACAAATTTACCTTGGCACCGACAACATACGTATTGTCATAGCTTTTAGTAGGGGCTACATAACTCCATCAAAGTCTGCAAAGCCACTGGTAGAGAAACCCACCATCAATTCTAAGGAGGGGGTCATGACTCGTCACAACCCACCAAGCCTCAATGCCAGCAACATGATGAACCCAAAGCTGAAGCCCATGAACCCTAATTCAAATGGATACCTAAACATCAAGGACCATTGCCTAGGAGTAGACAGCCATGCCCTCGCGAGGCTACAAACCCACACTCAAAACCTAGGAGGCATCAACAAACCTATCAATATCAACAAATGGTCAAGCCGCGATGGGTCCCAAAGACCTTATTGCAAGCGCAAGGCTATTATGAGAGTAACACCCAATTTTTCCACATCTTTCTTGTACTTGTGTGCTCTCTTCTTCCTCAACACCTCCAGCTCTTTTGTGGCTTTAGTGATCTTTTCCATTTCAGCTTGCAGGTCTTCATATAGCCCCACGATCTCTTCGTTGTGTCTTCGTAGGTGCCGTATGGCCTTGGTTTCTTCATCCAATCTTGCCTACCATTTAGCTTCCATCTCCTCTTCAGCCTGTAGGGTTGCTCCTTCAGCTCATTAATTTCACTTTGGGCCATGGCTATTTGGCATGTTTTCTCCAATTGGAATGTATCCATGGCCTCCTTTTCTACTTCTAGCTTTGTCATTGCAATTTTTTTCTCCTCCTTGGATTTCTCTAGTTGAGAGAGAAGCTCCTTGACATATTCATTGTACTCCACAGGCGACCTCTCCGTTGTGGGAATGGAGGTTGTGGAGGTCCGCACCTTTTGCCTCTTCGGGTCTTGTCTAGACTTGACACCCTGCTATTGCTGTCGGTCTTTTGGTGCTTGCTAAAGGGGTCCCTTCTCCTACTCCTTGACTTATTTCTTTATTCACGAAGTATTGGATCCAAGCCATTAGGTTGTTGGCATCCACCTGGGTCGTGGAACTAGGTGTGGACATGGTGGTGGTAGTGGTGGGTGCCATGAGAGTATGAATGGGGGTGATTGGGGCCTTGCCCTTGCCTTCTTGCACTTTAGGTGGCATAAGTTCCAGTACATGGGTGCTTGAGCTCCCCCCTTCATCTTTAGGCACGTTCATGGGCTCCGGCTCGTCTTGCCTGGACTGTTGCTCAATGGATCTGCATGTAGCAAGGGCTATGTCTTCCTCATTCTTCCTTCTCAGCGCTTCCTTCTCCCCTTCTTGCTTTCTCTTTCTTTCCTCCTCAGC
Organism: Lygodium microphyllum; assembly: GCF_053477565.2. NCBI lineage: Eukaryota > Viridiplantae > Streptophyta > Polypodiopsida > Schizaeales > Lygodiaceae > Lygodium > Lygodium microphyllum. The sequence goes on from NC_141156.1 coordinate 127,602,249, forward strand.
CTTTTTGGAATCCTTGCGATCCTTTTGTAAGTTTGCTTTCTCTTTTTTCCTCCTCTACCAGGTTTGGGGTTAGCACAATGTGTACTTGGCGAGTCTCTTCCCCCTCTCGCATGGTGAGGGTGCCATAGTCCTTGTGAAAAGTCTGTAAGAACTCTGCACAATGGATCTAGTCTACCCCTCGGCCTACTGCTTCCATGTAACTCTGCAAGATGCACTACTCAATGATTTGCCTCACAACCTGTTCTTCGATGGCCATGTCTTCTAGGTTGAAGACATGTTGGAACTTAAACTGTCGTGTTTCCACCAAAAGGCCGTATTTTGCATGCTCTTCTTCTAAAAGAGGCAAATTTTTTGTCTTTTCTTGGCCTGCTATGATGGCTGCCTGTCATGAAGCCACATTTACCATTAGTTTTTTTTCAGAATAATTACAAGCAAAAGAAAATGACTACATACTTGCTGAACAGAAATGTAGAAGTAAATTTTTTCTTCAAGTAGTCTATTGATTTTAAATTTTATTGTTTTCCTCAATCACAAGTTGTTTCACCCTTCCATTTCTATTTATAGACATTGATTGAGGTTTCTAATGTGTGCTTTTCCTTTACTGTTTTCCTTATGTGTTTGGTTTGATCCCCCCCTCGAAATGAGGAGAATCCATCCTAGGATTAAAGGGTTAGAGGATGAAGGGCCTTAAGCACATAATCTTAGTGTTTTACTTCCGCATGAGCCAAGCATAGAAATTTGGATTATATTCTAAATTACCATACCTATCCGTGTCGAAGAATGGATGCCTACATGCGTAATGTAAGTGAGGACATCAAGCAAGAAGTCATTGGAGTCCACTCTGCTAGCAATGTGCAGCTCCTCCTCGGTGAGGATGCAATCTAAATAGGGATGTCCCCTAATGTGTTCTTCTAGGGGTTGATTACGAATGGTAGTCAACACCCTATAGGAAGTTGGAGCTACATAGTTTGGATTGTATTCTAATGCCTTGATTGTGCATTGCTACTCAATGTTGGTCATGATTTGGCATCCCTCTAGCTCCCATTGCAATCAAAGAGCATAGCATTTCTGCGAGAAAGAGGAGTCATTGTCACCAAGATGTTTCAACTCGATTTCTTGGTCTATGGCCATGATCATGTTCTTGTTATACGACATAGTGAGACGTTGTTTGATTGCCTATTCTCAGGATATCTCAGTGGTAATTAACTCCTTAGTTGCTTTGGAAGACTTAACAAACACAAATTCTGATTCCTCCCAAGAGCAAGGGAGTGTATGCACTTCCATTGCTATAGGATCTTCCAATAGACCTAAGTCTAGTTGACCATAGCTTTTAGCCAGTGTCATGAAAGTAGCATCCAAGCATCTAAGGCAAGCAATCAAGTCATCCCCTGTATTTTCAACTAAGTTTGCAACCAAGGTTAGAATTGATCGCCCCTCATAAGAGGGTCTAAGGCCCTTAGGTGGTCGAGGTTCAATGGAACTAGAGAGTTCAGCAGTAGCCGATGGTTGCTACTTGGTTTGCTCTTGAGGTTGCAACTTTGCCTCATGTTCAATGGGTTTGGTTGAAGTTGTGGGTGTCACACCACTAGGTGCTTCTAAGGTCTGAGGGGCATTCACGAGACTAGATTTGGGTGGTTTGTTAGTAGCGGGTTGTAGTTTTGGGCAATAGATTGTGGTTTAGGCTCGGCTGTTGGAGGTTTTGTGGACTTAGTAGCCTGGTTCTCTTGTGGCTTGAGTGCATGACTTGTCTAGATATTTTGAGTGGTAAAGTTTGAGGGAGGCTTCTAAGGAGTGCCTTTGGTCATCTTCGCTTTAGACACCCAAATACTGACACAAGAAGCAACCTCGGCATAGGAAGAGCAACAAAAACTGAGAGGAGAAATGGAAATGAAGAACAGAGGCTGATAGTCCTGGGTTAGAGACATGGGAAAAGCCTCGAGGACATGAAGAGGAGACCACTAATAGGGCCGATTGCACCCATTCCACCAACCTTAGATGAACTCCCAGCCAATTTCCACATAAATTTTATCGTCTAGGAGCAACAGGAAAGTGCATGATAGCCTTTTGATCTTAACTTCCACTTTCCCACCAACTTGCGCCGAGTCCTCCCCATTAAGGTGGTGGAAGTGGTGATTTCCATCAAAAGTAGGCTAGGAGACAGATGGCTGAAGGAGAGAGAGCAGAACCCCACCCTCTGGGGTATGGAGGGTGCAAAATTTTGGTAGGACAAGGTTTTTGAGATCCCAAGATTAAACTGGGCTACGAGTGCCATCCTACATGGAGATGGTGCCTTTATGACATAAATCTAAACACTTGGGTAGCGTTCTAAAACACCCTCCCATTCAAACGCAATGACTCAATATTCATGCCATACCCCCGAAGAATGGGAGTGGATTTTGACCCCAATGTCCATGGCTGGTACGACTTTCCCGTAATATACAATGCCAATTGTACCATGCCAAAGGAAGCCCTCATCTTTACCCTAGAAAATCTAGGTGACTCTATCATTCATTTTGTGGATGAATTCTCCTCGTGCCCCAACCTTGCATTCATTACTACCTGTAATTACCTTAGGCTACTTAGGATACTACTTAGGCAAAATCCCACCCCACAAGAATGCAACCTTCTACCCCTTTTCTTTGATCCCAATGCCATATAAATCTGTGTCATGGCTCAACTAATAATACACGCCACTTTTCTCCCCTCATTTTGTTTATTTCTTCTAGAGGATATGAATGATAGCCACTTGATGTGTTGCAATCATCCATTTCTCTCTAACACCATTCTGCAAGTCCGCCTGAACCTCAAAGGGTACTTGCAAAGTTTGCAATTCCTAAATAAGTCTCTTAGGCCCCCTTCTCCACCCCACTCGGACAATGAAGCTTAGCTCTCATCCTGCTTATGTAATTTATACCCAAAAAAAAAGGAGGAGGAGAAGAAGAAGTAAGGAAAGAACATAAAACAAAAGAAAAAGAACAAAAAAAATAAAGAAAGCAAGAAAGAAAAAGAAAGCAAAGATGAAAAGCAAAAATCACAACGAATAGTAGTTCACCCCACATAGGCCACAATCACTGCACCTAGGGGTTCTCAAATTAGGTACGCCACTATCTCAAATTAGGTACGTCTAGTGGCCTCGGTCAGCAGACTGGCTCCATCGCTAACCCCTTAGCCTCATTTTGATCCTCCACTTCATGCTTAGGGCACATTAAGGGCAAGACATGCCTAGGGAGGTAGCACTCTCCTATGGTTAGAATTGTCACCCCAAGCTACACACACCACACCTCCCTTATGCACAAATTGGGTCCTCAAGTGTGGGGCAACACCTAGGTTGACCCTACTCCCAGTCCCACTAGCATGAGCACAATGCACCACACAACAAACCAGGCACACCCCCAGGTAGTGCACCTTCTTACATTTTCAAGTATAAACAAAGGCTCCAATCCCCAGCTTCGGAGGCCCAATCATCCATGCAATGTGCTCCCGACTTCCACCACCTTAACCGAGTGATCTGATTCTTCCCAAAACCAATTCCCCCAAGACCCCATCCTCTTCGACTCACATGTCCGCCCTTTAAAATTAGTGAACCATCATCAACTCACAATCGCAAGTGTCCTGGAACTAGCACCTGCCTAAGCGAGGAGTCATCTTATGTGACAATGTCACCATGCAAGCGAAACAAGGCGGAGGTAAACCGAGGTATCCCCAATCAAAAAGTGAATGAAGAAGCTCATTTGGAACATCACCAGAGAAGGCAACCGCAGAGGGCCAAAAGACGGATCTGTCCAACACCATCATGAATTTCAAAGATAGATCTATCCACGTGCCATTCTCCAAGCAGGGATCCATTTAACACCATCTTCAATTTCAAAGGAAAAATCCCCTCAAAGCCAGCATCGAAGAGGGACCCACCCCAACTACATCTTCAATTTCAAGGGTTGGTCCACCTAACACCAACCTCCACAAGGGCTTGTATACAAACTCAAAAAAGTCATCTAGCTATACCCATCTCTCCTTCCATCCACTCCACATCAGTGCCATGAGACTGGCACTAAACTAGGAGGGGGGTAATGTTAACCTTAGCACAAGCAAAAAGCAAAAAAAGTGGAAAACCACAAGTTGGGTCATCTAAAAGGGATAGCCCATGAAGGAATCAGACGCAATGGAAGAGGCAGGATGAAAAATGACTAAAAGCGCAACAGCAGCCTCTAAAATCAAGTCAAAGGCAAAAGTGCATTTTTAAACACAAGGCACCCTAAAACTATTGTAAAAGAGCGCCAGGCTCCCTCCTATACAAATTGTAAAAGATAGGTGGGCATAGGTAAGAAAGAAGAAAAATAAAAGGCACATAGAAGAAAATGTAAAAAAGACCTTGCCACAATGGCTTATCATGTAAAAAAGGGGATAAAGGGTGACCACCCAAAAGGAATTTAGGGTTTTTTATATAAATTTAAAAAGTGAATGAAGAGCTCATTCTTTAGTGTGTGGGAAAGTGGACTCTTCTTCTTCTCTCCTTCTCTTCTCTTGCTTGCTTGCTTGTGAGTGTTTGAGAGAGGGAGTGTAAGTGAGTGAGGGAGGGAGTGTGTGAGGGTGAGAGATCTTGGAGGTGAAGCCCTCCACCATCTCCTCTCTTCTTCTTCTCTTCTCTTCCCTTCTCTCGTCTTGCGCATGATGGCTATGGAGGATGGATCTTGGATGAAGAGACTTGAGGATACTTGAGCTTGCATCACGAATCATGGAGCTCTCAGAGTGCTTGAGAGAGGAAGCAACTCAATCAGCCATCAAGGTAAGCTCACTATACTTGTAGAGAGGGATAGTGCTTCGGCTATGTGAGAAGTAGCCATTAGTGCTCCCTTGAAATGCTTGAAGGAATAAGCGGTCTGTGGGTCTTGGCGGTTGAGTGAGAGCACCCTTTACAACATAGGACATGCCTCACATATTCTTGGGATGCATATCACATGTGATCGTTCTAAGAGGCTCCTTTACTTGTCATAGAAGGAGTATATCCAAAAGGTCCTTGAGCGATTTCATATGTAGTATGCCAAGTCTATTAGAGATGTTCTTTACCTTTTCATGTATGTTGAAGAGTCAAGCTCATAGTCTTTGGTCAGTTGTCTACCTTAGTTGAATAAGGTTAATTCATACTAACTTAACCATGGTTAGATCTAGGTTACTTGTTTTGTTTGTATGAGTGTGTTGTACACAATTGACTGACTATGTAATGATAATGGATTGAATGGGGAGCATGACTGCTACCCTTATGGATTGGCCTTTGTCCATTTTCTCTTTCTGGTTCTTTACATGGTATCAGAGCTTCGAATCAATACTCCATTATTGAGCTCGGCTACCTGCACTGATCCAGCAGCCATAGCTAATGGCTATATCAGAACATAGAAGATTCAATCAATGCACAAGGTTGTTTTTGAATGAAGCGGTGGAGCCGTAGGGCTTGCTGCAGGTCTTTGGAATTAACATAATCACAAATAAGGGAGGTCAAGGAGTATACATTATGGTGCAGGTGTAGGGAGCATGATGTCGATAAGGCTATGATGATGGCATGCTGGCTTCTGCAAAAGCGCCTCACCATCGTTCTCAGTGCTATCCACCACTTTTCTTCCTCATGCTCTAGGCTGTGGCTATGGACGCCCCTACACTGCAACACATCGTCAGCTCTATGCTGTCGTACAAAAATGTTTGGGATATAAGCAGTCATCCCACCCCTTCTTGTGCGACACAACGTGCTGTCCAAATGCATACAAGCAGTATCAAACACAAAAAAAAAGAGAGCAAAAAGATGGCACAGGATCCTCTTGCGGGCTAAGATTGTAGCATATACCTGTAATTTGGGATTGCTTCAGAGCCTATACAAAATATTGTTATGGAGCCCCTCACAATAGTAGCAGTTACAAGAGTGTAAAAGCAAATTAAATATAGCTAGCAACAATCATTGGAAGTATCCTAGTATTGGAGAGTTCCAGTGCTATGATAAGTATCTTCAGAAGAATCTTAGGAAATCTGTTGAAGCTCATGGGCATCCAGCATGGGGCAAGGGCTCAATTAACTCTTGGCATTACAATTCTAAACCTCAAGACATAGAATTCTTTCGTGATGGAGGTGATTGGGACAATTACTATGGAAGATTTTTCTTGAAATGGTATGCATGTCAACTAATAGACCATGGTGATAGAGTGCTTTCATTAGCAAATTTGGCATTTGAAGGAACGAAGAAAATGTGGATTAGACAATAGCATTAGCTACACTTGCAATCCTAGGCCACAAATCTACAGGTAGGCCTGGACAGCAGGACACAAGCGTGTTTTAGGAAGGCAACTTTCTCATCCACTCTCTAGTGATTCACTTGTGAGTTATTCTCTTCTTTGGTCCCATATTCAGTATTAAGCATAGCAGGAATAACATTGAAGTGGTGAATAACATAGCATCTCTGAAAGGTGCTTTGCTCTCTTGATCAAGAGTAGCCCCCTGGTTATCCATAAATAGGCACCTTGTTTTTGGGCAACAAATATAAGAATGATGCATAGACAATGTTCTCCTTGCAAGCTGCAAAAAGAGAGGCAATAACCTCTTTGCTAAGATTTGCAGTCATCATATCAAATTGGAATACAAAGTTGTTGGAGACATTGTAACTGTGATTGAATGGGAACAAAAGAGATGTACTGGCTGAGAATGCAATAGTGTTATTGCTACAGTTTTACAGTAAAAACTAGTTGCACTATAGGTCATTGAAGTGTATTGCTTGTTGGAATTTTGGGAGATTGACTCTCTACATTCAAACTTGTTTTGTAAAGCTGAAACTTTGGAATGGCAAACATAGGAGAGAAGGACACTAGCACCACTCAGATAGTTGGTGAGAAGTTAGACTACAACAATTTTGTTCTATGGAAATTCAAGATGTCCAATTTCTTAATTGGAAGAGGCTATTGGGACCTAGTCATAGGTCTTGAAGATGAGCCCAAGCTACCCAAGGATAGACCTCCAACACAAGATCAATTAAAAGCACATAGGACATGGTTGGAAAAGGCTAGCAAGGTCTTGCATTGGATGTCCTTATGTGTATCAGACACAAATGCTATGCAAATTGTAAATTGTACTTCCCCAAAAGCTACTTGGGACTTATTGATGAAGAATTATGGGCATGTCACTCATGTGAGAAAGACACAACTGAAGCGAAAATTCAGCCACATACCCAGGAATGGAAGGTCTATTGAAGACTATGTGAGTGAGATAAGAACTATTGTAGAACAACTAGACTCAATTGGAGCTGAAGTTGAGGATGACGATTTGGTGGCCACTACCTTGCATGGTCTTGGAGAGGAGTATAAGCAATTTGACACTTCCATATCAGTAGTCAAGAGCAGCTTGACTTTGATGAACTTGTGGCACTTCTTTTGCATGAAGAAGTGAAACGGTGGGAGAGGTAGAACCATTGTAGAACAACTAGACTCAATTGGAGCTGAAGTTGAGGATGATGATTTGGTGGCCACTACCCTACATGGTCTTGGAGAGGAGTATAAGCAATTTGACACTTCCATATAGTAGGTCAAGAGCAACTTGACTTTGATGAACTTGTGACACTTCTTTTGCATGAAGAAGTGAAACTTGGACTCAATACAAGTTCCAATGGGTCTTAAAACAGTAGGGAGAGTGTCTTCTACTCAAATCAGAGAGGTAGAGGTGGGAGAGAAAGATCAAACTTTAGAGAAAGAGGTTCTGGGAATGCATGTGCAACCCATGGACAGCAAAGTACTGGATGGAAAAATAGGCAGCCTCAAGCAAATAGAGGAGCATCAAATGTTCGTGGAAGAGGGGGTTATTCATCTAGAGGTAGAGGCACTTGGTAGCAGCCTCAAATGAGTCATGGACAACAATCAAATGCAAATAAGGATTGTCACTATTGTGGCAAATATGGGCATGTAGCTAAGGATTGCTACAAGAAGCAGAATGATCAAAGAGCAAGAGGGAGGCAACATGGTAATTGTGCCTCTTCTAGTGGTATGTAGGAGGATGACAGGTTGTTTGCTATGCAACATGTGAAGAAAGGGTTGCCTACACAAGGCAAAGCAAATGATGTATGATATATAGACTAAGGGGCATCTAACCACATGACTCCTCATGGAGAGTGGTTTGACACATCGGTAGAAGTTGCTCATGGATATGTTTGCACAGGGGATGATACACATCATGACATTATGCATATAGGTATTGTTCCCTTGATGATGCATGGTGATAGGAAAAAGAGTCTCTATGATGCATTACATGTACCCTCCATAACTAAAAACTTGCTTTATGTGGGACAAATGGCTGAACAAAATCTACAAGTTAGATTCAATAGAGATGGATGCTACATTGAAGAGTATGGTCAAGGATGCAAACTCATTGCTAAAGGAAAAAGAAATGGTAAGATGTTTACATTGGATATGAAAATTCCAGCATTAAATGTTGCTATGTACTCACATGACAATGTTGTGATAAGGGACATTGAGATATGGCATAAAAGGATTGGTCATGTAAATGTTCAAAAGCTAAAGAATATGTAGCATAAGCAAATTGTGAACCTACCAAATGCATATTGGGCAGAGACTATAAATGACTATGGTGTATGTCATGAATCATACACCAACAACAAGGATACATGAGGTGACTCCTCATGGGAGGCTTTATGGGATAAAGCCAAACATTAGTCATCTTAAGGTTTTTGGATGCTTGGCATATGTACATGTTCCAAATGAAAAGATAAAGAAGCTTGATCCAAAGGCAAAAAATTCCATATTTATTGGGTATGCACAAGATAGGAAAGCGCGAATAATGGAATATTATCCATAGACAAACCATTATTTAGGTTGAAACTATTATTTAGGTTCAATAATGCCATCTAGCAAAGGATATTTAGTCTATTGTTTTTCTTTTATCTATTATCAATTGATGATAATTTGAAGGGAGTGAGCCCTGAAGTGAAATCACGGAGCAAAAGCAAGAGCTATAGTGGAAGGAGCAAGAGCAAGAGAGAGAGACACACACAATGTGGGAACTCCAGTAATCACAATGTGTGACCAGTCTTCCATTTATTCAAATGTCACTAAAAGAATAAAGAATGAAGTGACAATGATGGGTACCCGCCACATGTAGTGTACAAGTGTGGGGGTGTTGTTAGTGTAACTAATACACGGGTGACTAGGCACAGGCACCTTTACCCCCAATAACCTCCCACTTAAAGGTGAATTGCCCCTAGTGAGGAGAGAACAAGAAAAATTGACAAAGTAAAAATGTACATAAGTACAACAAGACGAGGAAAGATGTCATCTTATCCAATGCCCATCAACTTCCTAAGGAAGGCAAAACACTCTCCTGAAAGACTTTTAATGAGTAGATTTGCAAGGTTTGGTAAGTTCAAATCTTGACAAGGTCAACCAACCTATCCTCAATGAACTCTCTAATGAAGTGGTAATGCATCTCAATGTGTTTTGTCTATCCACAAAAGACCAAATTCTTGGCAAACTAGATAGCATTCATAGAATCCGAATGTAGTGTAGGGACCACATCAATAATGCCAAGGTCTACCAATAAAAAACCTTGCTAGAGAGCCTCGTTGCAAGCCTCAGGTGGTTGCAACATACTCTACCTCTATAGTAGATAGGGCCGTGCATTTCTACACCTTGGACATCCAAGAGATAGCACCTCCAGCAAAGGTGAAGACTTAGCCAGAGCTAGAACTTCCTATTATATCTGCATGCCCTACATAATTAGAGACCATAGTTATTGTATCCTTTAGGTATCTCATGATACCGTTGATGGCATCCCAATGCAGTCTACTAGGTGTAGCCATATAGGGTGCAACAACTCCCACTGCAAATGCTATGTCAGGATGAGTGGCAATCATGGCATACATCAAACTGTCCATTGGGATGCATAAGGGATCTTGGCCATCTCGACCTTCTACTCATCAGAACGTGGACAATCGGTCTGACTAACCTTCATGTGAGAAGGCAAAGGACAGCCAATAATAGGCTTAACATCCTGCAAATGAAACAGTCCAAGGACCTTTTGGATGTGCTCCTTCTGTGACAAGTATAGGAGCCCCTTAGAGTGATCGTACGTAATGCGCATCCCAAGAATATGTGAGGCCTTCCCATGTCCTTCATCTCAAAGTTCTTCTTAAGAGCTGATCTTTCAAGGTATCCAACTCATCATGAGCACTCCCAGCAAGCAACATATTATCGACATAGAGGATCAAAATCATAAGGCTGCCATTATAAGCCTTCTTTATGTATAAACATGGATCCGTATCACTACGGGAATATCCCTGTGAATGTATAAAGGCATCAAACTTGTGGTAACATTCCATAGGTCCCTGGGTAAGGCCATAAAGGCTCTTTCTCAATATGCATAGTAGGTGGTCCCTACCAGGTTCTACAAAGCCCTTAAGCTACTCCATGTAAATCTCATCATGCAAGTCTTCATGAAGAAAGGCCATTTTAACATCCATATGATAAAGATCAAAGTCAAGTTGAGCAACCAAAGCCAATACCAAGCGTAGGGTGGTCATCTTCACAACAAGAGAAAAGACTTCATTAAAGTCCACACCATGTTCCTACCTAAAGCCCTTAGCAACCAATTTGGCCTTGTATCCCACCTTGGGACATCTAGGGGTACTTTTCAACTTACACACCCACTTGCATGGCAAAGCAGCACGCTTGCCACTAGACAAAGAAACCAAATCCCACATATGATTTTTTTGCAATAATTCATACTCTAACTGCATGGCCCTCTCCTAAGAGTGACTATCACCTCTGTGCATGGCCTTATCATAAGTAAGAGGCTCACTAGCATTCATTACCATAACATAATCCATAGAGGGCTTACTAGCATTCGTCACCATAATGTAATCCATAGAGGGCTCAAACCGCATAGACTGTCGTCTATCTCTAGTAAACCTGGCTATGGGGCCTATCCATCTTGTGGAGCATCAGGGACCTGGGCCACAAGGACATTAGCTATTGCAGCAGGTTGTCTAGCTCGTTGTATAGTAGCAAGAGGTTCCTCATGAAATATCACCATATATATCTCAATAATAGGCTCAAACTACTTATACATTTTTTCCTCATGAAAAACAACATCATGGCTACAAGTAACCTTTTGAGAATACGCATCTCATATGTGATAGCCCATCTCACTTGCATCACCATAATCAAGAAAGATGATTTCCTAGACTTAGGATCTAGCTTATTGCACTTGTCGTTGGGAACATGGCAGAAAGCCTCACAACCAAAGATAAGAAAATGAGCATATGAGGGAGGTTTTCTAGGCCATACCTCTGCTACAACCTAATAGTCAAGAGTAGTACATCGGGATCGATTTATGTAGTAGTAACTAACTTAGCCCAAAAATATTGTGGTAAGTGTGCTTGGTTAAGCATATTGCGAATTGAAGGGATTGAGTCATGAAGTGCAAGCATGGAGCGAAAGCAAGAGCTATGGTGGAAGGAGCAGGAGCAAGAGAGAGAGACACACACAATGTGGGACTAGCCTTTCCTTTATTCAAATGTCACTGAAAGAATAAAGAATGAAGTGACAATTATGGGCACTTGCCACCTACACTATACAGGTGTGTGGGTATGCGGGTATTGTCAATGTAACTAATACATGGACAGCTAGGCACATGTGGCTTTACCCCCAATAACCTCTAATCTAAAGGCGAATTTTCCCTAATGAGGAGAGAACAAGAAAAAGTGACAAAGTAAAAATGTCCATAAGTACAACATGATGAGAAAAGATGTCATCTCATCCAACACCCATCAACTTTCTAAGGAAAGCAAAATGCTCCGTTGAGAGACTTTTAGTGAGCAGATTTGCATGGTTTTCATTAGTTGAGATGTTGACAAGGTCAACCAACTTGTCCCCAATGACCTCTCTAATGAAGTGGTAATGCACCTCAATGTGTTTTGTCTACGCATGGAAGACCAAATTCTTGGCCGATTGAATAGCAGTCATAGAATCTGAATGCAGTGTAGGGACCACATCAATAATGTCAAGGTATGCCACTAGGTGACCTAGCTAGAGAGCCTCCTTGCAAGCCACAGTGGCTGCAACATAGTCTGCCTCTGTAGTAGATAGGGCCATGCATTTTTGCACCCTAGATATCCAAGAGAGGGTACCTCTAGCCAGTAAAGTTGAAGACATAGCCAGAGGTGGACTTTCTACTATTTGCATGTCCTACATAATCAAAGTCAATGTATCCCACGACTTCGATATCCTAGACACAATAACATATGCACCATATTTGTTGTAACCTTCAGGTGTCTCATGATAACGTTGATGGCATCCCAATTCCGTCTACCACGTGTAGCCATATAGCGTGCCACAACTCCCACTGTAAATGCTATGTCAAGATGAGTGGCTATCATGGCATACATCAAACTATCCATTGTGGATGTATAAGGGATCTTGGCCATCTCAACCTTCTGCTCATCATAAAGGATAGCTAGTAAGCTTAACATCTTGCAAATGAAATCATTCAAGGACTTTTTGGATGTACTCCTTATGTGACAAGTAGAGGAACCCCTTAGAGTGATTGCATATAATCTACATCCCAATAATATGTGAGGCTTTCCCATGTCCTTCATCTCAAAGCTCTTCTTGAGCTGGCCTTTCAAGGCATCCAACTCATCGTGAGTACTCCCAACAATCAACATTCATCCATATAGAGGATCAAAATCATAAGGCTACCATTACGACCCTTGTTCATGTATAAACATTGATCCATACCATTGTGGGAATATCCCTGTGAATGCATAAAGGCATCAAACTTGTGATACCATTTCGTAGGTGCTTGCATAAGGGCATAAAGACTTTTCATCAATCTGCACACTAGGTGACCCCTGCTAGGTTTCATAAAACCCTTAGGTTGCTCCATGTAAATCCCATCATGCAAGTCCCCATAAAAAAAAGCCATCTTAACATCCATATGATAAAGCTCTAAGTCAAATTGAGCAACCAAAGCTAGTATCAAACATAGGGTAGTCATCTTCACAATAGGAAAAGACTTCATCAATGTCCACACCATGTTCATGCTTGAAGCTCTTAACAACTAATCTGGCCTTGTATCCCGCCTTGGGACATCCAGGGGTACTTTTCAACTTGTACACTCGCTTATATGGAAAAGAATGCTTGCCACTAGACAAAAAGAACCAAATCCCAGATGAGATTTTTTTTCAATGAGTCATACTCTGGCTGCATGGTCCTCTCCCAAGAGTGACTATAACCTCTGCGCATGGCCTCATCACATAAGTAAGAGGCTCACTAGCATTCATCACCATAACATAATCCATAGAGGCCTCACTAGCATTTGTCACCATAACATAATCCATAGAGGGCTCAAATCATTGAGACTATCATTTATCTCTAATAGACTTTAAGGCTAGCCATGGAGCCTCTATATCCTATGGAGCATTAGGGACCTAGGCCACGGGGGCATCAGTTGTGCTACTGCCATCAAGTTGTCTAGTTGACTGTATAGTAGCAGGAGGCTCCTCATGAAATATCACCATGTATACCTCAATAATAGGCTTAGGCTGCTTATGCTTTTTCTCCTCATGGAAAGTAACATCATGGCTATGGATAATCTTCCAAGCATGTGGATCCCATAGGAGATAGCCCATCTCACCTACATCACCATAATCAAGAAAGATGCATTTCCTAGACTTAGGACCTAACTTATTGAGCTTGTCCTTGTGAACATGGCAGAAAGCCTCACAACCAAAGATATGCAAATGAGCATATAAAGGAGGTTTTCTAGACCATACCTCCTCTATAACCTGATAGTTAAGAGCAGTACATCATGATCGATTTATCAAGTGTATGAAAGTAGTAACTGCCTTAGCCCAAAAATGTTGTGGTAAACTTGCTTGGCTAAGCATACTACAAATTAGGGAGTGAGTCATGAAGTGGAAGCACGGAGCAGAAGCAAGAGCTATGGTGAAAGAAGCAAGAGCAAGAGAGAGACACATACACAATGTGGGAACTCCAATAGTCACAATGTATGACCAGCATTCCCTTTATTCAAATGTCACTAAAAGAATAAAGAATGAAGTGATAATGATGGACACTAGCTAGCACATATATCTTTACCCCCAATAACCTCCCATTTAAAGGTAAATTGCCCCTAGTGAGGAGAGAATAAGAAAAAGTGATAAAGAAAAAACGCACATAAGTACAACAGGATGAGGAAAGATATCATCTCATCCAACACCCATCAACTTCCTAAGAAAGGCAAAATGCTCTATTGAGAGACTTTTAGTGAGTAGATTTGCAAGGTTTTGGTCAATTGAGATCTTGACAAGGTCAACTGACCTGTCCTCAACAACAACCTCTCTCATGAAGTGGTAATGACCCTCAATGTGTTTTGTCTACCCATGGAAGACCAAATTCTTGGCCAATTGAATAGCACTCATAGAATCCAAATGTAGTGTAGGGATTACATCAGTAATGCCAAGGTTTGGCCTCACCACCACAGAGCCTCCTCGCAAGCCTCAATGGTGGCTGCAACATACTCTTCCTTTGTAGTAGATAGGGCCGTGCATTTCTGCACCTTGAACATCCAAGAAACAACACCTCCAACAAAAGTGAAAACATAGCCGAAAACATAGCCAGAGGTGGACTTCCTATTGTTTGCATGTTTTGCATAATCAAAGTCAGTGTACCCCATGAATCTGGTATCCTAGCCACCATAACATATGCCCATAGTTGTTGTGTCCTTTAAGGTGCCTCATGATACCGTTGATGATATCCCAATGCCATTTGCTAAGTGTAGCCATATAGTGTTCCACAACTCCCACTACAAATGCTGTCAAGACAAGTGGCTATCATGGCATACATCAAATTGCCCACTACAGATGCATAAGGGATCTTGGCCATCTCGGCCTTCTTCTCATCAGATTTTGTGGACAATCAACTTGACTAGTCTTCATGCGAGAAGGTTGTTGAGATTGTAAGCATGTGAATCCTCCTTATACTAGAGAGGATA
The DNA here is from genome assembly GCF_053477565.2 of Lygodium microphyllum. Taxonomy (NCBI): domain Eukaryota; kingdom Viridiplantae; phylum Streptophyta; class Polypodiopsida; order Schizaeales; family Lygodiaceae; genus Lygodium; species Lygodium microphyllum. The sequence goes on from NC_141156.1 coordinate 127,617,282, forward strand.
AGGGTAGCTAAGTGTGAATGGTCCAAAGGAGAAGGGGAAACCCTAATCCTAGCCATATGGGGCTATATAAATAGCCCATGGGTTTACATCAACTAATGAGTGAGAGTGACCCAAGTTGTACTTTCATGAGCAACTTAATAAGCAAGACTTGTTCTTGTACTTTTGAGCTCTTCTCTCCCTCATGTACACATCTCAATGCTACTTCACTTTGATTTTTCACAAAGGTAAAGGATAGCCAATAGGCTTAACATCCTCTAGATAAAATTTCTCAAGGAGCTTCTAGATGTACTCCTTTTGTAATAAGTAAAGGATCCCCTTAAAGTGATTGCATGTAATGAGCATCCCAAGAATATGTGAGGTTTGTCCCATGTCCTTCATCTCAAAGCTCTTCTTGAGCTGACCTTTCAAGGCCTCCAACTCATCATGAGAAATCCTAGCAATCAACATATCATCCACATAGAGGATCAAAATCATAAGGTTGCCATCACGAGACTTCTTCATGTATAAACACGGATCCATATCACTGTAGGAATTACCTTGTGAATGCAAAAAAGCATCAAACTTGTGGTACCATTTCCTAGGTACATGCTCAAGGCCATAAAGGCTCTTTCTTAATCTGCACACTAGGTGGTCCCTACCAGGTTTTGCAAAGCCCTTAGACTATTCCTTGTAAATCTCATCATGCAAGTCACCATGGAGAAAAATCGTCCTAACATCCATATGATAAATATCTAAGTCAAGCTAAGCAACCAAAGCCAGTACCATGCATAGGGTAGTCATCTTCACAATAGGAGAAAAGACTTCATTAAAGTCCACACCATGTTTCTACTTGAAGCCCTTAGCAGTCTATCTACCCTTGTATCCCGGCTTGGGGTGTCCACAAGGCGTACTTTTCAACTTGTACACCCACTTGCATGGAAAAGCATGCTTGGCACTAGTTAAAGGAATCAAATTCCATGTACGATTTTTTTACAGTGATTCATACTCTCACTGCATAGCACTCTCCCAAGAGTGAATATCATCTTTGTGAATGGCCTCATCATAAGTAAGAGGCTCCTCAGCATTTTTCACCATAACATAATCCATAGAGGGTTCAAATTATGCAATAAATGAGAATATTAGGGATATTTTTCACACCATACCTCCTCTGCAACCTGATAGTCAGAGCACTACATGGGGACTAATTTATCAAGTGTACAATAGTAGTAACAGTCTTAGTTCAAAAATTCTATGGTAAGCATGCATGGCTAAGCATACTGCAAACTTGCTCCTAAATTTTCATATTCATGTGCTCAACCATACCACTCTACGGTGGGGTGTACGAGGTGGTCAACTAACGCTTAACACCCCTCTCATCACAAAACTGCTCAAAGGCTGTAAAGACATACTCATCTCCATTATTTGACCTTAGGCATTTTAGCCTATACCCAGCAGACATGTTCTCAACCAAAGCAAGCCAACACTAAAATGTAGCCAAGACTTTCAATTTTTGCTTAGTAGGATATGCCCAAATCTTATGCATATAGTAATCAATGAAAGTAACAAAATACTTCGTGCCACCTAATGACTTGTAAGGCATGAGACTACATACATCTGAATCAATGAGAGCCAATATCTCACCCATGCATCTCATACTAGACTTTTTATGCATATTACGTGTCTGTCTATCATATAAACAATGATCACAAGTCTCAAAGCACTTATTATAGTCAGGGGTAGAAGATAGTGCAAACACGTAAGCATTTTCATTCCTTTCAAGGACATGTGCCCAAGGCGACAATGCCAAAGAGATACATATGGAACTACATCCACTACCAAAATAAGGTTGATTGACACAGATACAAGCAAGGAATAGAGAGTATTGGACTTAGCACCACATCCAATAACAAAATTTCCACGGGTAATCTTCCATGAGGAATTACCAAAAAGAAACTACATAACCTACATAATCCAAAGTGCCAAAAGAGATAAGACTCCTCATGAGAGTTGGTACATGATGTACATCATGAAGAGTAAATATGCAACTTGAACCAAACTGCAATTGGATATCACCAATACAAACTATCTCGAGTGCCAGGTCATTACCCAAACAGATAGATCCAGTCAAACTACGATAAGAGTGAAACCACTCTCTATGAGGGGTCACATGAAAGGAAGCCCCTAAATCTATCAGCCAACACTCACTATACCCTGATGAAGCATCAGTTAGCTATGAAGTATCAAGAGAAGAAGCTATAAGTATGAAATCATCATTAGAATTAGTTTGCACAACATTAATCTCTTCAATCTTAACACTAGACTTGCTAGCAACAATGCTATGATCATTGTTTTTGTCTTATACTTTACCCTTGTTCTTTTCTTTGCACTTGTCCTCATGCATCTTCTAGCACTATGGCCAAATATGCTTTGCTTTCCCATAGTAATGACAAGTCAATGAGGACTTATGGCCGCAGAACTTACTATGAAATTGAGAGCGAGACTTAGAGTCTCTCCCACAACGATCATTACCACTCCTACCATTATTACCTCTAATTTTCCACATGACTAAGAGTGAGACTGTTCGAAGTCTCTCCCATAGTGATCATTACTGTCCTACCATTATTACCTCTAGCTATCAAAGCATGAGAGGTGTGGGAAGCATCAACATTCTTTTTGTTAACCTCTTCAGTCAAGAGTGCACCCTCTACATCCTACAACTATAACCCATCAGTAGGTATGTTAGCACACATAGCAATACAAAAGATATCCCATGATTTAGACAGTGTAACTAAGAGGAATAAGGGAAGAAGAGTGCCCTTGAATTCAATCCCCTATGAAGACAAATGAATGATAATGGAATCAAACTCATTTAAGTGGGCTAACATAGAAGTGCTCTCCTTCATGTGAAGTCCATGAGGTGCTTCAACCAATACATCTGAGAAGCAAGGCTTTGCTTGTCATAGACATTATGAATCTTTTCCCATAATTGCCATGCAGACTACCCACCATCAAAGACAACATTATAAAATACCTACTTGGAGAGGGATAATATGATGGTGGACTTGCATAAGTCATTCAATTCAGCCCAATCCTCTACATCATAAGTTTGGGCTTGACACCCTTATGTTTCAAAGGCCTAACCTACATTTTCTGCACTAAAACTTGCTAGATTTGGGCCTTCCAATAGCTGTAGTTGGTGCCATCCAACTTGTCAATATTAAATATAGCACCATCACTTGAGCCACTAGCCATAATGAAGGCAAACAAGTACACAAATTATCAAAACAAGCTGTTGTAACTACTACAAATAATCCTAAAACTACTGCTAGATCAAGTTGAAAATAGGGGGTACTAACCAAGTAATGAACTGTCCCACATATTCAATGCAAAAAGAACTATCAAATGAAGATAACTACTTGCATAAAAAATGGAGTAAAGTACAATCACAGCATGCTAAAAATGAAGTACATCAGTAAGAAATCAATGCAAAAGATGGACAATCACTAATATGAGACAAACTGCAAGTGCCAAGGAATAGCCCCACCAACTAGTAGTGACTGAATATGCAATTAGCACCAAGAGCTATCAAAGAATCAGTGTGTTAGACAGATATATCCCATAGGCATAACCATCACACATAGAGTGGGTCTCACATGTAATAGAAGAGACCAACTGAAGGCACAATGGGCTAAGCAATGTAGCAAAAGATTAATACATAACCAACCAAGATGCATACTTCACTGACAACATCATGGACATAGATAGGTGATGACCCAAGAGGAATGTCAAATCAGCCCACTAAGCATCAATTGCATACATAAAGCATGACAAGAGCATGTAAATGTCACCAAGTCCCATGGTCTCATTGTAAGACACTCAAGCTCAACTTCATAATCACTTGCTCAATGTAATATCCAAGTGTTAAAAGTAGTGGCTTCCAATAGAATAGAAGTCAAATGCCTAATGAGAAAACAAAGCTCAAAACATCATATGGAAGGCATCCATACATCTAAGATCCAAGTAGCATATATCTGAGAGCATCCAATCCAAGTAACTTACAAGGCACTTATTACTGGAGCATCAAATAACCATACATAATAGTGAATGAGCCAATGTCAAGATTCAAAGCTCCAATCTCAACTCAAAAGCAATTTGGGAGCACAACCAAGCATGTAACATGAAACATAAGCATTGATACATCACCCCAAATAATTGGTAAGCACCAGAGACTAATAGGCATATGCTTTTATTGATAAAATAATCTTCAATCTCCTGGTTATTACAACAATAGGCATATGCTTTTACTGATAAAATAAGCTTCAGCCTTGGTTATTACAATAGTAAAAAACCTCTGTAAAATTGAGAAAAATACTACTTAAATCAGTCCCATAGCATTCCAATACATTGGCATAACATCCCTAGATGATCCGACATCAAATAGACATCCCGAGAAGAATAAGTGACCTCTAGACAATGAGTGAAGTGATGTCCTGAACCATATGACAGCAAACTATCATAAACTATGAATCAATGATCCCAGGAGCTTCAAATGATATGTAATATGACAAGATCGATGCCGAAGAAGATTCCAAAGGTTGCCAAGTGTCAAGAGCAATGCCAGGAGCTAGAGGATGGGACTAAGACTTGTTAGAAACTTGGCAACAACAACATGCGCAATTCACATCATTGTTGCTACTCCTATAATTGCTCCTACTGATGGTACTTAGTGCTACTAAGCACTTACCAAGGCTCGCACAATGGTCTTGAATCTTCAGAACAAGCCTCAAGTGGAGGGAGCAATCAGGAAAGAAGCGGGAGCAAGATTCATACCTCGGGAAGAAGAGGGCTGAGCTACCATGGAACCTTCAAGTTGAAGCTTTTTTTTTCTCCACACGTTGAGCCCTGAAATGGAAACACAGAGCAGAAGCAAGAGCTATGGTGGAAGGAACAAGAGAGAGAGAGAGAGAGAGAGAGAGAGAGAGAGAGAGAGAGAGAGAGAGAGAGAGAGAGAGAGAGAGAGAGAGAGAGAGAGAGAGAGAGAGAGAGAGAGAGAGAGAGAGAGAGAGAGAGAGAGAGAGAGAGAGAGAGAGAAAGACACACACACAACATGGAAACTCCAACAATCACAATGTGTGGCTGGCCTTCCCTTTATTCAAATGTCACTGAAAGAATAAAGAATGAAGTGATGGTGATGGGCATTTTCCATCTGTAGTGTACAATTGTGCGGGTATGCGAGTATTGTCAGTGTAACTAATACATGAGTGGCTAGACACAAGTGTCTTTACCCCCAACATAATTGTATTTGCAATTTTAATCGTATTATTACATATGAGGCAAAGGAGCTAGTTATGGTCGAGGATGGATAGGGATGGATTTGACAACATAAATGATTTGAGGGTGGTAGTAAGATCAAGGTCTCCAATTTGAATCTTTTTTTTTTCTCCCATAGCTATTTTTTAGCAACTTTTGGAATATAAAATAGGCAATCTCAACTAGACCCATAAAGATTTTGGAGATTATATCTTTGATAAAACATAAATCACATTTTGTGTCACATTCCTATGTGGTCTTATTGAGATTTTGTGCATGATTTCTCTTTAAATGTCATGGTGGATTAATATATTTGTTGTATCTCGAAACTGGTCCAAATGGTAGGCGCACATTGTAACTATTAATTTCCCAAGAACAATATGACCAATAGGCCTCAGATTTTGTATATATATATTTCAGATTTCAAAGCACTTAACTTTATTTATTAATATTTTCAAAAATTATTTTATTGATTATAAAAAATATTGTGGGACCAATTTATCTGCTTGAATGACCACTTTGCATGGCATGAAGAGTCTCCAAGATAATCCAAAGATGCCTTGCATGATCTTCCTTGTTCTTAGAATAGGTTAGCATATCATCAAAGAAGGTGAGGAAACATTCATCAAGGTACGACTTAATTTATATTGGTCCAATTTGTTTAAGATAGTAGGAGCATTGGTTAGTCCAAAGGACATTACTATAAGCTCATAACGGCTACTTCTAGTGTTGAAGGTTGTTTTTAGGATGTCCTCTTCCTCGATTGGAATTTGATGATATCTAGATCTTAAATCTATATTCAAAGAGGATGGCTCTAAAGTTTGTTTTGGTAGTTTCTCCTCCTAGTTGAAATACAACATTGTTAACTACTTGTGTTGAGAGGGTTTTCCTTGGATTGGCTAGTTCTATTAGAAGCTTCCCAAATAGTTCTAAACTTAACTTCATCTTCTTTGCCACTTAGGGGAGATAAAAGAATGGGTGGCTCCATGATCAATAAGAATTTGAAAAATGTGTACTTTAAAAAGTTGCAGGGATTTGAATAATAGAAATTTGACATTCCATACCTTGGTTATTCACAATGGCATGGATAAATCCTCTCTCCACTTCTTCCATGAGAGAAGGATCCACCTCTTTGGTATGATGACATACATGCATCCTCTAGATCCATGTCTTGCATTGTGCCCTACTCCATGTCCACACCCCCTATTGTTGAAGTTCCCTCCTCTTGGAGGGTTGTCATGAGTGGTGAGGCTAATTATATTTGAAGCATTGTGGTTGACTTTATTGTTGTCATGGTTGTTCACAAGATTAACATGGCCTCCATTATAGTACCCATGTTGTTTGTTCACATGGGCCCTTTTTGGATAGGAAAACCTATTGTCATTTTTATAGGTGTTGAATATGTTGTTCTTAGGGAGAATAGCTATCAATGGCTGTGCCCTCATTAGAGCATTTTCCAAATCAATAGGTCTCATTACCTCATGTTGGCCATTGAGAGGATAATTAAGGCCTTGGCAAAAATAAGCTACCTATTCGCTCATGGACATATGGGGCACATATTTATGTAGGGTCACAAAATGGGAATAGTATCCCTCAAGGGTCATCCATTTCTACTTTAGACTAAAAATTTCATTCATCTTCAAGATTTGATATGTGGGTGATAGATATTGACCTTAGACTATGGCCTTGATATATCCTTAAGTTAGAATAGATTCAACAACCACCTTATTAGCCCCTTATTAGGCACCAGTTCTTCCACCACAAGCATGCTTCTCCTATGACCTCAAGGCATGTAATCATTGCTTGATTAGTTGCACTGGTTATTGATTTGTCCCCAAGTTAGAGTAGATTTAGCAACCACCTTATTAGCCCCTTATTAGGCACCACTTCTTCCACCACAATCATGCTTCTCATGTGAGCTCGAGGCATGTAATCATTACTTGATTAGTTGCACAGTTCTTGCAGAGCAAAGAACTAGTCTTCCATCTACTCGATCCAGGTTTTGGCATTGGTTTCACCTTTGTTTCTTATCCATTAAATTTAGGAGGCTTAACTTGCTTCAAGATCAAAGAGGAACTTCCTTTCATGGTTGTTTGTCACATTGGTGGATGGTGGAAGTACTTGGAGGATCAAATCCTCTTAGTCTTGTGGCTACTAATAAAGAAACATTTTGGTCACTACATAATTTTTTTAAATTATTCATATTACATTATTGTATTATCATCATTAAAGGACATTAGTATGGCAATCATATTATCTCTTTATAATAGTGGAACCACATAGTCCAAAGTTTTTACAATTTTATACTTCCTAACATTTATGGTAACAAAACCATGGCCACACACACACACACACACACACACACACACACATAGAGAGAGAGAGAGAGAGAGAGAGAGAGAGAGAGAGAGAGAGAGAGAGAGAGAGAGAGAGAGAGAGAGAGAGAGAGAGAGAGAGAGAGAGAGAGAGAGAGAGAGAGAGAGAGAGAGAGAGAGAGAGAGAGAGAGAGAGAGAGAGAGAGAGAGAGAGAGAGAGAGAGGATTGATGGTTTGTCATACAATGGCATAATCTTGGAGGTGGGTGGGGTCTAGTACTATGTACTACAATTACTTGGCATATTTAACATTGATTATGGATTCTTGACTAGTTATACCTTCTCATTAGTGGCTGTAATCCTTTTTGGCACATGCTAGTTGTGGCTAGTGGTGGTTGATGCTAGTGGTGTCCCTGTTGATTGTTGTGGTTTTGATGAACTTTAATTTTCATTGGGAATGGTTTTTGAAGAATGCTAAGAGGGGTTTTCATTGAGTCTTCATTTGTATTCTCTTTTTTCTTAGGGTTATTAGTTTGTATGGTGGCAATATTCGTGGGGGTTGATATGATACCTTCTCTTACACAATTGATACCTTGTCAATGACTTGAGGTTGTTATGTATTGATTTCTTTGTGGTTGACACATGTAGTGGGAGTTCCTACATTTTTTTAGAGTTTGCAAGTTCTCTCTTCATACGAATAGTCATAGGTTCAAGTCGTTTCTTTGTAGTTGTTGATATTTTGACCTAAGATTGTGTATTAAATTAGGATGGTTGTTGATGTTGTAGAGGCATTTGGGTGGATGTGGAGGATGTTCTAGTAGCTTGGGAGGTGGCAGATGGTTGTTGAAGCTTGGATAGCTGGATCCATCTATTTCCAACATAATAAAGTTGAGCATGAAATAAGGCCTTGGGGACCCATCGTGGCTTAATTTTGGTTCTCCACTTTATGGGGAGTAGATATGTGCAATTGAGTAATGGGTGCAACAACTTCCTTGATGCTTTTTACCTTCAAGATTGACTTCTCTAGGTCACTCTTAGAGTTTGTGACCTTCCTTATTGGTTTTTATTGTGCCTCTTTTCTCTCTCTTAGATAAGTAGGGTGTTATTCCCCTTCTTACAGGTATCATTGTATTTTGCTAAAGTTGTCAATGGCATGACATGCTTGGTAGAAGTACGATTACCCTTGCTAAAAGCTATGATAATCTTTACATTGGGAAGGGCTAAGTGTATGTGTTGACTATCATAGTTGACATTGCACTTGATATATCACTTCAATATTTTGACCAATAGGTTTATTTCCCAAATATCTCTTCATTTGGCAAGAAATTGTCAAGAATTGTGTGAGAGTGGATTTTTGGAGCCAATTTAGAGCGTAAAAAGACCCTGGGAGGCACAAAAGAGAAAATTTTCATGGAAAATGAAATGGGTGCAAATCAAGGAGTTGGAGTTTTTCTAGATGCATTTCAATGCCAAGAAGCCAATGTAAGTCTCTGTTCATCAATCGGAGTCCATTTGACCCCCCATTTAATCCCCGCAAGGTTTGGCATTATGCCGAAAAGAGTATGATGGAGACCAGGTTGATAGATTTCAATGTCAGGAAGCCAGCTATCTAGTCTTTAATGAACTAGTTTGGCCCTCCTGATGACTAGTTATTTTAATCATTAATGTTGAGAAGTGTGAAGATAGGGAAAATGAACTAGTTATTTTAATCATTAATGTTGATGACTAATTATAAGAGCTTTAAGCTCAATTTTTCATCGTGGGTGGGGGGGTGCAAATTTTTTTGTGCCCCCTCAAATCCATCGATTTGGGGAATTTTGCGAATTGGGGAAAGAAGAGGAATGCTATGGTGGGGGCTGAGATGAAGAATTTCTTCGCTCTATTTTGCCACAGATTGCATGCAAAACAGTGGAATGAATCAAAATCTCTAATTTCAGTCTTTCTCTCTCCTCTCTACACCTTGTTCCCATGGCTTAATCTATGAGAAACGGGGAGGGGGTGCACTGAAGTCATAGATTTTGGGGCAGTGATGATGTTGAAGCATTGCGGAGCGTAAATCAAAGGTTGGGGATGCGTCAATGGTCATGGAAGAGCATCAACATGCATGTGGATTCATATTAAATTAAATGTGTAAGTGCTCAATTTTGTCATTTTATGATGATTCTTTCACACGTATTATGGGAAATGGTTTTGAATATTTGAATATGATTTCTAGTGCTTGGAAACTTAGAATTCTCAATTGATTCTTGCTATTCGCATAATTAAAATGGAAATCGAGAAAACCCACAATGTGGGAATTGCAATATTTTGAGAAAATGCGAGCTTTATGAGTTTTTATGGTTCTTTTGGTGTTCACATGGGTTCATATGAAATATAATGTTGTATCTTGGTTCACGCAAGCTCTATATGTTTGAAAAAAATAAAAACCAATAATAAATAATAAGACAAATGAAGGAAAATTTAAGAAAAATAGAAAAAATAGGTTTTATGCATGACAAGTTTACAAAAAATTATGAATATAACCATGGATGTATAGTGGGGCTAGGGCACAAGGTTTAGCCTTAGTTTATCCCCATTCTTTATGTTAAAGTCTGCATGTAGTACTTTTTACATACGAAAAACACAAAAAATACTATTTATACCTACCAATGCAAGCACAACCTTAAATGGTAGGGGAAAAGTTTTGTAGGGAATTAAGAATCCATTGAAATATGATTTCATGCATATATTGACATATATGATTCATTCGTTTTAAGTCGAAAAGAGGCAGTAGCACGAATAATTTCGATGCTACCTTAGCAACAACGCACTACATTAGGGTGAAATCATGAAAATAATTATTTGTGCACAATCCACATTGTTTGATCTATAAGTTTACTTGTTGTGTGCACTCGATGGCGTTCACCTTGCATCTATTTCTATATACATGGTATCATGAGAATTATTTTCTGGATTCATAGTACTTGTTTGTGAATATTTGACCCACATTGAGTATGAGGTTCCTTAATCCGTAGGTCTAGATAATCATTCTTTGGGGTTGATTTTGTAAGGATTGAATTATCTCCTAGAACAATTATGAGAAAGAGAGGACTATGTTTTGTATGCGTTATATGTGGAAACGACGCATATTGGGGCTAATCCCTAGGGTGTAGGAGAGCCGTAGTGGGGCCACAACAATCAGCTAGGGAGTGCTCCCTATGTATGTGATATGAGGTGTTAGACACCATTATGTTTGGGTACTCCAATTGCTTGGAGTCAGAAAGGGCAACACGTTGAACTACAATCTAAAGAATTTGTATACAAATACATTCTTTGGTTAAATCAGTTTATAGTGTCTATACATTCCTGACCGCGAGGTTGTGGGGTTGTTTAGGTGAGGTTAGGAGGCCCACTAGAGCACTAGAGTCGGTGTTGAGCCCATTCTTGGTCTCGACAGTGTGGTGGGGGACTTCCTTGAGCTACTACACTAAACACACACAATACACACAAGAGAAAGCTCACTCAAGAACACAAGAAGAAAGATGGAGGCTTGCTTTTCTTCCTTCTTTCACACACAATGCAATGTACACAAAGTATAAATATAATATGTTGGGAATAAAGGGCCACCATGTCCATGCCCACCCATTAGGGCACTATAATATGCCACACACACACACATACATATACAGTATCTAAAACCTTAGCGATACAATCTTTGTACCCACATATACTTTGTCATTGTCTCTCTCTCTCAACCTGCATTGTTGTATCCATAGAAGCTCCGTACTCCATGGTCCGTGCACTTCAAATTGGTATCATAGCTTGGCATTTTGGAGCAAGGGCTTGAGTAGGTAATGCATTTGTGTCTCTTGGGAAAGACATTGCATTCAGTTCATAGGAGGGCAGCCATTGCTCTTTTCTTCTTGGGAAGCATTGGTCACACCATTGCATTTGAGCTTCAATCGAGAGCTTGTTTAGATTCTTGCTACCTTCTGCTGTCTTCTTGGTGTACAAGTAGTGATCCACTTGACTTTTATGAAATCCTTGAGACTACATGAATGTATCCGAACTTATGATACCATTCTCTTGGTGCTTGTTTCAGCCCATACAAACTCCTTTTGAGTTTACATACCATCTTTTCTTTCCCTTCTTCAACAAACCCTTCAGGCTGCTGCATATATATGTCCTCATGCAGATCACCATGTAAAAACGCAGTCTTTACATCCATCTGTATGAGCTCCATATCTTCAACTGCAACCAAGCCTAAAATGGTTCTCAAGCTATTCATCTTGACTACAAGAGAGAAGATCTCATCAAAGTCAATTCCTTGCTCTTGCTTGTACTCCTTTGCAACCAATCTTGCTTTGTACTTTAGTGAGGAACTAGAAGTGACCTTCATCTTGTAAACCCATTTGCATGGAAGTTTTTTCTGCCCTTTAGGCAACTACACCAAGTCCAAAGTGCCATTTTTCTCAAGAAGAACATTGATGAAGATGAAGCCATAGCAGTATTACTAGCGAGTGTAAATCAAGAGCCATATGAGAACCTTGTATCTACCTTAAGTAATGTTCCAAATCTCTCACTTAAGGACATTAAGCACTCTCTACTTGGTGAAGAAACTAAACATAAAAGCAAAGATGCAAAGGGAGCTATCTCAACATAGAAAGACAATCTATTGTTCACCAAAGGAAATTATGGAGTAAAGGGCCCAGGCCGAGGATTCAACTCTAACAACAAAGATCGGATGACATGTCATTATTGTGGTAAGATTAGCCACATAGTCAGTGAATGTTTCCATTGTAAAAGAGCACAACAAGTGCAAAATGGTAGCCATCAAAATCAATTCATGAATGAAGAAGATTAAGAAGATGCTTCCACTATTGACAACAACTCTATCATGAAGAAATTATATTTCCCATAGTGGATCTTATGTTTTCCCATAGTGGATCTTATGCTTTGTCATAGTGGATCTTATGCTTTGTCATAGTGGATCTTGTGTTTTCCCATAGTGGATTTTGTTTCCCTTAGTGGATTTTCTTTGTAAAAGAGAAACCCTTGCCAAAGATGTAAAGTTTCAAGCTTTAACTTGACTAGGCTACCTATAAGCTAGTCTCTTGTGCCATGTCATCATGTAGAGGGGGAAATGCCAGCAAGTGTAGGAACTCATTGTTTGAGGAGGGTGTTGAAAGATATGACAAATGATGTATGCTTCAAGAAGAGATGTCTTGAATCCCATATGCACTGTGAGGAGAGTGGAACAACCCAACTATTATAAAGCATTGTACTTAACTATCACTTTCAAGAATTGAATGTGATATCATGATGCTCTGTGCTTTTAGTTAGTGTCATTGTCATTGTCAATCTCTTACACAAGTTCTTTTTTTATGAGTCCAAGCTTCAATCTTGGAACCTAATTCACTTGTGTAACAATTGGTCTATTCATTGTCCATGTCACTATGAATCTAGACTTCATCTTTCAACCTTCATAGGAGTCATGCTCTAGATCCATGTGTTTAACAAAGTCTACATGGAAACCTTGACATGAAGGAACTTGGTGATGCAAATCATATTCTTGCAATGCGGAGACTCAGGGATAGATCGAAAGGGCTTCTCTATCTATCTCGACAAGAGTATGTATCCAAGATCTTGTTGCGTTTCAAAATGGAGGGAGGGAAAGAAATTGGTGTTCCATTGCCTCCATATGTGAAACTCAGTGCAAAGGATAGGCCTACATTTGATGATGAGAAGGCTAAAATGACCAAGATTCCATATGCTTCAAGTGTTGGTACCTTGATGTATGCTATGGTTGCTACATGTCCGGACATTGCATTTGCAGTGGGAGTGGTTAGCATGCATATGGCAAACCTTGGCAAGAAGCATTTGGAAGAAATGAAAGGTATCATGAGATACCTCAAGGACAAAAAGTATTTGCGGATCTACTTTGGAAAGCAAAAGGCATCTGTCATTGGCTTTATGGATGCAAACTATGCTAGACATGCGGACTGCACGAAGTTTACTTCAAGGTATGTATTTACCTTCACATGGGGATTAGTCTCTTGGATATCCAGAGTATGTGGCTACCATTGAGGCATGAAAAGAGGCCTTATGGCTTTCACATCTTGTTGGAGAGCTTGGTATTACAGAGGTTCGTGTCCTTCACTGTGATAGTCAAGAGTGCTATGATGTTAGCATGGAATCATGTCTTTCATGCAAAGACAAAGCACATACAGGTGAAGTATCATTTTATTAGGGAAGTACTTGACAACAAGGATTGAGCTAGTCAAGGTACATATTGATGATAACCTGCAGACCTTCTCACAAAAGGTTTTCCAACATTGTCGGGGCAAATGATAGGAGTTGGATAAGTATAGGTTTTCAGCTTTGTACACACTTAGACTTAGCTGATTCTTTTCCTCTACCTTTAGGCATGTTGCCTTTAGGGTGAGGTTGTTGGGAATAAAGGGCCACAATGCTCATGCTCGCCCCCATTAGGGCACTACACACACACACACACACCTATCTAAAACGTTAGCTGTACAATCTTTGTACCCACACATACTATGTCACTATCTCTCTCTCTCAACGTGCATTGCTGCATCCATAGAAGTTCCATACTCTGTACTCCATGTACTTCATAATACAATATAAAGGAAAGTGGCCTACTAAGTTAAACAATGCATAATTTACTATACTAATTGATTGGTGCTATAAGTATGCTAGGTGTAGGCAAGTATAATTAACTAAATATGATAAGTGATAAGTTAGTGGCCATGTGAGGATCAAAATGACCACTAATGTACTAAGTGTAGACGTGTGGATCTATCCAACTAGGTGATGTATCATCAATGCCCACACATGCTAAGCTTGCCATCTCAACACCCTCTCAAGCTCAACTGCATCTTTGCAACTCCAAGTTTCAAATTTTTCGAAGCTTCTCTGCACCCAATGCTTTTGTGAAAAAATCAACTATATGATCTTATGTACTGACATATACCAAGTCAATGTCTCCTGCAAGTACCTTCTCTCTCACAAAGTGGTAATGCACCTCAATGTGTTTTATCAGGCATCCAAATCATATTGTCACAATGAATGATAATTAGACTATCTCCATGCACATCCGAATCACCTAATAACTTTTGGAGCCATACCACCTTACATGCTGCCATAGCATCACCTCTATATTTAGTCTATATACTGATAAAGAAATCATTGGTTGCTTTTTGCTACTCTCCAAGTAACTATTACAATACCAAGGAATAACATGAATCCATTGGTAGATCTTCTATTGGACTCACTACTAGCCCAATTTGCATCTATGTACCTAAACACATGTCTATCCTTAATTGTCTCATAAAAAATTCCATAATGTAAGGTGGAATTTACATATCTGAATATGCATTTGATTGCATTGAAATGGGGCTTCCTAGGTACTTACATAAATTGACTCGTAAGTCTAATAACATAGCTCAAGTCCGGCCTTATGATGGTTATATAGATCAAACTCCCTACTATCTTCCTGAATATAGTAGGATCGTGACATCAACACTCAACTTTTCATTTTGATGTTGACTAGCCAAAGACTAAGCCACTTTTAGTGAGGTTTCCAAGCCAAATCATGAGAGTTGTTGCACTCTATTGGAATGATTTATTACTAATTTCTATAGCCTTATCTAACCTTCTCGATATTTATGGCAAATCTTTAAAAAATCAGTAACTTATCATAGTATAAATCTTTATCTAAAAATATCATTTTGTATTAATATTAATTCTTTAATTTTTAATCATGTTTTAAATATCTATTTTGACCAATTTGATTAGTTTTTATAATTGTTTCATTGTTTTTTAAATTAACTAACATGATTTAGAATTCATATGGAATACAGAGCATACACATCTAGGCTTGAATTCATAAATTAAAATATTAAACTGCCATCGAATTGGCAATGCCTCACTATCAGCATTTGAAACCACCCATGGTAATGTGCCATCATGTATAAGTAGGGATCTTCCTTTTCCTTTGTCCTTGTGCTACTCCATGAGATTCACACTTTGCAAAGTTTGGTATGCCCTTAGCAATCTATGCAAAAACATTTGGATATCTTGACCTTATCATTCCTACAAGAGCTTTGATCCTTCCATCTTCCCTTAACTTGCCTTGCAACTTATCATTTCCATAAAGATTGGCAATTACCCTTTTTTCCTACTACAAATCCTATAACACTATGCTCAATGTAACATACTTCTTTTTCCTCTTGCTAGACTATGAAGACCATCATTCAGCATCAGGAACATAGCTATTATCAGGAACATTTCTACATAGCTTCAAAAAGAAACATATATTCTCCCCCACTTAATTGTGAGCCGTCCTAACGAGCACAACGATATCACGAGCATCACAAACATCCAGCATCAAGAACACGGCTATCATCAGGAACATTGCTACACAGCTTCAAAAAGAAAAATATATTCTCCCCCACTTAATTGTGAATCATCCTCGTGAGCACAACGATAAGATGATTTGCAAACCATACATAGAAGAATAGCAAACATTGAAAAGGTATAAAAAGATGAACTTGTAGCTTATTATAAATCAAGCAAAACAAATGTTTCAATTAAGTTGAATAAAAACTCGTGCAAGCTAGCATTCCCCTTACACACTACCCTCACTAGAGTGCATAACATAGCAGCATCCAATACATGGAGCATACCAACTAGGAAACATGCTAGAGCCGTTAAGCAACAATAATCTCTCAAGGCAACAAAATTCCACACTACTTTCCTGCTAGAAATATTGCTTCTGAAATAGCATCACTAATAAGTACAATGCCTATCAAAACCCATACAAAGCAAGCTAATACTATACTAAATAGGACTCCTATGGTTTAGCTGCTGACCCTCCATATTCTACTAGAACAACTAGTTCAATGGTTCCTAATTCCGATCCCTTTCATTTTCTTTCCTTTTGTTTTTCTTTAGTAAGTCCGTTAGAATCAAAAGAGCATATATATTTATTATTCTGCCCAAAAGGTTCCACCCTAAGGAGATACAAGGCATCGGACACAAGGCACTCATCAAGGAAATCCCAATGGGCTATGAGGACCTTAGAGGTGATGGCTATCTTCTTTTGTTTTTTTGTTCTTTTTGTTTGGACCTCCCTATAGTCTTTAGGTTTTTTTTAAAAAGAAAAATAGATATACTCTCCCAAACTGTTGCTTTCATTTTTTTGGCCTTTTTTTCTTTTTCTTCTTTCAAGGTATTATTGGACTCTTTCTTTATCAAAAATATCCAAAAAGCTAAGGATTCACTCACAAAGTTGAACTTTCAATCATCTTAGCTCAACAGTTGTAGTTGAGGAATCTAATCTAGCACATAATATCAATCACCTTGCCTAGGTAAATGAAAGGCAAAAACACCCACCTTACAAGTGTCTCACATCCACTCTACTCCTAGTCAAAATTTCATGGAGAGAAACTTGTTACTCAACTACCCTATACCGCTAAGAAAGTGACAAAGTTATGGGAGTAAACTCTAGTGGATTCCTAGTCAATCACCACATGTAGTGAAATTCACGAGTCATGCACACACACACATTATCCCGTGAGATCACTTCCTAGCGCTAATATCCCCTCCCATGTGGGTGGACTCTCATATAGGCTGAATCGCTTATGTTTTGTTTGGTTTATTTTTGTTTTAAAAGTGTTGTTATTTCTTTCTTTGCTAATGTCTTAATAGTTCAATCAATTTATATTTTATTGATTTCAAATGAATATGTATACAAAGATGAGGTACGAAACAACCTGTTCATGTACAGGGATATTGTAGTTTCAAGAATTGTCAATATAAGCATGAGCTGACATTTAAATCAAAACGATAACCAAATTTTCATATAGATCATATACTAATCACTACATAGTTAACGAAATTGATAAATAAATAATGAAACTTCTCCTAAATAAAAATAATTTTCATATGCCCATGTCACAATCACAATCAACCGAACTATCCTAATCCGTCCACCATGGACTATTTGTTTATAGGATTGCACATCTCCACATTATAACTATTCTTCCATATATAATTGTACACTAGCTAAGCCAAAGTATCATGAACTCATAACATTGAAAGGAATACCCTAATTGTGTGTGTAACTAACTATCTAACTACATGAAACTAAGCTACCTAAGCTATAGCATGTGAAAAATGAAAAAAATAAAAGGACATAAACAAATATTGATGGAAGTGTGTGTTTTTCTTTAATTTGTTGTTTTTGGTTGTGTTTGTTTTTTTTTTTTACAAGTAAATTAGAATGAACACGAAAAAAACTAAGAAAACGAAATATCTAAACAAAAATCCTCACACTCTCTAAAATCTTCTAACATAAACAATAAGCTTAGTCCAAAATCATCTACACTATCTAAGTCAAACCTGTCAATTAGCCTATCAAATATAGGATGCTCTTGAATAACCACTAGTGTAGGCACATCTGAGGTCATAGACCTGCTATCAAGTGAACCACTAAAAACTTCCATCGCATCATGGAGTAGAGCTACGGTTGCATCATCATAATAGTGCATATGTGCCAATGGTAAACATCCTAAAAAGTAGCCCTCGATCACATTCATATACCAACAAATATAATCCCAACAAGGACAACTAATATTTACTTGATCATCAAGATATCATGGAGTAAGATGGTAAATAGCAAATTGATATCGGGAAAACTCATGTTGCTCATTACCCACTCTATACTAGCCAACACCATGCTTAGGTGAGAATACACTATCATAATCGTGGGATTGATATAAGTATAACCAATAGCATCTTGCATGACATTGGTAACATAATGTCAAAAGTAAGTGCGACACTGCCAACACAAGAGCTGTGCATGCACATAAAGATACTTCTGATAAGGTCTACAACCAAATGGTGGATGATACTACAAACAAAAACACAAAAAAGGAACTGCAACAGGCCTCTCCCCTTGGTGCATATAAGAACATGTCATGCATCTAAAAATGCGGAATACTATGAGGTTCTGCATGAATAGGATCAGAAATATCTACATCAAGATGAGGGTAAATCATATCCATCCATAGAAAAGCCATACCTACATCCTAGTAAAACCCCCCAAAAGAAAAGAAACCTAGATTCAGATTAGTTAAGTGTTATTCTAATAACTAACCTAATTGTATTAACTACCCTAAGTGACAAAATGTTTAAGTTGAAGGTCATTAACCCTAAATATCTCACTTTCAGCTTGAAGATCTTGTACATCTAGAGAACCATTATTGTAAACTTTAATAACCTCTTAAAAGGTCCTAACCAATGAATTTTAAGCTTTCTCAAAAATTTGTAATAATGGCTATCATAAAGTAAAACTAAGTCACCCTCTTTAAACTCTCGTAATTTGATATCATGGTCATGCCAAGATTTACAACGTTTCTGCATTGCTTCTAAGCTTTGTAAAGCTAATAATTGATCCTTGTCTAACTTCACTAATTGCAAAATCCATTGCTTTAATGATTGAATTTCTCCTAACCGTAACAATAGATCTACTCGCAAAGTAGGCAACTCTTGCTCAATTGGAAAAATAGCATTAGTTCCATAAACTAAGTCAAATGGTGTATTTTGCATTGTTATACCTTGTAGGTGGTTCTGTAGGCCCAAAGTGCCTCATACTACAAACGCTCATCCCAATCTCACCTAGGAGAAGTAACCATTTTAGTTAAGTTTCCACATATAATTCGATTAGTTACTTCTACTTGGCCATTAGTTCTAAGTTAATAAGGTATTGATTTGCGATTCTTAATCTTATATGGTTATGTTAATGTGCTAATTAAACCATTTAAGAAATGGGAGCCATGATCACTTACTAATTCGGTGGGCAACCGAAACCTGTTATGATATTTTCGTATATAAACTTAGCCACGTCAATAGATTTATCTATTTTAAGCGCTTTCGCTTCCACCCACTTAGTGATATAATCAATACAAACTAAAATATATCGATTTAGATCGATATCATGTAGGTGGATCAATTGGACCCAAATAGTCAATGCCCCATTTCTCAAAAGGTGCTAATGTCAAGATAGGGGTCAAAGGTGTAGCAAAACTTTTAGAAGGTCGACCAGTCCTTTGACATATGTCACATTTTCAGAAATAATAATGAGCATCCTTAAATAGGGTAGGCCACCAATACCTAGCTAATAGAACCTTTCTGGCTATTAATTCACTAGCAAAATGGCCACCACAAGGCTCATCGTGCAATGCTTTGAGAACTACTAGAACTTCATCCTCCTTTACACATCAATGATAAATACCTTCTCTAAAAAAGAATTCATATAAATATCTCCCTAATAATCCATAGGAACGTGCTTGCATCAATATGTCTCGCTTTTTCTACTTATATGCACCAGGTGGATACCAAGTTGTGCTAAGAAAATTAGCAATATCAGCATACCATGGAACTTGTGTCTCCACAGTAAAAAGTGATGCATCTGGCAAATCATCTTCCACACCTTCTTCCCTATTTGATGTTAATAATCGGAAAAGATGATCTACTAGAACATGAGCTCTACCAAGACGAGTAATTATTTGAAAATCAAATTCTTGAAACCATAGCATCCAACGAATCACTCGTCCTGAAAGATCTGCTTTATTAAGCAAATACTTTAACACTTCATGATCAACATAAATAATAAATTTATTTTCTAATAAATAACGATGAAATTTCTTCACCAAAAAGAACATTGATAAGCATTCTTTCTCAGTGGTGGTATAATTAATTTCTCCATCACTTAGGTTACGGCTTGCATAATAAATCGGATGATCCGTGTTACTGTCATCTGCTTGACATAAAACAGCTCCCACATCATACATAGATGCATCTACATGGATATGGAATTCTTTTGTCCAATCCAGGGATGCCAATACTAGTTCTTCAACTAAATTCTTCTTAAGAAATTCAAACACTTCCTAACAGGTAGCATCCCAATAAAAATGAGTATCCTTTTGTAACAAATTAGTTAAGGGTGATGCCACCTTTGGAAAAATAAAAAACAAATCATTGGTAATAATTTAAATGCCCCAAAAATCTCCAAAGTTGTTTAAGATTTTTTGGTGCTAGAAGTGCAAATATCTTGGCAATTTTAGCAGGATCCATGGCAATGCCTTCCTTAGAAACAATATACCCCAACAATGTTCCTTTTGGAACCCTAAAGACACATTTATTAGGGTTCAATGAAATACCCACTTCATTACTATGTTCAAATACTTGGGACAATAGCTAAGGCATTTCTTTTGTCGTCCCATACATAGAAAAGTCATCTAGAACACTTCCATCCACTACCAAACAAAATATTGGTAGACTGCAATCATAACCCTTTGAAATGTTGCAGGTGCATTGCACAAACCCAAAGGCATTACTTTATAAGAAAATGTGCCCCATTTAGTAGTAAAAGTAGTTTTATATTGATCTTCTGGATGAATCAACACTTGATTGTAGCTACTAAACCCATCCATAAAAGAATACAGCTCATGGACTGCAACCTTATCCAATACTTGATTCGTAAATGGTAGAGGAAAATGATATTTGTTTGTTTTGCTATTAAGCTTTCTATAATCAACACAAATGCAAATTTTTTTACTATTCTTCTTTGGCATTACCACGATAGGAGAGACTCATTCACTATAGCAATAGGATATATAAATCATGCATTGAGAAGCTTTGTAATCTCAACTTCACCAATTTTTCATACACAGGATTTGTTCTTCGTTGACGTTGGCTTACGGGTTTTGTGCTTGGTTCCAAATCAATATAATGTCGACAAAGTTCAGCCTTAATAACTCTAAGGTCACTATAAGACCAAGCAAATCCCCCAATATGTTCTCGCAATACTTCTTCGAATTTTTCGCGATCGTGGGGTTCCAATTGAGCTCCTAAGTTTAAGTGTTTTCCTTCTATCATTTCTATTTTAACCACTTTCACTTCATGCTCTTCAATGGACAAAGATGCTATTTTTCGAGGCTTGACCATAGGCACATCTTCAAATATGTCCATTGAAACATTTTCAAGCAGACTATACCTAGCATTCAGTTCTGGTTCTTCTTCCTCCACATTCACAGAATGTACCAAGGGCAAGGCCTAATAAGGTACACTAGCTAGATTATCCTAAGTATCATCAACCATTTCTATCTTGTAAACACTCAATATATCAAGTAATAACTTCCTAGTATATCTCCCTTATTTTTTACTCAAACAATACAAGGTGGGCTTCAGATTTCTATTATACTTTACTAGGAATGCAGTTCTTATAGAACCAATTATCTGGAAAATCTACTCCTAATCACATGGAAATTGAGCATGCAATGTTTGACGATAACGATATAAAATTATATTATGCTTTTCCAGACATTCTTGGTCATTTGAATTCCAAAACCGTTGATTTGTGCTAAGCATAAGGATTAATAAGTGCAAATCCACATCTTCTTCACCTTGGATCATCCAATCCCCTAGATAATGTATGAACCATTTTAGCTTTAGAAAGTTCTTAGGTGCCAGAGGTTCAAATTACCTAAGTTGTGGTTCAACTCCATCCGCACCGATAGTAAAATTCATTATTCTTTCTTTGGGATAGGGTAATACTACCTCATGCATATTTTGCAGGCAAGCCTTGATTGATTTCAATTGGCTTCGATCATATCCCACTAACCTCCCCGTCATCATTGATTGAGTTGCACTTCTTCCCACCATCTAGCATGTGTTTTAGCATCTACCAATGTAGCATGTCTTTGTAGGCTAGTTAACATGTTGATGTACGTCGCGACTAAGCCCATCGATAAATTTACACATCTGCATAGGCTCATCAAGGGCTGGGTTCATCTTTCGAAAAATCATTTCCATCCGCTCCTTGTAATGCTCAACACTTTAGCTACCCCTTGGGATAAATAGTCCAATTGAAGAGCTAACCGATCTTGGAAACCTTGCCGCCGAAACTTTTATAAAAATGCTCTTGATAAGGCAGCATAAGTCCCCTTATTTTGAGCATTCAAGTTACCATACCACCTAGTTGTTTCATCTTTTAGTGTCGCTCGAAAAATATACAACTTTTGGTGATTGTCCCCACTAACACATTACATGAACATGGCGGCCTATTGCATTCAGTCAACACCCATTCCAGCATCGAAGTGGAAATTCAAACGGATGTTGAGCAGAAGATTAGTTAGATTGACATACTTTGGGCTGGATTGCAGAGAAGATTGGTTATATTAACATACTCTAGGTTGGACTATGAAGACACCAATCCCAAAGATGCAATTACAAAACTCGAAACTTCCCAAGTAAGCACCACATTTATTTATGAATTAAGAATATGTGAAATTGTTAATTTTCATGTTTAATAATTTTAATTTATGAATTCAAACCTAGATGTACATGCTTTCTATTCCATATGAATTCTAAATCATGTTAGATAATTTAAAAAACAAAGAAACAATAATAAAAACTCATCAAATTGGTCAAAAATCAACATTTAAAAATTTATTAAAATTTACAAAAATCATATTAGTACAACATGATATTTTCTATAAATTTTTATACTATGAGAAGTTTGCTAAAATAAATTTATATTTTTCAATAAGGTTTGCTACATTTTAAAATTGAAAAACTGATCATTTTGGTTAAAATATGGGTTTTATTAGTGGAAAATTATGTGTTCTCATCAAAAAAAATATGGTGATTGGCAAGAAAGTTAAAAATATTATTCTCTAATTTTTTTAGATTTTAGAGAAAGAGGCACTAGTTTAAATGTATTTTTAAAGAAATTATTTATATAAAAACTCATTGTTTACAATTATACGCTAAATGAAAGTATGTGTGTACTTTGATTTGTGACACACAAGGGTATTGGGGCTGAGTGATAATTTCAAATGAACATTTAAGTCAATATGAGTTTATCTTTTTCATGCAAAGCAAACAATCCAAATAGTTAAGTTGCAAATTTAACATTATATTCATAAATAATTTTTTTATTTATATTAATACATTAGTGGTATGGAGATTAAGCTTCAACATTGAATTTAAACTTTTAAACTATATACTATTAATTTTTTAGTTAGACAATGTAAGAGAGGAGGGTCACTAGCATAATTTATTAATTAAAAAGGAGAAAATTCTAGGTTTCTAAAACGAATTGTGTATGTGTACGTGGGAGAGTGAGAAAGAAATTTGTTTCTATCATGTTTGTTATTTAGTTCAAAGAGAGGAAAGAAGGAAGTCTCCATAAAAAATGAAAGTAAATTAACTATTTCAACATTAAAGAGCAACGAAGTGAATTGCATTATACGAAGAGGGGGTTGTGTTTAAGAAAGGAAATTTAACTTTTAAGGGTTAAAATATATTTAAAAACTAAATATATAAAAGGTGGAGAAAGGCAATAATTCAAAAGGAACTTAAATGGAATTACATCAATAGATCTACTAGATCTATATTCTGAAACCCACTTCTCAAAGTCAAACAAATAAAACACTGGATAATTACAAGAAGCAGCCCCTAAAAGATGGGGGGAAGCCATAGCTAGCTCAGGATATAATTCTAGTGCCTAATCTAGAGACCTAGAGATGAGTTGCTATAAAAA
Organism: Lygodium microphyllum; assembly: GCF_053477565.2. Taxonomy (NCBI): domain Eukaryota; kingdom Viridiplantae; phylum Streptophyta; class Polypodiopsida; order Schizaeales; family Lygodiaceae; genus Lygodium; species Lygodium microphyllum. The sequence continues at coordinate 127,641,497 of NC_141156.1, forward strand.
GGAAAATAAACAAAAGTGAGATATTTGAGCTATAGAAATGAAGTATACTTCAGTAGGTATCCATTCATATCTTCAAAATTCAAACTTGACATCGATAGGCCAATTATTTTCAATACAAAATTTTTATATATCAAGTTATTCACTATTCAATGAGCTAGTACCTTCTTGAATAAGCCATGAAAATTGTTCCACATATGAAGCATGCTGCCAAGAAGACTCCTCCATAGGCAAATCCTTCCATTTATTAAGATATTCAATGATAATACGGTTCCTTAGAACCTTCTCCTGCTTGCCAACAATCCTCTTGAGTTCATAGATAATCAACCCATCCTCATCAAGGGGAGGTGGTTCTTCAAGAACTTGAATATCATGGCCAATATACTTTTGGATTTGAGAGACATGAAAAACATTGTGAATGCATGTGGTTGAAGGAAAATCAAGTTGACCGGGTAAGATCTCCAGCTTTCCTTGAGATTTGATACAGACCATAATAATGATGAGCAAGCTTATTATGTCCACCCTTAAGAGATGTATAACGAGATTTAGGTACCTTTAGGAATACCCATTCTCCCTCTTCAAAATCCACATACTTTCATTTGTCATCAACATAAGACTTCATAGTCTCTTGTGCCTTTCTAATATTTTTCTTGCTTTGCTTCATTAAGGCCTCCATCTTTTCTAGCTCTTCTCTAGTAAGGGGATTTACTTCATCATGAAATAATGTTGAAAGTAATTAGACCTTGTAACCATATAATGGTGGCATGCCTATACTCATGTGGTAATTATTGTTGTAACAAAATTCCACAAGATGAATCCAATGATTCCATGCATTTTATTTTATGTATCATGGAAAAAGTCTCTTAAATAGACTTCTAGTGACTTGTTGTCCCTTTTGGTTTGTCCATCATTTTGTGGGTGATAAGCCATACTTAGAGTTAATTTTGTTCCCATCCATGGAAGTGAAAAGGCTTTTCCAAAAATCCTCCATGAATTTTGTATCTCTATCAAAAATAATCATCATAAGTAACCCGTGAAGTCTAAAACATCATCCCATGAACTAATTTTCCACTTGCTTGGGGCTAAATACCAAACTTTGGTAGATATAAAATGGGTAGATTTGGTAAGACAATCAACCACAGAAAAAATATTATTCCAACCCTACTTAGTGGTAAGTAATCTTGTAATAAAATCCATGCTGATATCAGTCCATTTACCATGTGGAATGGGTAATGGATGAAGTAGACCACTAGGCAACAAATTGGAATCTTTATTATGTTGACATGATAAACACTACATCACATATTCTTTGACATTTTTCTAAAGTCCTTTCCAATAAAAGCATTTATGAATCTTATCAAAGGTTTTAAACAAACCAATATGTCCTGCCGAAGGATAAGAATGCATCTCCTATAACATCCTTTGCTTAAAAGATGTTTGAGGGATCAAATACACTCTGCCTTTAAACCAAAGAAGTCCATTCTACCACTTGAAATTGGAAAATTCAAATTCATTGCCTTGCTATAATTTCTTTATTATATTGGCAGTGTACTCATCTAACAAATATTCCTTCTGAGTATTCTAAATCTAATATTTAAATAGAACATGTCCACATCCTAGATAATGCATCAATCACTATATTATCCTTGCCTACCATATAAGAAATCTCAAAGTCATTACCCTGGAGAGTAGCTAACCACCGTCTTTGCTTAAGAGAGAGAGTAGATTGTGAAAGAGAATATTTAATCACTTGACCATCACTCTTGACTTTGAAATGGTTGCCATAAATGTAATGATGCCACTTCTTAATGGCATGAAGAATGGCTAACATTTCTTGCTCATAGACGTGGAGTTTCCTTTGTTTGTCATCCAACTTCATGCTTTCATAAGCAATAACTCCATGATCTTGGCATAAAACAACCTCAATACCATGACCAATAGCATCACCATGTATGGTAAACTCCTTGGAAAAATATGGACACACTAAAATAGGTGCTGAAATAAGGATACTTTTCAACTCATTAAAGCTTTTTGGAGCTGCTACATGGGAATAATTCTTAATGAGCCTCCAATAGAAAGAGGATGGTCCTAGAAATCCCCCCACTAAAGTAGAATTTTGTGTTATGGACCAATCCTTGATGCATTGGATCTTCTTTGGATCAACCATGATTCCTTTTTCACCCACAATGTGACCTAAATATTCTATCTCACTAGGGCCATAAAAGTACACTTACTTTCCTTCACAAAAAGTTATGTCTTCTCAATGTGAGTAGGACTTCATGGACATATTATAAATGATCCTCTTTGTTCCTACTATATATAAGGATATCATCGAAGAATACCAAGACAAATCTATACGAGAATGGCTGTAAGACCTTGTTCATGAGAGCCTAAGAAGTAGTAGATGCATTGGAAAGCCCAAATTGCATAACCAAAAAGATAGAGACCTCTTCTTTTTCCTAAAAGCCATTTTATACTCATCCCCTTTCTTCATTCTAATTTGATGGTATCACAATCTCAAGTCAATCTTAGTAAATACCTTCTCATCCTTGAGTTCATCCAAAAAATCATCAATGCATGGGATTGGATACCTGTTTTTTATGGTGCTCTTATTTAGGTCTCTATAATCAATGTGCATCCTATAAGAACCATCTTTCTTCTTGACAAGTAGAATAGGAGAAGCAAAAGGTGACTGACTAGGTTGAATAAAACCCATGTTCAACAAGTCTTTAACATGTTTCTCTACTTCTTCCCTTTCATACTTTGACAATCTATAAGGTGGTTTGTTGATTGGTTTAATGTCAGGTGCCAAATCAATAGAATGGTCCACTTCTCGCTTTGCAGGTAAAGATGTAGGAGCCTAAAATATGTCTTTAAAATCTTCCAAAAGTTTACATAGGCATGGATCACACTCCTCAAGTGAAGAAGTTTGCTGATTTTTATTTACCTTTGAAAGGAGAAATGTAAAAATACAAGGCATTGCATTGATTTTTCTCTTCATCTTCTTTTTGCTCATTAGTTTTCACTTGTTTTTTCTCTATGCCATTAAGTGTTGCTTGCTGCCCATCCCAAGTAAACTCCAAAAACATTCGATTGAGATCCAATGCAAAATTTCCAAGCTTTTTGAGCCAATCATAACCAATAATAATGTCAATAGGTCCCATATCTGAGACAATCAAGTCTCTCATTATGGTATAAGACTAAGATAAATTAATACAAGTTTGTAGGCATATCTATTTACTCTCCTCTTAAGCTTCATTTGTAACTTGTATCTTCAAGTATGTGTCCATTTCTTGAGGTAATAAGTTCAACTCATACAATGATTTAACATTGACAAAGCTATGTGTGCTTCCCCTATCTATGAGAATATGAGCAACCTTAGAATTGATGGGCCCCTTGAGCCAAAGTGTATTCTTTCCTTTACATCCTATCCAAGCATCTTGGGATATGGAACACAACATAGGTGAACAAGAAAAAGGTAAAGGAACATCCATTTGCAATCCACTTAGATCAAATGGAAAACTATTGGCCGGCTCTAAATCATCATATATATGTTACTAATCATCATGGATAAGCATCTCATCACAAGTAGAAACTACCTCTACTTGTAATAGACCTTCATGTGCTTTCTCATCATCTGATTCTTCTATGATCAATGTATTAAACTTGACATTGCTACCTTTACATTCTTGTTTATGATTGGGTAACTATTTCTCACCACACTTGAAACATAATCCTTTCAATTAGTCATTGGAAAAGGGCTTGCTATTGTGCTGATATTATTAGATGAATGTTTAGCTCCACTTTCAGCTCTTTTGAAATCCCATTTTCATTAAGCATTATACCTAAAGTTGTTGCCTTGTTTAGAAGTATATGTTGTAGGTTAAGTAGAAATCTTGTAGAAAGTATTAGAATCCATGTTCTCATATCTATAACCCTCTCTTTATTAGCTTAACTATTGTCCAATTCTCATTAGTTGATTTGAATGATAAGTGACTCATGTTTCGGGCTAAAAAGAGCTCAATTCTCTTTTGTATTTTTGACTATATCTTTCAACATATTGTATGGATGCATATGTATTTGTAGGCTTTACTGCCCTAACCTTTGCTGAAAGATTTGGATCTAGACCAAAAATATACTTATTCAACTTTGTTGAATCAAAAATGACCTCAACATACATGGAAGATTTAAGAACAAGATGGAATACTCTCTAATTGTCTCTCTCTCTCCCTCTCTCGCATATGCATGTATAAAAGGCTAAAAATACATTTGTATGTAGGTGTACAGACACTCGTATATATGTGCAATGACCATGCACCAAACTTGTAAACTTGTATCCATACTTGCTTTGCGCAATAGCTAGAATTACCTCTATATTATCCTTGGATGTCACAATTACTAAGTCTAAGTGCATCCAAGCATTACAAAAAAACCCTTAGTATTAATAATATACATAGATGAAGTAGAGCCTAAAACCAAAGTTTGTTCTAGAGATTGCGCCAATGCGAACAAAAAAACCAAAAATTTCATAGGGAGCCTAACCAAAATAGAGCTTTCTTTTTTGCGAGGAAACACAGGGAAATTTTCCACGTTCCAACACAACATGGTTAAGTGAAGCAAGTCCCGTTGCCACTCCTCGCCTTGGCGATGCTATAGGGGGCATGACAGTCTTTCCTCTCTTTCTTGAACCTAAAATTTTAGAAAGCCACAATGTAAATGTAAACACATTTAATAATTGACAAAGATTACTTAACTTTAGAATAACAATACCTAGCCTAACACCTGCAAACAACTCACCAGGCATTGTCATAGCTTGATGTAGCGTCACAAAGCAACCGAGGTCTTTAAATTCATATGTCGGCCACCCCCTTGGTATTCTATCAGTGTGAGATCGTCGAAACCTCTTATCCTATTTAGCTTCACCCATATGCACTAGAAACACTTAGTATATCCACAATGCACCACCTCAATAAAAACTGGAAGTAAAATCTCTATATTGGCATCATCATATAAATGCTCAATGACCCTTGCAAGCGTTCTTCTTATAATATCATGCATTGTTACTATGCGCAAGATACATTGTAGTTCCTTCTGATACTCAGTAGCTGGATAATAGCCTCAACATGGAGTAGGCATCTGCAAAAGTGGAGTAAACACTTAAACATAGTGCAAGAAATAATTAGTTACTACAGAGTACATATCAACCGAACGTGGCATAAAGGCCATTTCACATATAAGCCAAGCAATGACTATGAAGCTATCAAATTTCAATGGATACATGCTTGCAAAAAGCAAGCATACCATTGCACCCTAAAAAAAACACATATTTGCATGCATCCTTGCAAGAAAGCAATACACCTTACTGCATCTTCTGAAGCACATCCTTGTATACAATGTTCGTTGTGACATTCATAATGCTCCCATTTTCATCTAGCAAGACTCTCACACCACATGAGGATTTCACCCTTGAAAATGCAACATACAATTGTCCATGTGTAAATATCAGTGTCTTCAAGTAAAGACCAACAACAGACAAAGTCTGGCCTTGCGACTTATTGATGGTCATAGCAAATGCCAATCGAATAGGAAATTGCTTTCGTCTCATAGTAAATGGAAATTGCAAAGTGCTAGGAATAAAAGTGATCCTAGGAATGAAAACTCATTCCCATGCATTTGTTCCTGTTATTATCTCAGCATTTATCACCTTTTTATTGAATGCCTTACATATCAATCGTGTACCATTACATAAACCTTTTCCTGGATTTAAGTTCCTAAGTAGAATAATGGGTGCATTCGTCTTTAGCAACAATAGATGGGGAGGAAACCCACCTCCAAGATCTAGTGTAATTAAATACTCTACAGAGTACAAAAATGAGCTAACATCTGTCTTTGCAATCGAATCCACACTATAGTACTGTATAACCTCTCCATGCATCAATTGCAATGCATGATGATTCAAAGAGGCCACCTCCGTATTCCGTGTTGCAAGTATAGCAGACTCGCTGAAATATGCTCCAAAGTTTATCACAGTGGATACTTCATTGTACACATTATCAACCAAGGTTTCAACAGAGTGTCCTTTTAATACCATGCTAGATGGAATATGTAACTTATCACAATTCTCTGTAATTCCCACTCCATCCCCTATCCCTTGAATCCAACCAATAAACCCATTATCGATTACATCACCAACGGTTGACATTTGCATATTCCCAGACAACCTTAGCACCTTAGCACACTGCCATAAATGAGAGTAACATAGTGTTGCATTAACAATATCTTCATGGGAGCCCTTTATGATGATAGGAAGGATTTGTCTAAAATCACCTCCAAGTAAAGTAACCTTTCCACCAAATGGTTTATCACAACTCATAATATCCCTTAAAGTTCTATCAAGTGCCTCGAAAACATACCTATGCATCATCGGAGCCTCATCCCATAAAATAAGACTCGACCATCTCAATAGTTGAGCAAGATCGCTCTGAACAGGAATATTACAAGGTGATCGATTACTTAGATCTAATGGAATTTTAAACCTCGAGTGAGCAGTACGACCACCCTGTAGAAGCAAAGTAGCAATGCCAGATGATGTCGTTGCCAATGCTATATGATGATCACTGCGTAGCCTAACAAGCAAACACTTATAAAGAAATGTCTTCCCAGACCCACCAGGACCATCCAAAAAAGAAACATTCCTAGAGTTTGCACCAATAGCATCCATAACTGCAGTATATGCAACTCTTTGTCCATCATTCAACATTGCCTCCATAGAAAGATAAACTCTATGTTGCTCTAGTATATCATATGCATATTCATCTTCTAAAGGAGGGTTAGCACACAACTGAGAATCCGTTTGATGAGGCTCTGGCAATCCATCAAAGTCAGACAATCTTTGCCCATGCTACCGCAAAATGTCCTGAAGATGCAATAAAGCCTTGTTTGATGCCTCTTGGTGCAGATTTGCAGAAGATACATGTGTATGCTCCAACTGCAATTTATACAAAATATCCTCTACCACTAGTGCCATAAACCTATCCCAAAGCTGACCAGACTAAGCAGGCTCACAAAAGACCAACATTCCAGCAAACAAAGCACGTAACTAGGCACCAATCTACATAGAGGTAGCTTCTCCCAAGCACATTGCACACTCTTCATCACCCTCTAACACGCCCTTTGCAATGCAAGCTTCCTTAAAAGTATTGTACATCACATTGCCAATAGTATGCAAATCCTTAAAAGACGTACATCCGCAAGACACTGTTAAGAGCATTCGCAGGTAATAATGCTCAGCACATGTAGGCGGCACAAAGTATATTCAACCACATGTATTTCCAAGCTTTCTCTTTGTCCACACCTTTCGCTGTGCATTCCACACCCAATACACTGGGAAGTTTTGATAGCGAATAGCTTGAGCCTCTAGATGAACATGATTGCATGCAAACCACTCTTAGAGAGTGGTTTTCTTAACATCTTCATTTTACATAACATCTAATATATTGTATGTATCTCGAAACACCACACAATTCTCACCAGGCAAGTGTACTTTCAACCGAGGCTTCTCATTGTGCAATGCATAGTCATATATCCGCCAACACGCTTCTGAAGCAGAGACATACCGTGCATCTAAATAACTCTCGATCTCATCTACTTCACAAATGCTCATACCATTCAACTTTGAGCTTCCAACAGAAAACTTAATGGTTGCATGATCATGTCCCTTGTATATATACTTATACAAATACTTAACAGCTACCCCACTGTTAAGCATACCTCAACATTTATATGTGCATTGTATTTCTTACTTAAGTAAGGATTGTATGAAACAATCCATCGATTATCAATAGTATTATCCTTTATTGTGACTGTGTTTCCGTCATCCCGTCTTCTATAAATAGGATAGCCAAAGCTATCAACAGTTGTCACATTCACAAACCTCCGAGGAAAGTTTTTAGTGCATCGACCATCACGCATGCAAGGGCTCTTGGGATTCAACGCACTGCAACGACCATGGACATTGCACTTTGAGACAGTTTCAAATAGAGTTGAAAACCTTGCTTTATTAGGAAACTCAGCACAAACAAACCTATCATAATGGCATGCTTTAGAGGGTTTAAAAGGGTGCTCCAAAATCAACAAAGTATGAGAATGTGGCAACCCTCACTTTTGAAACTCAATCACACTAACATAGCCTACAACATTTCCAAACAAATTCCTTTTCAACAATGTATGCATCATATCAGCATGCTTTTTATGAAAGACTTGAGCAGTCAAAGCAAGACGATCATAAGCAGTCTGTCCTGGCAACCAAGCATTAGTTATCTCTGACCACTTTGGATTACATTGTCATTGTTATAAAGAGATTTGGTTTTCCCTTACTCCACACTATAGCCATAGCATCTTGATACAACTGATACATGTGCCTTGGCCCACTAGTAAAAGAAGATGGCAAAACCACCCTTTTACCAACAGAGGCACCAATAACCTGTACTGGCCCATTATCCACCAATCCCATCATATCTACCAAGCCTTTATAAACTTCTGAGAGTAAAACTAATTGATTTTGATGACATCAAGCCAACCTACATTGCTCTACACCACAATAAGCATCAACAATAAATTGTTGCAACAATTGACCACCACGCAACATGCAAACCTCAGTGTCCTCACAGACTTGTAGTCGAAATGCATAAAATTGCATTTGAGTAACACAATCCTTATTAGACAATCCACGTACATTAACTAGAATATTAACATTACTATAAGGCACATTTACATGCCAACCATCATCACCCATAGGAAAAAGAAGAACATATAGCATTGGCATATATGCCCTGTGCAAGTGTGGGAGCTTTCGCTCAACCGCCAAGACTCACGGACCGCTTATTGTTTCAAGCGTTCCAAGCTGAGCACTAATGGCTACCTCTCACATAACCGATGCGCCATCCATATCTACAGGTGTAGTGAGCTTACCTCCGTGCCGTTCGAGTTACCTCCTCTCCCGCGCACTCTGGTAGCTCCATGATCCAAGTGCAAGCTTCAGGCAAGCTCGATCCTCCCGCTCCAAGCTCCAAGCTCCAAGCTCCATTGCCGCAAGCAAGACAAGAGAAGAGAAGAGAAGAGAAGAAGAGAGGAGAAGAAGGAGAGCTTCTCCACCCCACGGTCCCTCACCCTCACACACTCACTACTCTCACACTCCCTCTCTCAAGCACAAGCTCAAGCAAGCAAGAAGAAGAAGAAGAAGAAGAAGAAGAAGAAGAGGAGAGCTACTTTTGGCCACACACAAGAATGAGCTTCTCATTCACTTTTCAACTTTATATACAAAACCCTAAATCCCTTTTGGGCGGTCCTCCCCGTTTCCCCTTTTTTACATGGCTGGCCATAGCCTAGGCCCTTTTCCCATTGTCCTTCTATCTTCCTAGCTTCCTTTCCACCGCCCACGTCTACATTTACAAATTGCACGGGTGAGAGCCCCGGCGCTCCTTGAATTAAACCGCGGTGCGCTTGCGCTCTTTTACACAAGCTTTGTCTTGCGCTTTTCCTGGTGCGCCTTTGCCTTCCATTTCTCTCACCTTGGCCTTTGTCTTTGTCTTTGTCTTTTATTTTGGCTTTCCGGATTTTCCACTCGCTGGCACTCTTTTACAAGATTTCAGGGTGCGCCTTTGTATTTTAAAATGCACCTTTCCCCTTTTGCAGCTGCCTTGGACTTTTAAGGTTGCCCTTGTGCTTTTGGCCTTTTCTCCTCTTCTTTCTTCATTCGAGCTACCTCTTTTCTGCCTTTGCCCTGCATCTTTTTTATTTCCTTTTGCTTTCTTCGTGTTCGGGTTAACATTACCCCCCTCCTAGACGAGTGCCAGTCCCATGGCACTCTTCGTCGAAGGTAGCATGCGTAGCTTGCACCGAAGACGTGGGTGGAAGGGACTGTTGTGGCTTGCCTTGGTGGAGTTCTAATGTTGGTGCGGATGAAGGTTGTTGGTGGCACTTTGCTATTTTGATTGACTGGTGTTATTTGGAATGGTCACTCAGAGCTGGCATGGGTGTTGGTGTTCTTGGGATGCTCATGGTGGATTCTGCTCGTGATGGTTCTCTGGTGGTCTAGCATGATGAAGTAAAGGACAAGAGTTCAGAGTTGAGTATTGATGTAGAGGTGACGGCGCTTTCATTGGAGTCTTTAATACATGCGATTGGAAAACTTCTCATGTGGTCTCTCCCTAAGGGGTAGTGCTAGTCTTCTTGTTGTGCACAAGACATAGTGCAATTAGTTTGGAAGACAGGTCGAACTCTAAGCAAGCTGAGAGTATTGCCCTGCACTTGAGGACCCAAACTGTGTATATACTTCGGTGCAGATATTATGTAAGTGCTCGTGCATACTTAGATATTACGTAGATAGAAGATCGTGGGCTAGTTTCTCGTAACAATGTGCGGATGAAGCAAAGTTGTCCATGTTGAGAAGAAGTACACATGAAGGTATATGAGACATCCTTTGCATTGTGACTGCGCGACGTAGCATAATTGAATACAGGGACACCGCACTTTCAGTAACTGGAAGTTATTGGACTTACTTGATGAGGATGGTGTACTTTTCATGGCCAATCGTGCGGTGCTTACCACAATTGATTGCAATGGTATTAAGGCAGAGTGCAAGAGGGAATTGTGCAAGTGGGTCAGGGTGACAGGTCTAACCATAGGCGAGACAAGCTCCCTAGGTATGTCCTACCCTTGATGTGCCTTGAACAATTGTGGGTGATGCTAAAGGGCTAGGGGACTATGTACGGAGACAGTCGACCAAGGTCACTGGATGTACCTAATTTGAGGACCCCTAGGTGCTGTGCTGTGATCGTGGGTGCTTCTTATCTTTTCGTTCGTTTCTTTTTTTATTTTCTTTTTCTAATTTATTTTTTATTTCTTTTTCTTGTGCCTTTTTCTTTGTTTCTTTTTTTCTCTTTTCTTTTCTCCTCTTTTTTTTTTGGACTTGTCTGAGTACAACCATTGCAATATGTTGAGGCTATCAGCCTTCCAATGGGTTGGAAAATGTCAAGCTTCGAAGGCTCAGGAAATGGATATTACAGTGATGATTGTGCCCTAGCCTCGTTGTTAGAAAAGCAGTTGTTGAGATGGGGAGATACACTTGAGACATTGCAAACCTCCTTGCGACACATGTGATGTTGTACAATTGAGGTAACGACTGCCATGAGCCAACTATAGAGCTTGACCCAGAAAGAGAGTGTAGCCCATGAATATGCTTTGGGCCATGCGATGTGGGCGGTCAACAAGGGTGATTTTTTCTTTTGACAGGGTGGCTTTGTCGTGGCTCTTTGTGGGGTCGATGGTCTTGCGGTGATCGGGGCATTGAACACTTTTGCACAAAGACCTGTATCATCCTGCATCCACTTGTCACCTTGTGAGAGTATATGCTCGCTTGCGTTAAGTACATTGAACCAATGCAATCATGTTAAGATATAATTTTCCAGAATGCTATGATGTCTATCACATTACTTGTTAATGTCGCATACATTAACGGTAGGTAAAGGAAGTGTGTACAAGTGGGGATCTTGCCCCTTTACTCATCAAAAAACAAAAAGTTATGGCATGTTGACTTGTCAAGCTACTTGTACATCATAGGGGCTTATTCGATAGATACTAGGCGGGGTGAGTCCGGTTGGCTAGACGACTGGGGCGGTGCTGGTGCGAGGCTCCCGTGAGGTTGGGCAGGAAACATGTTGGCCGGGACATGAATGGTATAGTCCCGGGCTGCGACCGTTTCCAAAATGCCTTTAAACAGTTCATTAAATTCTTCCCTGTCTCGAGCTGCCCTTTCTGCCTTTGAGCACTTAGTGCCTAATCGTCCGTTGGGTGTTTGCGTAACTAGTGTTACCACTTCTTGCATGCTTCTTTGAGATTCTACTCCCCAGGCCCGGGGATTCTTTGGCCTACGTCCGGGACGGTGTTGCATAGGCCTTCGTTTCTTCGCATATCGTTTGAGGGTGGGCACGTAGCGCATCGGCGAAGGGATGTGTGCTGCATGTTTCCGTCAGCACAGCGGAGAGCGTCCTTGCAAGCCAGCTATCCTAGGCTCTCCATGTTTTCCTCGTAGGGGGACCTGCAAGGTGCGAACCAAGGGTTAGGCCTTGATACAGGATATTGTTTGCATGGAAGGAACTTTAGTGTGGTTTATCAAGCACATATAACAAGAAGGGGAGGGTTGAGGCATGCAATATTTGTTGTAGAGGGATGGCCCCCATGATGATGTTTGTTTTGCCTCCAACCATTAGCAGATATTGGCTTATGCTACATTGTGTGGACTGGTTGCCATGGAGTGGGACACGGCACATCCTCGAAAGGATAGACCAAAAAGGGAAGAAGGTGTATAGAAAGGGACTACACCCTGTCTACACCATCAGAGTTGTTGGTCAAGGCTTCCTATGGCGGTAATGTGGGTTGCATGCCCTTCACTTGGAGGTGGGGATGGTCACACGGCTTTTAAATGCATGATGAGAGGAGGACTTGAGGAGCTTAGCCTGTCAGACCCAACTCTTCTCCCTGCGCTTGACTATCATTGCTTGTGTGTGTTGACATTGTTTATACATGGTGACACAAAAATCAGTGTTTATTTATATACATATTTATGAATCCATGTCACTTCACGAGGATAAGAACCAATTGTAGAACTCGAGGTTGTACTGGAGCGTGGCACATGCATCCAGCACTCATGGCAGCTTACTTAGTACCGATAGATATTTTGCCACATCGAGCAACATGGACCCTTGTTCGAGTCTACTGGCAACATGTAACTCCTCCTTAGTGAGAACCTTATCAAACAGAGAGTTTTCTTGGCTAGGTTTAGCCAAGTCCATACCCCGAATGGCAGTCAGCACTCGAAGGGAAGTTGGTGCCACATACGTTGGGTCCCTTTGGGATCGCCATTTGGCCAATCGCTCCTCAGAGAGTGTCATGATCTGAGCCCCTAGTTTGGCCATTACAACACGGTTCTCACACCAACGCTGTTCAAATTAACTTCAGCCCTCTGTTAGTCGCTTTAGTTGCTCTATCTCTAAGAGATTTGGTTGGCAGAGCACATCATTGAACATGACAGTTAAGCGCAGTTCGTCGGCTTCCTCATTAGAGATGAGTCGCATGCGTTCATGCAGGAGCTTATCATAGTGCTCGTTAAGATGTTCTTGCTCTTCCCAGGATAGAGGAAAGGGCAAGTAATCTCCAAGCTGCTCCTTGGGGATTGTGCCCACGTCCGCAAGGATGTAAACTCGTGCGAACACCTTGAGCTTAGCATCCAACTCAACTAAGCATTCTGCGATACTTCTATGTTCAACGAAGGCTTGCTCGGTTGCCATCTCATGCAAGGTTCTAGGAGTTTGTCTAGGCTTTAGCATAGCTGGGGGTTCAAGCCCATATGAGCAAGATTGGTCAACGCTAGGATTGCGCATGCTCTTGGGGTTTCCATGTTTCTCTTGAGGCTTCGTTAATGCGTCATGGTTCTCCTCGGGTGTGACTGGTGTGAATTCGTCATCCCGTCGTGACAGTGTTGTATCCACTCTTGATTGGTCGATGTGAGTTCTATTGTCGGTGGATTGAGTGTTGAAAGCAACTGTTGATGGCAACAACTGCTTTGATTTTTCAGAGCACATGGATGTGTCTGAGGTTTCACCGCTATTAGGAGAGATATCAATGGATTCACGGGTGGATGGGCTTGATGCTTCATTCCCCAGCTTTCCAATGCACTTGGTCTCAACGTTCTTGGGGTCCATAACCACCTGTAGCTGCTGTTGTTTTCGATGTTTTCTCCTCTTTTTCTTGGTCAATGAAGGTGCATCTCCCAACGACTCAGGACCCTAGACTAGGTCAACCGTTGATGTGCTTGGTTGGGCCTCAGCATTCTCTTTCTCTAGTGTGTCCTTACGGGACATGGCTGTGGCTTGCAGAATAGCCTTGCCAGGTTGTGAGAGCACAACTACCTCCCTTTTCGGAGAGTCTAGCTCTTCAGCCAACTCCCTTGTGTTTAACTCCTTCAACCTAGGCTTTAGGCACTTTGAAAGTGCTAGAGTTGTCAAGGAAGTTGGTTGCGACACCTCCTCCACAGGTAAACTACTAAGGACACATTCCACAAGGGGCATTGTCACGGCCAAGGGCTGTGACTGCTGTGATCCCTGATTGGAAGTAGTAGCAGCTAGTTTAGTGGGCTGGCTATCCTTGGTGGATTGCGATGTCAAGTCCCTAGGGCGATCGGAAGTGGTCATGTCTTTTGTTGCCCTTTGAGCACTCATCGGTTGAGAGCTATAGATGGCGTCATGTCCCACCTCTTGGATATTTGGAAGCTTAGATGGAGATAGAGATTGGAATTGAGCAGTTTCCCTTGACAACCACTGTAGTGCTTCCTGTGTCTGTTTGGGAAAAGAGGGCATAGGAGATCTAGGACTCATAGGTGGACGTGGCACTAGCTGAATGATTTTCTCAAGGCTATTACGATTATGCCATTTGCTTTGTTGAGCGACTAGCCTTGCCATGAGCAATGTTGTGCCTATGATGCTTGTTCTCCCCTTGGGAAATCAAAGGCTCTTTAGGCACTAATGACTTTTGTGCATGCTCAATGGCTACATATGACAGCTGTCTATTTAGCATGCTAAGCTAAGGCTCTTGCTTTCGAACACTCATGTCTGGTTTCTTGCCTTGAGACCTAGATTTTCTCTTAGATTTCCTCCTGTGCTTCGTTGCTTTTGATGCACTCTGGCCCTCAGCTGATAGAGGTGGTTTAGTAGGGGATTTTGGTACCCAAATCCATTGATTACCTGCATAATACCCTTGAGCACATAGCAACTCTTTGGATATCCATCGTGGCGTTGTGCTGCCCCTCCATCGATGCCTGCGTCTATAAGGCTTGGGCTTCTTTTGGGGTCTTCTACGATATTTGTAAGTCCAAAGCCCATCCTTCGGCATTGTCTCTTGACCTTCTTATTTCAGGCATGGCCTTACTCACTGGTTCTCGTTGTTCGACCTGTGCTTATATTAGTTTTTCCAACAAGTCCTTGCTCTCGTTAGTAGGCTTGACTGTTACGTCAGTCCGAGTGGTCCGAGTGGTCTAAGTCCGAGTGGTTCGAGTCCCAAAATCGGATGGGTTGGTCCGAGGATGTTCGATTCTCAAAATCAGACGTCCGATTTTGAGACTCGGACACTGAATTGGGTGTCCGATTCCGTCGACCTGAACGCACTTTCGAGCATGAAATCGTCCAAAATCTTAAGGTATTGCTTATTGTAAGCTACAAGATTCCACATGAATGATGCTAGAGTGATGGGGAAGAGATCTATATACCTGGGATAGCCAATAAACACCAAAATGCAAATCAGCAAACGAATCAAACCCTCATGCCTTGTTATGACAGCAAAAACCCTGATGCTTGTTTTTCTTCTTCTTCTTTGTTTTTTCCTACCCTAATGCACCCAAATCACAAAGTAAATACCTACACTATTCCACAAGAAAGCAAAAAACCTACTTGCCAAGGAGATCGAATACCATCTTCAACCCCCTCGCTTCCTACCTATCTCAAGCACCGGTTCGGGAAAACCCTTACTTTGATGCTCGATTCAAAGCATGCAAGTGCTCAAGGCTTGAATCCATTGGTTCCGGCAACGGAACCAAAATGTGGGAGCTTTCGCTCAACCGCCAAGACCCAGGGACCGCTTATTGTTTCAAGCATTCCAAGCCGAGCACTAATGGCTACCTCTCACACAACCGACGCGGCATCCATATCTATAGGTGTAGTGAGCTTACCTCCGTGCTGTTCGAGTTACCTCCTCTCCCGCGCACTCCAATAGCTCCACGATCCAAGTGCAAGCTTCAAGCAAGCTCGATCCTCCCACTCCAAGCTCCAAGCTCCATTGCCGCGAGCAAGAGAAGAGAAGAGAAGAGAAGAGAAGAAGAGAGGAGAAGATGGAGAGCTTCTCCACCCCACGGTCCCTCACCCTCACACGCTCACTCCCTCACACTCTCACACTCCCTCTCTCAAGCACAAGCTCAAGCAAGCAAGCAAGAAGAAGAAGAAGAAGAAGAAGAAGAAGAAGAAGAAGAAGAAGAGGAGAGCTACTTTTGGCCACACACAAGAATGAGCTTCTCATTCACTTTTCAACTTTATATACAAAACCCTAAATCCCTTTTGGGCGGTCCTCCCCTTTTCCCCTTTTTTACATGGCCGGCCATAGCTTAGGTCCTTTTTCCCATTGATCTTCTATCTTCCTAGCTTCCTTTCCACCACCCGTGTCTACATTTACAAATTGCACAAGTGAGAGCCCGGCGCTTCTTGAATTAAACCGCGGTGTGCTTGCACTCTTTTACATAAGCTTTGTCTTGCGCTTTTCCTGGTGCGCCTTTGCCTTCCATTTCTCTCGCCTTGGCCTTTGTCTTTGTCTTTGTCTTTTATTTTGGATTTCCGGCTTTTCCACTGCCTGGCACTCTTTTACAAGATTTCAAGGTGTGCCTTTGTATTTTAAAATGCATCTTTCCCCTTTTGCAGCTGCCTTGGACTTTTAAGGTTGCCCTTGTGCTTTTGGCCTTTTCTCCTCTTCCTTCTTCAGTCAAGCTACCTCTTTTCCGCCTTTGCCCTGCATCTTTTTTATTTCCTTTTGGTTTCTTCGTGTTCGGGTTAACAGTAAGTTAGAAATAGCAATACATCATCAATCTCGACTATAAACATGTATATCTCGATGATTGAGACTATTCTCATCGCCTTGTCCTGGCATGATAGCTGCAACTTCAGTTGCCACTGGAGCTGAGTATTGCCTGTTAGCCTGCTGAATGCCAAAAATAGTCATTCTTAAATCATGCAAGGGATTGTTTTGCAGTTGCATATCCATGGATCTAAAAGCTTGCGCATATACATTGTATTGATGCATCATAAACTGAAGCTCTCCAAGTAAATTTGGCAATAAATTAGGCATTACACCCAATCGATTAGATAACTCATGCTCAGTATCATAAACATAAAATTGTGCAAATCTTGGTCATTCTTGTTGTTGCACATTAGGAAGCAGAGGGCCTATACGATGATAAATGGAGCCATGCACTCTAAAGGTATAACAATTCCCCGCAACAGATAAAAACTCATCAACATTGGCACCAAGTGACACAAATGCAAGAGTACTATTATATGCCCGTATATTATTCTTAAATACTCTACTTTGAGGATGTATATCATGCAACAAATCATGCAATGGCTGCGGTGGATATTGCAACGGTGGCAACATTACTTTTCCATTCCAACAACAATGTTTACAAAAAAAAAACCGATCCTTGCACTTGAGTCTCACATCTCCACAATTTAGCCGAACATCGCTCACACATCTCAGAATGACTTCCCATGGAATGCACAATTGGGTCTTGAAATAGCAATATTGTAGTTGCAGGATGAATATCCATTGCAAGCACAGCATGCAAAATGGAGCAAAAACCTTCATTTTGAGGGCTAAAGGTTGGGACCATTATTGACAGGTGACTCATTAATCACAGGATTTCCTAGATTTTGAGTATTTTCAATATTGCAATTATAATTCATAGCAAAAGCAAATTGTTGCTCAATCAATTCACCCCATCTAGAACCCCCATGCGAGAAGGCATACTTTGCATACTATGGAAGGCACTTTGAACTCCCTCATGGATCACACTATCATGATCTAGAGCTTCTCTCTGTGAAATGTTTTGGCACCCAACCATAGCAAAATACCTCTTTGTGCCCCCTTTGACCATGTTTTGTTCGTAGCTGAATCATTTGAGTCCTAAGCCTAGCAACTTGTCGTCGTCTATGGCACGTAGAGTAAGTCTATGCCTATGAATACGTAACATATAATCTCTGCTAGTTGACCGATGTGAAAATCCCATATTGATTGGATTCTCACAAAGCCTGCATGCCAAGAGAGACCATGCATTCTTTAAAAAAAAGACTTGATTGGGGTTAGTATTTTCCAAAAGACTTAAAAGTAGAACCAATCTAGAATCACATAATTCAAAACACTGTAGTAATTTATTTAAATCAATAAAATATTACGTGCAAGGAACGCTAGTACTCAAAATAAACTTTATATACATTTATATTCCATATATCATTAGATATCTTATCCAAAGAGAGACAAAGAAAATTTCCATCTAACCAAAGTGATCCCCCAAGTTTTCTCTCTAGATTGCAAGATAATAAGTTTTTCCTATAAACCTCAAGAGAGAGAGAGAAGGAGAGAGAGGGAAGGAGGGACGAAGAGACATGAACATTCAAATCTAATCAAATATTATGATTAGACCAAATACCAAGATCAAATATTACTCTCATACGCATCACATTGCAAAAATCAACAAAGTTCTATTTACATTGCAATGCCAGTACTTAGCAGAGACTTCATGAAGATTTAAGAACTACCTTTGCCATGACAAAAATAACAGCAGAGTTATCTCTTCACAAATTGCAAGAGGTTTCACAAAAATGAAGCATATATCACCGTAAGAGAGAGGAAGGGAGGGAGGGAGACATGAACATTTAAATGTAAAAAATCAATTAAGTTTTCTCTCTAGACTGCAAGACAATAAGTTTTCCCTTTAAACCTTGAGAGAGAGAGAGAAGGAAAGGGAGAGAGGGAGAGAGGGAGAGAGGGAGGGAGAGACATGAACATTCACATTTAATCAAATCAAATATTATAATTAGACCAAACACCAAGATAAAATATTACTCTCGTATGCATCACATTGCAAAAATCAACAAAGTTCTATCTACATTGCAAGAGACAATGCCTCTTCCTACAGACGAAACCTCAAGAAAGAAGTATCACATCACATTGCAAGCACCCAATACATTTTACTTAGTTTAGCTTCGCTACATTAAAACCAATGTAGGCCCCATAAAAAGGAACCACACATCACTACAAAAAAGGGGTGGCCCAAGCACTATAAAACAATATGGAACCAATGATAAGCTTGATCCTGAGCAAGTCCTCCCCCTTAGTTGTGACCATTCATTTGACGAATCAATTGTTGTACTAAGGCATTAAACCTATTAACATTCATTTGAAACTGCAAGAATGGTAGTCGACAACCTCTCTGGCAAATCACAAGCTCATGGTTATCTCCAAGCCCCCAAAATGATGCCCACATATCATTCACCAATAAATTCATCAACTTGCTTGTCTCAGAAACAATTGTCGAAAGTTCCCTTACTTTAGCACCCAAACCACTCGAGACTTGTTGAAGAACACACAACACTATATAAACCCTTAGCCCGTTCATGTAGCTTTGCGGAGTAAATAGCAAGTGCATGATCAACACGTGTGCATAAACTCATATGCAATTCCATCAATTCATTCATCTTTGCCTCGAGACGTTTAAAGTCTAAAGAATTTGAAGCAGCCTCTGTGTTCCTTCGAACCCTTGCTGTTCTTGCAGATTTAGCAACACATGTTCCTTGTTGTCTTGCCACTTCTTTCATTTTTCGCACACTAACTTTACTAACTCTATTAGACTCCACATTTTGATTGCAAAAACATATATAAATATACAAATGATTATCTCCAAAAAAAGGATACAACACCTAGTCATAAATACAATTAGAGCTATCTTCCATACCCATGCGAACGGCTCCAAGCAGGCAAGCGTCGAAGAGACGATGTTGTGGCCGTTTTCTTTAATTCCATTGAATCAGATGCATTCAATGGCATTGAATGTACTATGTTTGGAACATCATCCATGGCATTGCTTTGTTCCATGATGGCTACACGAAACTTTCAAGAGATTATAAGAGTTCCAATAGAGAAATCTCAACTCTCTCTCTCTCTCTCTCTCTCTCTCTCTCTCTCTCCTCTCTCTCTCTCTCTCTCTCTCTCTCCCTCCAAGCCTTGCCAATGGATGTTCATTCGTCTACATCTGCACATAGGGCTTGCTAGAGGGTCAAAGGTGATGTAGATCCAAAGGTGTTCGACGCTCCAATTGAAAGAATACCAAGGCGAAAGACGGAAAAAGAAACCATTAAAATGGCTCTAAAAAAATTTTGTAATCTAAAAGAGATAAAAAACATATTTCAAAATGTAGACTTCCATCAATCTAATAAGGCAAATAAGAAGTCTTGTTGAGGTTATACATACACTAAGGAAACTATAGATCCGAGGATGTGCTTATGTGGTGATTCTTTTAAGTTAACATTGCCAAAAACCTATCAAGATAAACTTTAAATGAAGCAAGTTACGCATCAAGGGCAATGTTCTCCAATGTAAGGGGATGAGCCTATATGGCGATTCATCTAGGTCAACATCGCCGAGAACCTATTAAGACTCACTTTCAAAGAAGTAAGTTGCACATCAAGGGCAATGTTCCTAGGTGTGACTGAGCTCTCATTCTTACGAGTAATTAACTCACATACTCCATCCTTTATACGACCTGCACTATCAATAAAATCTTTCATCTTCTCATCACGTTCATCCAAGGGTCCAGCATGTGGCCAATATTTTCGAACATGGTCATATATCTCCCCTATATAGCCCTTGATTTCTTCCAACTCATCATGTATCCCCACTCCATCACCAAGGTTCCCTTCATATTTCTCCCCCAGCATTCTCTCAATCCTCTCCAGACGGCTACCAATGTTCTCACTAAGAGGAATCGAAGCTCTTTGATGTCGAAATAATGTCTTCACTTGCTTCTCAATCCCGTCCAAACGACGAATGATTCTCAAGAACCCAATAAAGCAACATATCCTTGAACATGCTTGAGCGTACGACGAATTGCCTTCCTCCTTGTAATGTCTTTCACCTTGCACATACCCATTTGTTCGCTAGGAATTCATTGTACAACATTTGATGCAGACACATCCTTTTTTGCTACAAAAGCCTCCATGCTATGCAAAACACATGCATTAACATTAAGGTGCATATCAACTATCCTTAAAATTTAGAAATAGTGAAAAATCCTAAACAGCATTAAATTAGCCTTTCAATACATCAAATTTGAAACACATGTGATTTACACCGTGTGATCGATCACGATAAGATTTACTACAGCAAGCATCACTTGGAGTGAGGTTCCAATCAGTTTATCCCACACATAGGACTCAAGTGGATCCTTCAGTAACTCACATACAGCTAATACAAGCAAATTCACATGGCTTCCTAGTAGGCCAGAGATTAGAGTTATTGTCACAATGGATGTATTCATTTGAATATCCCTATGAATACATCTCTCATGATGCAAAACCCCTCTCTTAGTCTCTTGTCTTTGTTCACAACCCATGGACAAATTCAAAGTTCTCTATAATTATACCCACCTCACAAATTGTAGTGAGCAAAGTCGAGGATGGAACTTTTAATGTACATAATGTGATAACAACCAATGAGTTGGGCTTTTAATTGGAATGAGGTTTTTTCCCCAAACAAAGAGGATCGATCACGATAAGATTTACTACAGCAAACATCACTTGGAGCGAGGTTCCAATCTGTTTATCCCACACGTAAGACTCGAGTGGATCCTTCACTAACTCACATACAAGCATTTCAAGCAAATTCACATGGCAAAGTAAATGATTGATCTATCTCTCAATAATGAAAGTCATAAATAAATAGTATTATCACTTAGCCCCTGGTAAATAATGAAAGTCATAAATAAATAGTATTATCACTTAGCCCCTGGTACATTGAATGCTATAAGATGGACCCCTATAGTCCAAGGGTGTGCACTACACAATATCCTTCCCTAGAAAAGCACTACATAATAATCCATGAAGAACATAAGTATAGAAATTTGTAGTCCCTACATTAGAGTTCAAGAGATATGGCTCCATCCTGATACCTATAGGGGTTGATAATGTAACACATATCTTAAAATGAATATAGAAGATAATAAAATAAACATAAATTTAAATCCCCATATTGTTGATATCTTGCACTCCATGTCTTAAAATGCATATCTCAATCTTAAAATGATTATTCTAATATAATGTACATCCTCATATTTTGAAGTGTGTAGACAGGTGTTCTCTATATAAATCCAACATTGAAAACTCCACTATTTCAAAAGCTGAGAGAGAGACACACGCACACATACAAACACAATGTTTGCCTATAGAACCAAATTATTACACAAACTCAAATCAAAATATGAAAAAAATTTGCATCCTACATGAGACCCTGAGAGAGAGAGAGAGAGAGAGAGAGAGAGAGAGAGAGAGAGAGAGAGAGAGAGAGAGAGAGAGAGAGAGAGAGAGAGAGAGTATTGAATCTTCCACTCCATGTACTAAAACCAAATTAGTACACAAACTCAAATCAAAATACGAAAAAATTTGCATCCTGCATGAGACCCAGAGAGAGAGAGAGAGAGAGAGTATTGAATCTTCCACTCCATGTACTAAAACCAAATTAGTACACAAACTCAAATCAAAATACGAAAAAATTTGCATCCTGCATGAGACCCACAGAGAGAGAGAGAGAGAGAGAGAGAGAGAGAGAGAGAGAGAGTATTGAATCTTCCACTCCATGTACTAAAACCAAATTATTACACAAACTCAAATCAAAATACGAAAAAATTTGCATCCTACATGAGACCTTGAGAGAGAGAGAGAGAGAGAGAGAGATATATATATATATATATATATATATATATATATATATATATATATATATATATATATATATATATATATATATATATATATATATAAATCCCCATATTGTTGACATCTTGCACTGCATGTCTTAAAATGATTATTTCAACATAATATAGATCCTCATATTTTAAAGTGTGTGGGCATGTGTTCTCTATAAAAGTCCAACATTGAAAACTCCATTATTTCAAAAGCCAAGACAGAGAAACACACACACACACACACACACACACAAAAAAAACAAATTTTTGCCTACAAAACCAAATTATTGCACAAACTCAAATGAAAATACGAAAACTTTGCATCCTACATGAGACTCTAAGAGAGAGAGAGAGATATATATATATATATATATATATATATATATATATATATAAAATCTTCCACTCCATGTACTAAAATCAATGTAGAAGATAATAAAATAAACATAGATTTAAATCTGTATTGTTGATATCTTAAGATGCCTTAAAATGCATGAGTTAAAATGTTTATTCTAATCAATAGTACACACACACACACACACACACAAAAAAAAAACTAAAAACACCTAAAAAGTTAATTAATATATATATAATTGTTATAAATATAGACATATATTTATAATAATAACAATTACAAATATTGACTTAAGAACTAACAATAACAACAACAATAATAACAACAAACATACAACTATAATAACAAAATAACTAATCAAAATAAAAAAATTAGTAATAACAATAACAATTAACATTGGCATTAACATTAACAATTATAATTAATCAAAAATAATAATTTCTAATAATAATAATAATAATAAAAATAAAAAACATAAACTTAATAACTAATAATAACAATAACAACAAACATAATATAATAATAATAAAATAATAATAGCTCATCACAATGATAACTAATAATTAACAATTATTAATAAACCAAATAATTAACTAATAATAATAATTATATATCTATAACTATACTTAACAAAATAACTAATCAAAAGCAATAATTAGCAATAACAATAAAAATAATATAATAAGAATAAAATAATAATAACTATAACTAACTAACAAATACATACAATATAATAAAACTATACAAAAGCAACTAATAACCATCAACTAATAATTATCACTT
This sequence comes from Lygodium microphyllum, assembly GCF_053477565.2. Taxonomy (NCBI): domain Eukaryota; kingdom Viridiplantae; phylum Streptophyta; class Polypodiopsida; order Schizaeales; family Lygodiaceae; genus Lygodium; species Lygodium microphyllum. The sequence goes on from NC_141156.1 coordinate 127,665,238, forward strand.
AAATTAACTATGCTCTACTTAACAACTAACTAAGTAACAACAATAATAATAACAACAAACGTACAAGTATAATAACAAAATAACTAATCAAAATAAAAAATTAGCAATAACAATAACCATTAACATTGACATTAACAATTACAATTAATTGATAATAATTATTGATAACAACAACAACAACAATAAATATCAACTTAATAACTAACAATAACAACATCAATAATAACAACAAACACAATATAATAAGAATAAAATAATAATAGCTCATCACAATGATACCTAATAACTAACAATTATTAATAATCAAATAATAATAATTATTTTATATCTATAACTATACTTAACAAAATAACTAATCAAAATCAATAATTAGCAATAACAATAACAATAATAATATAATAAGAATAAAATAATAATAACTATAACTAACTAACAAATACATACAATATAATAAAACTATACAAAAACAGCTAATAACTTAACTAATAACCATCAACTAATATCTATCACTTAAATTAACTATGCTCTAGTTAACAACTAAGTAACAAATACAATATAACAACATAAAAGCAATGAATAACTAACAATAATAAAATAAAATAATAATAATGATTAAATTTACTAAATAGATTCAATAATAATAAAATAAAAACTACTCAATTATTAAAATCAATTAATTAATACAATATAAGATAAGATTTAAATTAATTAATTTTAACAACAATCTATATCTATAATCTATAACTATGACAATAATAACAAAACAACTAATCAAAATCAAAATCAATAATTAGCAATAACAATAACAACTAACATTAATATTAAAAATATAATTATTATAATGATAATTATATATAATATTATAATTATGATTATAATAATAATAATAATATAATATAAAATAAATAAATATAATTTATAATAATATTAATATTAATAAAATAAAAACTTAAATAATGTAATATAATATAACAACATGATAATAACTATAGCTAAGAGATACATACGATATAATAACTATAAAAAAATAACTTAACTAATAATAATAGTTATATTATATCTATACTCTTTCATATTTTTGCTCTTTCGTATAATGATATAAAGTATAGATCAATCTATAATATAATCTATATTGTATAATATATATCTATAACAACAATAACATCAACACTAATACTAACATTAACATGAATATCATATCATAGTATAATATAATATTATAACTGTTAAATTTATATTTATATTTATAACTGTTATTAACAATAATAATAAAATAACTACAACAATAACAAATATAATATAATTATAATTATAATTATAATTATAACATTTAAAAACCAATATAATATAATACAATATAACAATAACAATAATAACAATATAATATAATATAATAATAAGCAACTATTAATTTGACTATTAATTAATTAACATTAACATTAATACCATAATATTAAGATTAGGATTAATATTTACACTATTATTATAAAATAACATCAATGATAAAATAATAACAACAATAATAAATACAATATAATAATAATAATAATAATAATAATGACAAAATACTAATAATAATAACAAGAAAAACCAATATACTATTATAATACAATATAACAATAATAAAATAAAATAACAGTATCAATACTAATATCAATAATAATAATAAATACTATATAAACCACCATCAACTAAACTATTAATTAACATTAACATTAATAATAATCATAACATTAACATCAATCATCAATCAATACTAACATTAATATCATAGTATAATATAATTATATTATATTATATCTACATTTATAACTGTTATTATATTATAATAATAATAAGCAACCATTATTAATTATTAAATAATTAAAATTAATATTTACACTATTATCACTATTATTATAAAATAACAGTAATAATGAAATAACAATAACAACAACAACAACAATAATAATAATAATAAGCCAATATATTATTTTAATATAATATAACAATAATAAAATAAAATAGCAGTATCAATATTAATATCAATATCATCATTAACATTAGTAATATAGTTTAGTAATTAGTAATTATCATTAATAATAATAATAATCAAATACATAAACCACCATCAACTAAACTATTAATTAACATTAACATTAATATTTATAATAATCATCAATAAATATAATATAACAATAATAACAATGATAATAATACCATTTAAAAATAAAAATTGAAAACCAGTATAATATAATATAATATAACAATAACAATCACAACAATATAATATAATATAATAATAAGCAACCATTAATAATAATAATAATATTATTATTATTATTATATCTATCTATCTATCTATATTCTATTATATATACATTATTATTAACAATAATAATAAAATAACAACAACAACAAATATAATATAATAATAATAACAATGATAAAAATAACATTTAAATATTAAAAACTAGTATAATACAATACATATAATATAAAAATAAAAATAATATAATATAATATAATATAATAAACCATTAATTATTAATTAATTAACATTAACATATATTAATACCATAACATTAAGATTAAGATTAAGATTTAAATTAACATTAATACCATAACGTTAATAACAACAATAATAAAATAACAACAACAACAACAATAATAATAAAATAATAATAATAATAATAAACCAATGACAACAACAATAATAATAATACCATCAACTAAACTAGTACTATTAATTAACATCAACATTAATAATAATCGTAACATTAACATTAATGTTAATACTAACATTAATATCAATCAATACTAAGATTAATATGAACACTAACATTAACATCAATCAATACTAACATTAATATTAATATTAATATCGACACTAATATTAATACTAACATTAACTTCAAATATCGACACTAACACTAACATTAACATGAGTACTAACATTAATACTAATACTAATACTAACACTAATATTAACATGAATACTAACACTAATATTATCACTAATACTAACAGGGACAGAGAGAGAGAGAGAGAGAGAGAGTATGTGTGTGTGTAATGTGTCCGCTTGTATCTTCTAGGACACGTCTTAGCAATCCATCGGAAAGGATGTCTAGAAAACTCCGCTCGGCACTCCCATGGAATGTTACGGGGTTTACGTTCTAGGGCTTTCCGCGTCTGCTACGTAGCGGAAGTATTCCAACCGTTCCCACTTAGGATCGACCTGAATTAGGGTTTTACTTATTGGTCATTTCCTAACAGAAACTAGCGTCGGACCCAAGCGAATTACTTTAAGCAGAAACGCCAAGTCCGAAGCGGATTCACGCTGCACTTGGTTCAAGGAGAATGGGAAACGAGAGGGATGCAAAGCTCAACCTCTCTGCCATAAGGCATAGTCCCATTCTGTTTCCCTAAAACAACGTAAATCGGGTTCACTCTTAACTCTAGGTCAACGCTTTAGTTGTTTGATCTTCTTGCTGTCCATCGTGATTTAAGAAAAGTTCTCGGCCAACCGGAACCACGCATCTGTAGGACGGACCTATGGCCCATCCTCTGCACTTCCTCGGGTTGTTTTAGTTATTTAATTACCTAACACATTAGTTGGACATGTAACAACCAACTTCTTTAATTAACCCGTTAAGCATTGGTTCTTTCACGTAATCTTATCACTTGACATAGAAAAACAATATCAGTCAAGTTCCTTATTAACAGGTTATCATATTTATCTTTGAAATACAAAGAGTCCAGCCCGTAGGCTTATCCACAATCCGCTCAAAGGCTATCCAACAATCCACAGGGATCACTATTCCAAGTTTCCGCCCGTAGACTAGTATGCGGGCCTTGAGATCCAATCCCGAGTCACGTTAGCCTCTTGTGCAGGACCCGAAAGGCGGAGGATTTACGGCCAGACCCCCCTGGCACCCAAGCGTCCTCCTGCTCCAAGTAGCACTCAACGGAGAGACCTCTCGCGGCGGGTTCGGTCCACTTTCCCGGCGCGGTCAACAACCCCCTTGGTTAGGATTAGGCAGGCAGTCGGGGGTAACTGAAGCTGCCTCTCCCTTCACGCCTTCAACCTGAAGTATAGACATTCATTTATCTTTTAATTCATTGGTCAAACAAAGCCAAACAGTGCTCTGAAATCTGTAGCAAGCACAAACATTTCCATTGATTGTTTTTGTTGGCAAACTGCTAAGGAATGAATCCTTCCTTTTGAATGCATCCAGCACTCGATCCAGGATAACCTGCAACTTGGCAAAATCCCCTATATCCTGGGTTAGGGCGTACCCTATTAACTTGACTTGGTCAAACCTTAAGTTTATCGGTTGGTCTTTAGTTTCCAAACAATTTTCCTTACTCAAGAAGGATACTAAATTGGGATAATTATTCATCCTCTTGCAAGATAACTTGCGTAAGGACATGCCAACTTCATTGCGAGAACTTGGCCATTCCCTTGTGATCCAATCACAAGATCATATGACTCCGCACTTGTTGCGCAAGTGCTACATCGAACTATGAGACTATGGAGTCACGAAACAATCTGTTTCAGGTTCTTTAGGCTGACGCCATTAGACCTAGGGTTTCCAAGCTTCATCTTTGTAAGATTCTCAGGGACAAACCCTAGTAGGCGTTTCTTGAAATTTAACTCATTCCGAACGAGTATTCCGCAGCTTAGGTGTTTTAAGTTTATGTCAATTTGGTTAACTCTAGAAGATAATTTCGAGATTACTTCCACATGATTCGTTGTCTATGCGTAAATTGATTTTTCAATCCTAAACTTTATCGATTTGAGGTTAGGTTAATTCCAAATAATCTTCCTACACTTTGTGAACAAAATTCATGCTAAACAAGAAACCTTTTACTTGACAATTTATGCTATTGACAAACGATATTTTCCTAGAGTTTATGCATCGTAAGAATCATTTCATGATTGCACCTTCCATGATGATTCATTGCAAAGAGGATATGGATTAATAGTACGAGATGCAGTTTATACTTCTAGGCTTAATAGAAGTATACTATTTCAATGGATAATAATCTAATCTTATAATTCATTTCAATGCATAAGCTTTTTGCTAGAATGCTTTTATGCTTTCTTTATTTTGCATGTTTCATTAAAATTATTAATGGCTAAGTTCCTTCGTCGTGAGCATCTAGGACAAAAATATATCCTATTTCTAACAATTAACCTTGCATGATTGAATTACAACAATATCAAATAAAAATTAGGAAGGAAAACCTGGGCTTGGGGTGAGATATCCATGTGGATGCTCGAAGATGACCCTCCCGCGGTTGTGCCTTGGACTTTCTTAGGAGGCATCGCAATTGTAGTTTTTCGGACGTGGAAGCAGCTTTACAACTCCTCCTTGAAATTCCACCGTCGCTCCCTTGCACTTCAACACTCTTCTTCTCTTTTTCGAGTGGGGGAAAAAACCAAAGTCCCAAGGGTATTTTGAAAAGGCCAAGGAACGGCTAAGGGGTTTAACCACGAGGAGGGGGGTAATAAGACCTTTTAAGGCCTTAGTACTTTTGGGGGGAAAAGGGACTTATAAAGCCCAAGAAAAAGGGCTTTAGGTGGTTAAAGCACGGGGGGGTGAAAGGGTTTTAAGTACGGGGGGGGGTGATTCCAATATCCATGAAAAAGGCCTTAAGGGTTTATAAAAACACAGAGGGGAGCCCAAGGAAAGGGAGCCTAAGTGAACTTTAAAATCCTGAGGGAGGGGTAGTAAGACCTTTTAAGGCCTTAATTCTTTTGGGAGGGGGAAGGGTGTTTCAACATTCATGGGAAAGGGCTAAGGGGCTTGTGATGGTTTTAAACACGGGGGGGGGGGGGGGGGGGGGGGGGGGGGGGCGGGGGGGGTGGGGGGGTTGAAAGGAAACGGTTTCAAGCCCATAAGAAAGGGGCTTAAGGGGATTTTAAAACCCGGGGGCAGGGGGGGTGTGGTTCGAAAAGGCATAAGAAGGGGGCCATGGGAGATTTTGGGACATGGGGGTGAAAGGGGGCTTCTGTAGCGTTTAGAAGCTCCAGAGCTTCCCACGTGGCCATAATGGCGCCTGGCGGCGACCAGCAGAGCTGGGCGCACGGACTGACGGCCCTCGTCCAGACAGAATGGCAACTAGGTGGCCCTCCCATTGGCTGCACGGCAGCCCATCCCTCGTCCACAGCACTCTTGCAGGGTGGCAGCGGCGTTGGCTTTACCCTTCTCTCTCTCCCTCAACGTTCAGAATGGTGGCCCTCCGTCAGTCGTCTCTCCTCACGTATCTCAGTTCCTCCCCATTGCTCAGCCTGCGGCCCCCCCCTCCCCCCTGCTCAATTATATAGGGGAGAGGATAAGGTCCTCCTCACCCTTGCGTGTCTATTGGCATGGCCATGAGACAGAGCAAGCTCCAACGAAGGAGCTTGCTGGCCTTCTATTTCCCTCTCCCCTTCCAGCACGACCGTCGCCGACGGTGAGGATAAGAGAAAAAAAAATTCCCATTAACCTTAATAGGAGGTTCATGTGTGCATTTCCGTATTTGATATATTATAGAGAGAGAGGTGCCGAGAGAGAGAGGCGATGGCAGACCTGGCGCCCCCGTGACCTAGCGACGGGATTCTTGCCCCTACGTCGCCGTTGAACCCTGCTGTCACTTGTTTGTTGTACCACCGCCCGTTGACTCCTAGACCTGCGCCCCCCTCCTCGTCGCCGCTGACACCTGAACCTGCGTCGTCGCTTATTTGCTACACCCTGCCCGCCTCATCGTCTGTTCGTTGCGCTCTGTCGACGTCTGGCTTTGGGCCCGACTGTGTCCCCCAGGCAGTCGCGTCTCCCTTGGTCACGTGATGCACACCAGGTCGCCTCGATAGGCTCCGCCAGCTATCCCGCTAACAAGTACGTCCTCGCTGTTGCCCCGTCTGCCCTCTGTACTCTGTCTGCTGCTGCCGGTGGGTGCCTACAAAGAGCATCTTGTGGTGGCGCGCGAGGGAGAGAGATACATAATCGAGGAGCACGCGACGGGGACTCGACACAGAGTACAGAACTGACCTGCCCCTGTACAGCAAGCGAGAGAGAGAGTGAGAGAGCGAGAGAGAGAGAGAGAGAGAGGAGAGAAGCATGGCTGGTCTGGATATGGCTTTTATCGACCAAATGGTGGCAGCCCTTGGTTTGGATTCTGATATAGAGGAACCAGAGGATATTGTTCCTTGCACAGAGGAGATGCCTCCTGGTTCTGACTTTCAGCCTGCGGGCAAATGCTCCAAGCATACTTCTGAAGAGACAATGGGTCATCAGGAACGTTCTTATGCTTAGGTTGCCTCTGATTCTGTGGATTCGCAGGAGTTTGACTGGGAGCATTTACTGGAGTTTGCCAATACTCTGCTTGGCGATTATGTCCAGCATAATCATGAAGCTTTTTCTGACTCGAGAACTGAAGAGGTTCTGGAAGCCACAATGGACCCGAAAAATGTCTTGTACTCTTTTTCGGTGTTTTATGACCGTGCGGTTATACTCTTCTTCACTGGCAAGATCCCAGTGCTTTCCCATATTTGCCAGTGGTTGCACCATTTACTACAAGGGGAGTGTGTTGAGGAGATCTTTGTTGGATCCCGAGGCTTCTATGAGGTGCTGCTGAAATCTGAGAAGCATCGGGCTGAGCTCCTGTCCAAACTGCCATTGTTCTTTGATCACCGTTTGGTCCGTGTTGTGCCATGGTGCATGATGGCAGACTTTCAGTGCCTTCTTCAACGTTAATGCCCAGTGTGGTTTGAAGTGGAAAATTGCATGTCTATTGGCCATTGTTAAAGGATGCCATGGCCGTTGTGGGAACGGTGTTGGTTCCCTAGAGCCTAAGGGCAATGAATCAAAACCGTTTGTGTATGTTATGGGACACTACTAGGAAAAGGCCTGCGTGGCTTCGCCTTAATTACTCTAGCATGCATCCTTTGCACTTTCGCTTGAAATGGGGCAACTTTGCAGGACAGTGCTTTTCGTGTGGAAAATTGGGGCATTTTATGGCTGAATGCCCAGAGAAGCAACCGTCTTCAGATGATGCGCATGTTGTGCTGCCTATGGAAGACATGGTGCTTGATGCTCTGTCACTGGAGGCAACCTAGCCACCTAATGTTTTGGATAAAGGTAAACAACAGGTTTTGGGTTTGGATTCCCGTAGCAATGACTGGCTAGAGGTACATCCCAAAAAAGGTAAAAAGTTTGATGCTGGCCTGTGGCAGATACTGGGCCTAATGTTTCACAAGATTCCATGTGCACGTATATGCGCAGGAAAGAAATGTTCTCTTCACAGCATGCTGCGCGTACTATGGTTCCTTCTGCTCCTCGTAATCAGTCTACGAGGAAAGTATATACAGATGGCGGTCCAAAGGGCCCATCCGCTAAGTTGGCGTTTGATACTAGAGGTCATGTGATTACACACTAGGATCGTCGTTATCCCCGTTCCATCCCCAAGACAGTGGATATTCCGTCTACCTCTAAAGCTGGCCATTAGAACTCTTTTGCAGTGTTAGCTGATTTTCTAGATGAAGGTGTCCTTGAAATTCTAGCAGAAAATGTTAAATCGAGGCAAGTAGTGCCTTGTTCCTGATTTTCTTTTTGAAGACATATGAAGATAGCCACGTGGAATGTGCGAGGCATTTGTTCTCACCATAAGCAACATGCCATGTGGACTATATTGCATGAGAATCAGTGGGATGTCTTGTGTGCAGTTGAGCACAAGAGTCACGGTGAAGCAGGAAAAGTTGTGAATTGCCATGTGTTTCGCTTGTTTTATGGAGGGACACATGCTATCAATTATTCTGGTGTGCTTATGATTGCCCATGAGAAATATCAGCCTGTTCTTATTAAAAATGATGTACAGGGCCGCTTTGTGGTAATTGAAGTTTTATTTGAAGGAGAGATCTTATGGTTGTTGGGCCTCTATGCTCCGAATGACCCTTTATGCCAATGGGATCTTTGCAAGACTTTGCAGAGCTCCTTGTCACTTGGCAGAATGGGTTTTTTGATGGGGGATTTTAATATGTGTGTTGATTCTTCACAGTCCACTTCAGGGCATTTGATTATAGAAATTGCTATGCATTTCCAGGAGTTGATACCATATGTATGATTAATGCAATAGTGGATGTTTCTTGGAAATGCAAACATCCACTATTGCATTAATCAACTCCTATGGTATCAACTCTTGGAAATGCATAGCACGTGCGAAGACGGTAGGGGTGTATTGAGGTGGTAGATGGCCTCTCCCTTGCTCTTCATCAAATCGTCGCCATGGCATCTCCCTATTGCAGCCATGCACAAAAAACACCCATGCTTCGGAAAGTCGGGTGTGGAATGCCTTTGTTCTTGCTGTACTTAAGCAAGATCTATGGTCTTGGCTACACCCTTCTTCTACAGGGTTTACTTTCCATTCGGCACAGTATGCAACTACATGGTTGGAGCCCCAAGAGGAACACCAAGGAAAAAGGAATTCTCTTGCAATAAAATCTATCTTGTAACATCAACAAGCTTGTTTATTAGGTTTTATATTATCACAATGAAGAAAAGAACACCAGGCACAACAAATCTTCATGCAGCATCATGTAGATCTCCCACGGATTTAATAGAATCAACCATATTCTTCAATATCTTCACAATCTTCATCAATAGAACAAAGAAAGCAAAGGAATACACCATCTTTGAATGGAAATACATCACATAGTATTCATCTTCAATATCTTCATAGTCTTCTCTCTCAATCTCTCACATACAATCACTCTGTTTTAATAGAATTGACTATCTCTGACTCTCTCTCTCTCTCTCCATCAATAATACATCATATCCTCACTACAATCTCTCATAATCACTCTCAATAATCCTTCTTAGGTCGTGGATACCCCTCCCAAGAGGTTTGTCTGATATGAAGAGTCACCAGAGCCACTACAATGTCCTTTCATAGCTCACCACTGTCACTTCACTCAAATCTTTACTTGAGTCTTCAGCAGCTACTTCTTTCACTTCTTTTAGCTCATTTTCACTTGTATTCACCTCTTTCCAAGGCTAGAAAACTTTCCCAAGCTACACTCTCATCCAACAGAACACATACATAAGCATATAGAAGGTCTACAAAACAGTCACAGTACAGTTACCAGAATAGCTACAGTACAGTTACAGTACAGAGACAGAAGATCTACAGAAGATTACAGAAGGTCATCAAAACCTCATAACTCATACTCAAAACCATTCCAAACTCTCAAAAACTATTCAATAAGCTTTCACACAATCTCAAATCCTATCAATCAATACTCCATCCCTCCTTACAGAGAGAAAACAGAACAAAACAGAAGCTATACAGAAGGTATACAGAACCAATCAGAACCTATCAGAACATATCAGAACCTCACATCTCCACTAAAAATAATCACGAACTTCCAAAACATAATCAATATCATCCAAAACACTCTCAAACTACTTTCAAACCAATCAATCATCTCATAAAATCAACCATTCAGCTCTCAAAAACAACAAAAATTAGCCAAAAAACAAGTCATTTCAACACTCAACATATCCCCACACTTAATAAGGAAGCGTCCTCGCGACCCAGGAAAAAGGGAATACAAGTTCATTCAAAAGCTCAACTTTGATCTTCAATAAAGCTTCAAAAACAGTCCATCCAACCACGACCACAACTTATAACCTATATCTGATATAAAAATACAACGAAAGGAAAACCCTTTATACATTAACACTTCTTATCAAACTGAAAATCACAACAAACTTGTAAAGGATATAAGAGGTTTCTTCTTCTTCTTCTGCATCAGCATCTTCAACTCTCCAACCACGATCCCATCACCACAATTCTCCAAAAATGTAGCTCGCATGAAAGCAAATCCAATAGGCAATCACCACGATCTTATTACATAAAGTAACTCACAACACAAACACTACACACAACACAACCATCTGAATGACTCCTCCAAAAAGAGAGATTTTCATTAAAAAGCATCCACCATATATTGGAAAAGGTATCAATGAAGATGATCCCTCTTGAAAGATTGGTGATTTCGAAAACGATCCATATACAAAGATTCATCTACAAATGTCTTGGGAGGATTCTAAAAAAACTGAAGGCAGCACATCCTTTCCAACATGACAAAGTATCTGCTAGGCAAACAAAGGGCATGAAAGTATAATATATTCAGTTGTTGGGAATCAATACTCACATTGACATTCATGCACAACTTTGGAATAGGCTTTGAATCATTATGAGAATGCCTATGCATATACGCCAGGTACCAAGCAAAATGAGCAGTTAATCTCATTGAAGGATCTGCAGACTGGGAATACTGCTGAGCAAAATGAATATAGTTATGGTATGCTTGATTGGCGGCTAACCATTCTCCTGGAATAATTGGCCAGTTTATCTAAGGTCCTGTAAGGAAATCATTCAAGCTCCATCCCCTTCTTCTGAAAATTTGATGATCAAACCCGTCATAGTCACTAACCAACTGAGGTGGTTGAGATATAGAAGTGGCAAGAGATGGAAGTGGAATAAGGAAAAGTGAATGAAGAGATGGGTATGCAAAATCATAAAAGGAGGAATAGTTTAAAGAAGGAGTGGCTAAAAATTGTAGTGAATCACTTAGGAAGGGTGTTAACTGATAAATAGGAAAGGTAGAAGGTACATGAATGGATGGAGGACATGGTGGAGAAGGGGAAAATACTCGATCCTCAATAAAGGAGCAGTATGTAAATATGGGAATTTGAGGAAAAGATTGAGGTTGGAAAAGAAGGGGTAAGATAGTTGTGGAATTGGATTGACAGAGAGAAAGATATATATCATATCGGTGAGCCATTTGTTGGTAAGACAATAGGGTAGAAACAGAAGGTCCTAAGGTAGATCTTCTATGATAGGCATAAAAAAAGGTAGAATCAAAGGGATTATGTTTGGAAAGATAAGCTAAGAGATCCACCCTCAGTTGATTAGTGCTCTGGGCATAGGTAGGGGCTGTGTTCTGTCTTTGATTCAGGACCACAGAATCAATCATGGTATGCCAGGAATTATCAGGACAAGTAGCCACTTTGGAGGAGTAACTCTGAAACATGTCATCTATTCGCAACTCCAAATGGTTGACATATAAAACAGCTTGTAAAACCACGTCTCCCACATACCAAGCCATTTCCACTTCATCTGGAATCAACAAGTCTCCTCGTAGATACATATATGACATGAACATGGTATCTGTCACGACAGAATCTTCAAACACCATCCTTACCACCTCTGTCAGCAACTTAGCAGACCAAGCCCCACTCCATCCATCCTCTAGAAGAGGTAAATCCATCGTGGACAGCTTCATGTAGAAGGCCAACTTCTGTAATTGGTAGTGGACAAAGAAAGAATGGTCCGGAGGAACATATTCCTGGAATTGCTCAAATGTAAACCATAGCAAATCCATCCTGGACTGTAATCTTTCCACTTTATCTTGGAAGAGAGGACATAAGGTAGCCTGTCTCTGAAGAGCTGCCAAGTCCTGCTATGAGAGAGAAGGGATCAAGGGAACATTAGGGCTTGGAGGAACAGACCGTGACTTTGCTAGTTGATCTTGCAACTGCTTGATTTGGGAAGCTTGTGATTCCACTGTGTCATTAGCAGTCTGTAAGGCTGAAAGTTTGACATCTAAAAGAGTTTGGAACTCTTGCGCTTCTTTGGACATCCTCTCCTTCTCCTCTGAAATTCTAGTAACCTCTGATTGAGCCTCTGTTAATTGAATCTTCAAAGAAGATATCTCATCTCTTTGGGTTGCAACCAGTTGGGTTTGTTGCTCCATCTGCTTAAACAAATATGCTAGGGTATCCTTAGTAGAGGCTAACTCGGATGTTGCCTTATGCAACTGGTCCTTAGACTGCATCAGTTCTTCATAAAAGGAAGCGTACAGCTGTTGAACACAGGCTGTCACCACTGACAGTTCAATGGAACTCTGAATGTCTTTACATAGGAAAGGAATGGCATCTCCCGAGACTAGACTATTCAGTGAGGGGACTGATATGTCCATTGAACCTTCTCGATGTGCTCTGAACAGGTTATTACATGTGAGATAACCAGGGAGATCACTGCCAGAGGTAGCAGAAATGAGCACTGAAGGAAGAACTGAAGGAGCTTTATCCGCTACCCGCTTCAAGCGTTTGCGCTGTATGACCAGGGAAGGCAGAGAATCCAAATCCTCTATATTAATTGGTTCTGACTCATCTGAAGGTGGTGGAGGAGGTACTGGATCAGAGGGAGGAGGTGGAGGCACACTCTTCTGTAAACTTGAGTAGGTCAAGAAGGCATACAAATACGATCCATAGGTGACGTTGGTAACATTGCCCCTGGTGACTTTGACGAAATGTTGATCCATCTTAGTGAGTAGGTAAGTGCTCCAATCAATAGCTACTCCTTTTAACACCATCCTTGAAGCTGTAAAGAGCTCTTTGGACAAGTAATGGGATGGCGTTTTTGCAGGCATAAACCTGTCTTGGAGAAACTGGCAGACCAACTTCCACACAGGATCAGTGATCAGGGAAAAGGAAACTCCTGAAGAGTTGATCACCTTCTTAACATCCAGAATTTCCCTGGTCTGTTTTTGTAACAACTTCAAAATCTCATCGTTAGAGAAAAGCTGGCGAGTTGTAACAAAGGATTCACCTTCGGAGGGAAGAGACAGAGCCTTCCCGAGGCCTCGAGGTGTCAAAGTCATGGAAGTACCCTGGACCAGTCTCGACTTCTTGCTGTAGGAGGCCAGAAACTCATCACACAGCGATGGATCCTCTGGAAGCAATGGAAAGGAGGTAGCCACAAAAGCAGCGAGTCCCGCCTTCGTGAGAGGCTCAAAAGTGAGTAGGGAAGAGTAATCCCTACTGACTAGTGGGAAAGGGGAAATAAATGCAGTGAGGGGGAATTAATTTAATGAAAGGTTCATTTTAATAAATTATTAAGAAATGGGCGAATTTTTATTAAGTGATAAACCTTATCAAGAAAACGGTGATTCCTTCTTAAAATTTAATTACCAATTATTAGGTTAAAGCGGTGCTTTAATCCGAATCCCGGACTTCGATACCTAGACTAGGTCTCTAAATGCAAGTTCATTTTTTAAAAATTAAGGTGATGTGGAGCGTTTTTTTACCAGCGCATGCTCTTGTGACGACTGGTTCATTTTAATTAAAAATATTAAAGTGCCTCTTAAGCGCACTTAACGCGTGCTAAGTGAACGACGGGTTTATTTTTAGTAAAAAAAAAATGGTGTGTTTGGCGCGAACGCGCGTGCCATGGTGGTGTTTAAGATTCATTGTTTTTTTTAAATTAATCGTGAATTTTGGGGTAGCTGAAAAAAATAATAAAAATATAAAAGAAAAAATACATGGTAGTGGGTGTATGTGAATGCAAAGAATGCACTCTCCTCAATCCCAAAAATATTTGGATTTGTTTCAATATTTTTCAGGTTGTGTTTTGAATGAAAAATGTTTTTTTTTTAAATGAATGTAGGAGTTTAATGAAAGATTTTGACAGCTTAGAAAATAGTCCAAAAATAAGTAAAAATATGAATGGAATTTTTAGGAATTTTTTGGAAATTAATTTGGAATTTTAAAGCATTTTTAATGAATTTTTTATTTGTTTTGTATTTTTAAAAGAATTTTTAATTTTAAAATGGTCCGAAATTTTTCTATTGAAATTTATAGGTTAGAAAAAATAGGGCAATGTGCTGCAAAAATAGTGGAATTGTTCTAGATTTTTCTGTATTTTTTTAAGAATTTTTAAGTGGTTTTGAATGATTTTTTTTTATTTATTAATGTTTTTTTTTAAATGTTATAAAGGGGTTGCGGGTTTTTGAATTAAAAAACTGGGAAAATACCTAGAAATAGGCTGCGTGGCAGCTGCGTGTTAGCAACCAGCTAACAAGCTCCCGCACCCACGCACGATCAATCACGAACAATCACCCACACGCGCGTACGCACCCTTTGCGGGTGATCACGGATTGAAAATGGAGCAGCAAGTTGCTGCGGGTGTGGGTCGGCGGTTCGGCGGAACGGGGGAACAGGGTTTAAGAAGGGTGGGATTGGCAGGTGGGGTTTCTGCGGGGGAATAGGGGTTATGGAGGGGGTTGGGTAGGTTTGGGTGTGTGCCTGTGGGGGGGTTTAGTGTGTTTGGGCCTAGGGGGGCTTAGGTGGGGTAAGAGGGTGGGTGTTTGATTGCAGGGGGGGAAGGGGGGTTTAGAGGGGGTGTAGTGGGTTTGTGTAAAGGTGGGGGGAAAGGGGGCTTAGATGGGGGTAATGGTTTCTTTGTGTTTGTGGGGTAATGGGGGGTAATGGGGGGGAAGGGGGGCTTAGGTGGGTAATGGGGGGTTTAGTGCAGGTGGCACGTGGCAGGGCAGCAGGGCGGAGAGCAGCTGTAGAGGCGTGCAGCGGGCGGCACAGGCAGCGTGGGAGGAGGGGAAAATGGTGGCCGTCGGCGAGGTGGGCAGAGGGCTGGAGGCGGGCGGGGCGTAGGGCGCAGGCGCATAGGACGAGGAGGATGGTGCACGGGCGCGGGCGCTACAGGAGGCTGTCGGCGGCGAGGAGGGACGTCAGGCGGCCGGCCGCGACGGACAGAGGCCATCGACGGCGCTTCAGTGGGGGCTGCAAGGTGGCGCATGACGCGGAAGGGGGCAGAGGGGTGCTGGCCACGAGGGGAGGAGGAGGAACGGGCCACGTGGCGGGGGCGCTAGAGGGCGATGACGACGGGCTTCAGGAGGGCGCCACAGGAGAGGTGACAGGGGCGGCTAGGCAGTACGGTGGGGGCGCGAGAGGGCGATGATAGCGGACTTCAGGAGGGCGCCACGGGAGAGGAAGAAGGGTAGGAGAGGAGGAGAAGGGTAGGAGAGGGAGAAGAGCAGGTGGTAGAGGAGGGAAGAGGAGGAGAAGAGGAGGGGAAGGAGAATGAAGATGGAGGAAGAGGGAAGGGTGAAGGAGATGGAGGTTGAGGTGGAGATGGAGAAAGGGGAAGCACGCAGAGGGAGAGGGATGGAGAGAGGGAGGGAGGCGGTTGGGGGGGGGGGGGGGGGGAAGGGGTCCAGGAGAGAGAAGGGTGGGGTGGATAGGGAAGGGTGTGGGGGGGAAAGGGCACCCATGGGGGGTGCCCAAGGTAGGGGATGGGCGGGAGGGCCATGGGGGAAGGGTAGGGGTAGGGGGACCATAGGGGAATGGGCAGGGGATAGGGGGTGCCCAGGGGATTGGGTGCCTAGGGGAAAGAATGGGCGGGGGGCCCATGAGAGAAAGGTGTACCCCCGTCCCGCACCCGTGCGCGGGGCGGGGTACCCATGAGAGAAAGGCGTACCCCCGTGCCGCGCCCATGCGCGGGGCGGGGGGCCCATGAGAGAAAGGCGCACCCCCGTCCCGTGCCCATACGCGGGGCGGGGTAAAAAAATTTACCGTGATGGGATTGGAAGAGTGCCGGGAGGGCAGGACGAGGCATGCGGACGCGACCGGGGCGGGTGGAGACACGGAAAATTGAAAACGAGCGCGTTCTCGCGCGGGACGAGATGTGCGAAAACACATAAAAATAAAGAAAAATGAATATCTCCCAATCCAGACGTCAAAATGAAATGTCGTAAAAACAAAAAGTGGGCAAGACAATGGGGGAAGACAGGGAA
The DNA here is from genome assembly GCF_053477565.2 of Lygodium microphyllum. Lineage (NCBI taxonomy): Eukaryota > Viridiplantae > Streptophyta > Polypodiopsida > Schizaeales > Lygodiaceae > Lygodium > Lygodium microphyllum. The sequence goes on from NC_141156.1 coordinate 127,681,859, forward strand.
AATGTGCAACGGGGGTTTCGGGGGAAAGACAGGGCGTTCACGTGCAAAAAACGCAAAAACGGGTTTAAAAACACAATTAAAAATTAATATCGAAAGATCCGTGCATCGGAACGAGGTGCAACAAAAAGGGAAAATGTGCAAAAAGACATGGCGACAATCCTATCACATCAAAACATAGTTCCTACTAAGATAAGACACGTTCACGTGGGAAAACCCCAAAAAATAGGCCCGAAAATGCGATCGAAAATTAATATTGGACGAATTGCTGGCCGGAATGACAGGTAGTAAAAAGGAAAAATATCCGCAGGAAGGGGGGGTACAGGGCTGTCATGTCAGAACGCAGTTCTGACAGAAGTAGGTGGGGTTCACATGCAAAAAATACCAAAAATACACCTGAAAATACATTGAAAAATTAATAATAATAAATCCAAAAGGCAAAAGTGGGTGGAGGAAAAAGGAAAAAGGTGGAAGAAGGCACGGGGGACATGGCTGTCAAATCAAATTGGAATTCCGATGCAAACAGGGCAGGTTCACATGGAAAAATGTCAAAAAGACGCACTAAAAAGTCTTAAAAAACCGCAAAATGAATATTGGACAAACCGTGCATCGAAATGACACAGAGTAAAAATGAAAAATGTTAGGGAGAAAGTTGTTGTCGGGGCTATGATGTCAGATCACGGTTTCGAAGCAAGCAAAGCGCGTTCACATGGAAAACCGGCTAATTTGCACAAAATGCTTTAACAATTAATAACTCGAAAATCATGCACCGGAACAAGGGTGGATAAAAAGTAAAAATGGTCAGGTCAAAGGGACGAACAGGGCTATAAGGTTGGATGTGGATTCTAGTGAACGTAGGGTACGTTCACATGGCAGGACCGCAAAATCAAAGAATGAAGGAAAATTGCAAGGGAACAGCCCCAAGGGTGGGTGAAAAATGGACAGTTGGGTGGGAAGGACTCCATAAGGGTAAAAGCAAGTCATGGAATACATGCATGAGCAGGTGGAGGCATATGCAGAGGGGTATGCAATGTAGACGTGCAGGGACGCGTCCCCACACTTAAAACCTTGACGGATAGGGTTAACCGAGCAACAGGGACCTAGGACCACATAATAGACCATCCGCTAACGTCCCCACACTTAAAACATGAACACCACTGAGAAACAGAAGGTGTAGGGTTAGAAAAACTTAGCCCATGGTGCCAAGAATCAAGGTTGATTGTCGATGGCACGTCCTGTGTTGTTGTTGGCTACAGCAGGAGGTACCAAGGCATCTTCTCAGCACTCGTCCGTCATGGCAGGGACCACGCGGCAGCACCCAGGGAGGTAGCTGGTTGAAGGAATCGCAGGAAAGTCGTCGATGATGAGGGATATTACACTCAACTCACAGTCACTCAAATGGAATGAAAGAACTGTCACTCACCCCAAGACTAATATCACTTGAGGAAGAATGATTGAAACCCATATCTCATACCTGGCTTAGGAATCGACAGGGGAATGGTGCAGAAGGAGTATGCCAGGGTGCACAATTGATGGTGCATCAGTGCGTCCAACCCGTCTGGCATTAGTGCAAGGAGGAAGGCAAGGGAGCCTTACAGTGCAGTGTACAGAACAGGGTGACGTGTCCTGTGTTGATGGCAAAGGCCCACCCCGTGGGTGCATAGGAAAATGGGAACGTACCTGACTCCAAGTGTCGTAATGTCCCTCAATCTCACCTCTCGGTAATTGATTGAAGAAACTTCAGTCACACTCAGCCCACCCTTTGTCTCACGCTCTGTTGATAGATACAGGAGGGCAACCATGTCCTGAAACCCATTGATGTAATCCTCACAGTCACTTGTACAAAGGTCGTATGCCTTGTGCGCATTTGATGGTGCAACTGTGTGTCCCGTCCTGTGCCGGCATACGGTGCGAGAAGGAAGGCCAGGGAGCCTTAGGGTGCAGTGCACAGAAACAAATCGTGCTTTGTGCATTGAGAGGCCCATCCCGTGCGTGCAACACTCCATTCACACTGCTCGCCTCTCATTTGATTTGAAGGGAAAGACTGGTCTCTCGCCCCACCCTCTGTCTCACACTATGTTGATAGTTACAGAGGGCAACCCATACTCACTTTTCCATCTGGTTAGGATGAAAGCTCACATCACTCAATTGTTTGTCGATAAAGATCGCGTCGTCTATTTGTTGAAGAGGCGTACCCAGGGAGGTAGCCATCAAATCAAACATTTTGTTGGATAGGACATGTCGTCTGCTAGAGGACAGTTAGACACTCTGCAAAGAGACCCAGGACATAGTGTACCAAGGGAGGTAGTGAAATATGCCAGGAGCCAGGAGGCATATTTTACGGTGGATTCCGTGAGGTTTTACGGTGGATTCCGTAAACTTTGATAACCGGGGCTCATACACAAAGTGGATTCTTTGTGCAAGAAGTTGATGGGGACTCCTATCCTTTTCAGGCGTTTCATTAATTTAGTGTGTACATGGGTGATTCCATAGCGGGTGATTCCGCAAAATGCATATTAAATTAATAAACGTTTATGAGTTTAGAGTGCGCACTCATAATAAATTAAGGTTAGGATTTATCTCTAACCAGTTGATTTATTTATGTAGCTAAAGACTGCTAGGTATTCACTTTTGTCGGTTTAATTGTATTATTTTACTAATGATTGTGAATGCTTCAGTTGATGTGTAGAGATAGTAGCAGTAGCGGAGGAAAGCATTGGAGGATAGCGAGTATTCGATTTATTACTTATATTTTGATGGGCGCATACCTTAGGCATGACGCCTATATTTTGTCACGCCTATTTATTGAGGTGTTGGATATTTATTATTATTTTGTATGCGCATGGGCGCACGATGATGTTATTTATACTTGGACATTGTATTGGGCATGCCAGACTCTTTAGGCACCGTCCATTAGCTTTATTCCTATTTTGTGTTAAAGCAAACTCAAAAGCTAAAAGCTTGCTATTTTGTAATTTGGGCTATTATTTGAGCTTGAAGATGAATAATACATAAAATACATGCTTTGTGGAGCGCTCACACAAGGCAGGGGGAGATTGCACCCAATTGGTCTCTTGTTCATGTCGTTCATGCTTTTTACCTTGTAATTTGCGTAAAAAGTAGAGTTCTATTGTTCTTGGGGACCTTCCAGCATTCACTAGGCGAGTGTACAGCATCCGATCTGCGCACCAGGTAGCTTCGGAATTGGATCCTAGGGATATCAATTGATAAATCCACTTTCTGGACTGCTGGGTGTTGCCACCTTTTCCACAGCCAGCTTCTCGCCCAAGGGTGTTTAACACCTTTTCTTGGAACGAGGCTTGCTATGATAGGGAATTGCTTCCTTTTCTCCCATAACAGTTTTTTTTTTCATGTTTTATTTTTCTCCTACTCCCGAGGGTGTTTCCACCTTTTCTCGAAGAATAGGTCGGTATGACAGGGATGTAAGTCCTTTTCTCCCATAACCGATATGTATTTGTTTCATTTTTTTTCATTTTTTTTGTTTTTCTCTTCGAATTAAGCAAGGGAATGGTAGAAATACCACTTGTCAGAACCCACCTCGCCACCATCGCTGGTGGAAAATAGAGGATAAGAGATCAAGGCGGGAAGGTAGGGTTGAGGGGATAGAGGGTTGTGTCCACTTCATCAGGAGTGGCTGAAGAACGGCTATCAGAAGTAGCATCATAAGAGTGAGAGTGCCACGCCAACGGGGAAAAGGATCAGGTGACCGTGATTGTCAAGTTCCCCAAGGAGGAAAGTACTTCTTCAGGCGATATCCATTGATCAGGAAGGGATCATCAGAGGCATCAATGGTCTGCACTTGGACAGAGCCATTAGGGTTGACAGCAAGTACCTTATATGGGTCCATCCACCACTGTTGAAGCTTGCTAGGAAACTTGCCAAATCGTGAATCATAGGCTAGGACCAAATCACCTTCTTTGAACTCCTTATGCTTGATGAAGCTGTCATGGTAAGCCTTACGTCGAGCTTGCGTGGCTTCCATGCACTGTAGAGCCATCCTACGAGTTTCATCCAAATATTCCAGGTGCAGGAGACGGCGTTGCAGTGAATCATCGTCCCCCAAATGCTCTTTGATAGCCACTCTCAAAGAGGGTAATTCCAGTTCAACTGGGAAAACAGCTTCTGTACCATACACCAGAGCTGGAAAGGGGTCTATCCTGTTGCTGCTTTATGGGAGGTTCTGTATGCCCAGAGGGCCTCTGTAAGTCGATCATCCCAATCATGACGATGTGCGGCAATCGTTCTTGTCAGAATTGAGCAGAGGATGCGATTCATGACTTCGACTTGGCCGTTGGCTCTGGGTAATAAGGAGTGGACTTGCGATGGCGGATCTTATACAGCTCTGTCAACTCTTCCATGACTTTATTAATGAAATGAGTGCCTCTGTCACTTACCAGCTCTAGGGGACTGCCAAAACGGGTGATAATATTCTCGTACATGAACAGGGCCATGCTGTTACCATCGTCCTGCTTTAGGGCTTTAGCTTCACACCACTTTGTGACATAATCCGTACATACGAGGATGTATCTATTCTGTTTCCTTATGGTAGGAGGATCGATTGGGCCTACGAAGTCAATGCCCCACTTCTCAAAAGGCTTCAAAGGAAGGATAGGTTGCAGTGGCATGGCACTTGTCTTGGTAGGTTTCCCCATTCTCTGACAAGCATCACATCTTTTACAGTAATCATAAGCATCCTTATGAATGGTAGGCCACCAGTATCCTGCTAGCAGAGCCTTCCTGGCTGTGGCTTCTCCTGCAAAGTGACCTCCACATGGCTCGTCATGGCAAGCCTTCAAAACAATCCCAATCTCATCTCCTGCAACACATCTTCTGAGCACTTCGTCTTTGCCTTTCTTGTACAGTGCACCGCCTAGCAGGGTGTAGGGGGTTGATTCTAACATAAGCTTCTTCCTTTCCCGACTAGAAATGCCAGGAGGGTACTGTTGGGTTGCCAGCAGATTGGTAATGTCTGCATACCAGGGGGTTACATTTTCTACCAAGAATAGGGAAGCATTAGGGAGGTCTGGATCATCCTGCTCCTCGTCTGCAGTCTGTGGGATACGCGACAGATGATCAGCCAGAACATGAAAACGACCAGGTTTCGTAATTACCTCAAAGTCAAACTCCTGAAATAGAAGGAGCCATCTCATCATTCGTCCTTTCACATTCGCTTTGTTCATCAGGAAGGATAGGGCCTCATGATCCACATAAAATTTAAAGTGGATAGACAGGAGGTAGTGGCGAAACTTCTCTAGAGTAAACACCATTGCCAAGCACTCCAGCTCTGTCACTGTATAGTTCCGTTCCCGATCTGTGACTTTTCGGCTTGCATAATAGATGGGTTGATCCAGCTTCGAGGAGCCCTTCTGGCAGAGAACTGCGCCTAAGCCTTCAATGGATGCATCAGTGTGGATATGAAACTCCTTCATCCAATCAGGAGGTTGCAGAATGGGTGCCTCAATCAGACACTGCTTCAGAGTGTTGAAGGCTTTGCCACATTCTTCCGTCCAAGTAAACTCTGCATCTTTCCTCAGAAGCTTGTGCAAGGAGGTGGCCTTTGTTGCAAAATGGGCTATGAACCTTCTGTAGTAACCCACATGGCCTAGGAATCCCCTCAACTGTTTGAGGTTGGTGGGTGCTGTCAGAGCTGCAATCTTTTCAATCTTTACAGGGTCTGTTGATATCCCTTGTGCAGAGACAATGTGGCCCAACAGAACTCCAGAAGAGACCCCAAAGATGCATTTGTCGGGGTTGAGGGAAATCCCATACTCCCGGCATCGATCAAAGCATTGTTCCAAATGTCCCCAGTGTTCATGGATCAAACTATGGACACAGAAGTCATCCAAATATACCTCAATAAAGTCGTGCAGATGATTTTGAAATGCGGCCATCATGACTCGCTGGAAAGTAGCAGGGGCATCGCAAAGTCCAAACGGCATCACTCGGTAAGCATAGGTCCCCCATTCGGTGGTGAAGGTTGTTTTGGATTGGTCTTCTTCTGCTATCTGCACTTGGTTGTAACCGCTGAACCCATCCAGAAGGGAATAAAGCTCATGTCCTGCCATTGTGTCCAACAGTTGGTCTATGAAAGGGATTGAAAAGTAATCCTTCTTCGTCTTGGAATTCAACTTGCGGAAATCCACACATATACGAAGCTTGCCATTCTTCTTGGGTACCACCACGATGGGTGAAACCCATTCACTATTTGCCATTGGATAGATAAATTCGCCTTCCAGAAGCTTCAGCAGCTCCGCTTTCACCAATGTGGAATAATTTGGGTTCATTCACCTCTGTCGCTGCCGTATTGGCCTGGCATCAGGATCCAAGTCAATATGATGCTGACATATTGTGGGATCAATCCCCTTTAGGTCTTTGTAGGACCACGCAAACACGTCCAAATTCTCTTTCAACAAGTTGTACAAGGTTGACAACTCCTCTTCTGGTAGGCTGCTACCCACCTTCAAGTGGCGTTCCATGCCATTTGCATCCACAAAAGTTAACTGCCTTTCACCTTCTACTTCACGGATGAAGGTCCCACGGACTACTTCTGGATACAGATCCGACTCCTTCAAGGGGGTGGTGTCCTCTTCTGATGTCCTACTAGAACTGACTTCTTCTCTTGGTGGAGACTTAGGTTGCTCCTTGAGATGTTGAAATGGGATTAGAGCCATTTCAGGTTTGGTTTCACAATTAGTTACCTCTTGGCTCGAAGACTCATCTTCTGATGACACGTCCAGGAACATCACATAACAGGGACCCTCTGATGCCTGTTGGAATTGTGAGACTGGTGCTTATTGGCATGGTGCATCATCATCATCTTTTCTTGGCAAAGGTGGGTGAGAGCGGCATGAGCCACTGTTGAAAGATGGCTTATTCTTCTTTAACCATTTCTTATAAAATTTTTGCATATGAGAAGATCCATTTACCAGACCAAATGGTACCATCGCCATTCTGTCCCACAGCATGAGCTCGTCTCCTTCTAATGCTTCTGGGACTTCTTCTTCATATATATCCTCTTCAGGTGGGATAGACTCTTCCATCTCGCTTTCATAACCTTCTTCTTCCATATCCGCTCCCTCCTCTTCTGTCTCCGTCTCTGGCTCTAGCTCTGGCTCTGTAGGAGCTCTGTAAGAGAAGAATAGGTTCTCTGTTTCATCTTTTGCCTCTGTCTCTGGCTCTGCTATGGCCATGTAACAGGGAGAGCAGTACATCCATGCTTCTATCTCACTGTCAGAAGTGATTTCGGAAATCGTTCATGGTTCAGGCAGGAAGTATTCACCCATTGATAATGGCTTTGCATCCTTTGGGAGTCGGCTTACAGTATCCACTGATAAGGAACGTGCCACTATTTTCTTGGGAAGGATCTGTTTGACAGCATCTTCGTCTGCTGATGTTCCATCTGTAGCCTCATTAGGGGAGTCAGAAGATAATTCCAAGGAGGTGGATCCATGCCCCTTTTGAGCACCATATAGCTTCAGCACCACTTTATTGGGTCCTCTACCCAAGGTCAAGGTTCCTTTGAACCAATCCGTCCTTGCTTTGGCTTCAAAAAGCCATGGTCTGCCCAGTAACAGAGGGTAGGATGTACCATAAGAGTTTAGCTTCACCACCAGATAGGTTAGCTAATAATCTTTTCCAGCCACTGTAGTCTTCACATATGGGAGAATGCCCAGAGGCTTGATTCTACTCTGATCTGCCAGTCTGATGAGCCATTGGGTTGGTTGCACACCTTGTAGGCCTAAATCCTTCATTGTCACATCCGTCATAATGTTTATTGATGAACCACCATCAATCAGTGCATTTGCAATAAAGCAGCCTTCTATCCATACGCCAGTCTCTGGGGTACCCGGATCTAGGAAGGCGTTAGCCACGTCCACTTCTTTTACAGGCTCTGGAGCTTTGTTGGACTTTGTTGTTGTTGAGGGAGCAATCCTTAATCCACGTCTTCTTATCAGTATACTTTTGAACCTTTTTCGGCAACTGGGAGACAATATCAATAATTGTCGGAACGTAAGGTTTGGCTTAAAGGTATCTAGATCTCTGACCAGATCGTATTCCTTAATAGGATCCACTGGCTTCTCTAACCGGTTAGGGAATGGGGCGACACCCATTTTCATTTTCCTTCTTTCTTCCAACAGGGGCATCATGGGAACTTCTTCTGCCACTTGTGGCACCTCCTCCTCTTCTATCTCCTAGACCTCTGGTCCTATCTCTGGAATTGTCTCTGTAACTCTCTGTGGCACTGTAGTGCTCTGTACGGCACTGTCAGGCTCTGTTCTGTTCTGTTCTTCTGGTGGAAGATTGAACTTTACTGTTCTAACAGGAGGATTATTTTCTTTCTGGATAGGTGGTTCCTTCTTCTTTGCACGCGTGATGGCAGCAACTTCCAATTTCACTAAATTGGAGGTAGGCTCTTGGGCCTTGGCCAGACTATCAGTAGCACTGTTTTTCACTGGGGCTGGGCTTGGACAATCTTTTGCAGTGTGGCCTTCTCCTTTGCATCGACTGCATAAGGGCTTATAATCTACTGACCTTCTGGGATTTGGACAATTTGGTGAAATGTGTCCCTTTTCTCCGCATTTGTAACACTCCACTTCTGATCTCTGACCACCACCAGACTATCTTCCTCTATAACTTTGAGAGGGAAATCTTCTGGGTTAGAAATTAGGACCAAACTCTCTAGGCTTGGGTCCAATATCTTGTGTTGTCATTTTGGATTCCAACAAGTTGAATCTTGCGTTCTCTTCCTTTCTTCTCCTATCATGCATCTCCTTTAGAGAGCAAACATCCTCTGTATGGTTCTTCCACAAACAATAGGAACAGAAGGCTCTAGGAATGGTTGGTTTTCGTGTACATTTAGTGGCTAAATGACCTGCTTGATGGCACTTACCACACCAAGTATTTGACCGCATCACATCTCTTCCTGCTCCTGCCACATTGGATATGTTGGCAGTATTCACTTTCAGCGTCTGTAGCTACTTTGTAATCACATCCATCAACTCCTTTTTGATATTTGCAACTGAGTTGGATAAATAATCCTTTAAGCTTTCTCCTCCTGAGGTACTGGCAATAGGGTTTTGAGGAGTCTCTGTAATCATTGCATAAACAGGTTGGGCTGGTGCAGAGGGATCTCTGTTCTGGTTCTGATTCAGAGCTCCTGTTTGAACTGTTGGTTGTTGGCTCTAGTTGGTAGGGTTCCACTGTTGCTGCTGTTTTGGCATTGGGAAAATTGGTTGGGACCATTGTTGTTGTGGTTGAACCACCATTTGAGGCATGGATTGTGGCCACTGTGAATTTGGTGCACTGTACTATGATACTGGGGGCATCTGTTGGTAGGGGTAGGGGACTGTCCTTGGGACTGTATTTGGTGGGTACATCATTCCTGGCATCAGAGGAGGTAGGACTCCTCTTCCTGGATTCATCGCCAATCTAGCTTCCACTTCATCGTACAGTCTTGCACCTTCTGTTTTGCAGCTTGCAGTGTGGCCGGTCTTTGTAGCTCCACAAACTTACGGACTTCTGGTTGTAATCCTCTGAGAAACACCCCCTTCTGAATACCATCATCTATATTATGGTTAGTCCATCTCTTCAGGATGGATTCCATTCGTGAGACATAAGCTTCTACTCTTTCTCCAGAGGACTGACTTAGGTTCATAAATTCCTCTCGCATCCGCTCTTCAAAACCTTCACGCCTGAATTTAGTGAGGAAGGCCAACTTCAGGTCATCCCATGTGCCAAAAGTTCCTGCTGCTTGTCTCTCATACCACTGAAACGCCGCGCCCTTGAAAGTGGCAGGGAATATTGCTAGCCAATGCTCAGGGGTTCTGGCATTGTTAGCCACATATGCTACCATAAACTTTGCTACATGAAGATCGGGGTCTTCATTGTACTCGCCCTTAAAAACTGGCAATGGGACTACATTCGGTGGCCTGTCATCAATATTTCCAAAACGGATCTGGCTTGGAAGTGGACCTCCAGCATGAGGAGGAAGGGCTTAATGTGCCATTGAGACTTCTGTAAAGAGTTCCACAAGGGCCTCAAAGGCGGCTTCTGCTGCGAGCTCGTTCTTAGCTCTGATTTTTGCTTTCTCTCTTCTCACGTACCTCTGGACTCGTTCTAACGCTTGCCTCTTTATTGCGTCATTCATCAGGGGGTTGGCTCCACTCTGTTGTTAGTGCTCCACAGAGGGTTAACAAAAGGCTTCAGTCTCTAGAGGACTCTCTTGCCAACATTTCTTCTACTTCTTCCTTTTCAACGTCTTTGAATTTTGCTTTCATGCCATTCCAGTGGGTTGCCAATTGAACAAACAGAAGATTATCAGTGCACCAAGCATCCCATGTATCTTGCTGTTGAGCATCCACAAACAAATTCCAACTCTTTTTCTTCTTGTCTTTGTGAACCTCTACAGACCAAGACTCCTGAAGCTTCTTCACAATCTCCCACTTGATGATGTCTGGAAACTTCTCAATGAATGCCAAATCTTCCATGTATGGTCATTCTCTCTGTTTCTGCTCTTCAGTTTGTCCCCAAACAGTTTGCCACCAAGATGCAAGTTTCTGCTGCTTCATCAGGAAGAGGAAACTGTCTACTACATAGACCATGCATCATAATGGTGATGTGTTTCTGCCATTGTGGGATGAACTTCTTGTGGAAAGTGGCTTTGATTATGAGAAATTCCAACTCCTCAGTGGAGGAAGGAACTTTACAAACATCCATTGAATTCTTCTCTTCTTGGCAATGCCATTTCCTTCATTTTCAGCCTCTTCTAGTGCTTGTTGATGGCAAGCTTCCCCGGCTACGCACCAAAAACATGGAGCCCCAAGAGGAACATCAAGGAAAAGTGAATTCTCTTGCAAGAAAATCTATCTTGTAACATCAACAAGCTTGTTTATTAGGTTTTATATGATCACAATGAAGAAAAGAACACCAGGCACAACAAATCTTCATGTAGCATCATGTAGATCTCCCACGGATTTAATAGAATCAACCATATTCTTCAATATCTTCACAATCTTCATCAATAGAACAAAGAAAGCAAAGGAATACACCATCTTTGAATGGAAATACATCACATAGTATTCATCTTCAATATCTTCATAGTCTTCTCTCTCAATCTCTCACATACAATCACTCTGTTTTAATAGAATTGACTATCTCTGACTCTCTCTCTCTCTCTCTCTCCATCAATAATATATCATATCCTCACTACAATCTCTCATAATCACTCTCAATAATCCTTCTTAGGTCGTGGATACGCCTCCCAAGAGGTTTGTCTGATATGAAGAGTCACCAGAGCCACTACAGTGTCCTTTCATAGCTCACCACTGTCACTTCACTCCAGTCTTTACTTGAGTCTTCAATAGCTACTTCTTTCACTTCTTTTAGCTCATTTGCACTTGTATTCACCTCTTTCCAAGGCTAGAAAACTTTCCCAAGCTACACTCTCATCCAACAGAACACATACATAAGCATATAGAAGGTCTACAAAACAGTCACAGTACAGTTACCAGAATAGCTACAGTACAGTTACAGTACAGAGACAAAAGATCTACAGAAGGTTACAGAAGGTCATCAAAACCTCATAACTCATACTCAAACCATTCCAAACTCTCAAAAACTATTCAATAAGCTTTCACACAATCTCAAACCCTATTAATCAATACTCCATCCCTCCTTACAGAGAGAAAACAGAACAAAGCAAAAGCTATACAGAAGGTATACAGAACCAATCAGAACCTATTAGAACATATCAGAACCTCACATCTCCACTAAAAATCATCACGAACTTCCAAAACATAATCAATATAATCCAAAACACTCTCAAACCACTTTCAAACCAATCAATCATCTCATAAAATCAACCATTCAGCTCTCAAAAACAACAAAAATCAGCCAAAAAACAAGTCATTTCAACACTCAACAATGGTCACAGTTGGACCGAATGCACATCATGCAGGATGATGATTTTCTTCCTGAGATGCTGGAAATGAAAGTCTTACAGCAATATGCCTTGTCAGACCATTTCCCTCTCCAGCTTGAGATACTTGCACAACCCATTGCACCTTTTATGCAATTGCTGGATAGACTCCCTTTACATTTCAACTCGTCTTATTTGAAGCATTCAATCTTTCAGGGCTATATGCAACAATTGATTGAGAGATTTTTATTGGACTTCGCCTCTGAGGGCATGGCTTCCTTTGAACGATTGCTCTCTAATGTGCAACGGGTTGCTCGGCAGTATGGGATCCATCATGCCTCTCTTTGTCGGCGGCATCGACATGCAGCGGAGGACTTACTGGCTTTGGTTTCGTTCTCTACTGGTGGACACCCCAGATGATGAATTTCTACTGTCACTGGCAAGGCGTTTGGCTGATCTTATTAAAGAGTTTCAGTTGAAATCTTATCAGCAGGTCAAACTGCAAAATTTCATAGACAATTTGCAAAATAGTACTTGTCAGACTCATAAGTTCTTTCGCGCTCTACATGTTTCTCCTGCTCAAGAAAATATGACTAGACTTCAGGAGTCAGAAGGTCGAATGGTCATCACTGATCCACAGACCATTGTCAATATGTGCAGGAATTATTTTCTAGATCTTCTTGGTTCTTCTCCATCACCTTCTGACCAGGTTACGCATGCATGCTCAGTCTTCTATGATCTGGTCCGCCATCAGGTTCCACTTGATATGCAAACTTCTTTGGAGGCAGATATTTGTGAGGAGGAGGTTATGGATGTTTTGTTACGCCTGCGTAAGGGTAAAAGTCCCGGTTGGGATGGTCTCACCAATGAATTCTTTGAGAGTTCTGCTACCCAATTGGTAAAGCCATTGGCGGCTATGTTTTAGCAGGTTTGGGAAATAGGGTTCATGCCTTCCTCATGGAAAGAAGGCCTTATCAAACTGCTTCCAAAGGTTCCTTCGCCATCAATGTTGCAACATTGGAGACCAATTTCTTTGATGGGTTCGATATATAAAATCTTTTCCAAAGTGCTGGCGAATTGGCTCCACAAGCACCTTCCAGCTATTGTGCATCCTCTTCAATATGGTTTCATTAAGGGCCGCAACATTCTGCATAATATCTTAAATGTGCAAATGGCTATTGACTATGCAAGGCACTCTAGTCAGGAAGTGGTATTGATTCAATTGGATCTGGAAAAGGCTTTTGACTATTTAGACTGGTCTTTCATTGCAGAACTTATGTCTACTATGGGTTTTGGTACTCGGATATCCCGATTGATCTACACCATCAGTGCTGCGGCTTCTTCGCGAGTTATGCTAAATGGTGGTGTTACAGAGCCATTTGTCCTTGCACGCTTTGTGAGACAGGGTTGCCCTTTGAGTCCTCTCTTCTTTGCCTTGGCGACTCATCCGGTTCTTTCAATGTTATCTTCAATGGCAGCTTCTACTTAGCTGGCTGGATTGTCTCTTCCTTTGGGATAGCACTTCATTAGCCAATCTTTGGCTGATGATAGCTTTATGATTTTGCGTGCGGACAAGGACAACATTCGCAAGGCATTAGATGTTTGGATGCTCTTTGGTCATGCTTATGGTCTTTGTATCAATGCTTTCAAATCAGCCATTCTCAGTTGCACGGAGTCCAATTTACAGTCATTGGGCTGGCAGGGATAGGTGGTTCCCCGTGGTTCCATTGTCAGGCATCTTGGGTACCCTTTGAGTGTTGATGTTCGGCCAAAGCAACTACTAGAGTGGATTTCACAGAAACTGGCAGCTAAGTTTATGTATTGGAAGTCGCAAGCGTGGCCCTTCCATGTTCGCCTCAAAGTGGCTCAGACAATTATGCTGCCAATGCTCACATATTTCTTGCCATTGCTGTCGTGAACTCCTACTACTTTGAATGCTCTCACTTGTCCCATTCGTTTCATGTTATGGAAGAAGGATTCATTGCATGCAGGTATTTCGTGGATTTCATGGTCACATACATGTAACCCCAAACACCTGGGTGGTGGAGCTATTTTGGATGCCGAAACTCATATGCTGGCACTTCGTTGGTCTCTTTTTTGTGCAATGTGTGTGGATCATCACCCATGGGCCATTATAGCCCGTTATTTTCTTGAGGATAACAGGCTTCTGCATGGTAATACACAACTTCGGAGCTCCTGGTGGCATGTCCTTAATGCAGACTCTTGGTTTTCCAGTCCATCCTCATCCCTGTTAGCTCATTTGGTCGGCTCCTGGAAAGTGGTGCTCCAAAAGATGCGTTGGCATCCAGCGGAAGACCGCTTGCATACTAACTCTTTTCAACTGGAATTGTTGGCAGTCTCGAGATTACTTTCATGGGAAGACAAACATGAGCTCAGACCAAAATTTAATTGCATGGCCTGTTTGGGTGTGACTTCAGGCAGATGCCACCCTTGCCAGTCGTAATGTCTTCATATCATTTCGTACTGCCAGGAGACTTTTCAGAATCCCTTGTGGATACCGTGCTTTATGGGAACAGCTTTTGTTAGTGCTTCAGAGCAGGCAACCCTTTCCTGCGCTTGCTGTGGATCGTCCTTGGCAGGACTGGGACCTTGCAGGTCGGTTGAGTTTGGAAAAGGCCTCAACTAACCAGGGTACCATCTTCTGATTAAAGACCATCAATGGCTGGTTGCTAAAGCTAATACTGTATGGGGATTGTGGAAATCTCAGTCATGATGGAAGGCAACTGTGATGGAGGGCTGGTTGAATAAGACACCTTTCAAATGCAAGGTCTTTCTTTGGAGGGTGATGATTGGTGGTCTTCCTCTTGCCTCGGCCCTTTCCAAGCGTCGAATCTCTAATGGCAATTGTTTCTTCTGCACCACTACTGTGGAATCGGCCCGTCATCAATTTATTTCTTGCCCGCTCGCTAAGAATATCCAGTCGCTCTTGTCACAGGTTTGGCGAGCTGTGGTGGGTTTCGCACTAAGCCCTTTCCATTGGGTTTTTGTGCGCCCAAAATACCCCACACCGGCACAATTGCATATGAAGATCTTATTCCCCTTTTTTAGATACTTGGGATGCTGGCACAATTGGACCACTCGGAATGCCTTTCTTTTTTATTCGGCCTCTAATGTTCCATGACACATTGCCAGGCTTAAAGATCTCTTGCATTGGCAGATAGATCTCATTCGGCAC
Source organism: Lygodium microphyllum (assembly GCF_053477565.2). Classification (NCBI taxonomy): domain Eukaryota; kingdom Viridiplantae; phylum Streptophyta; class Polypodiopsida; order Schizaeales; family Lygodiaceae; genus Lygodium; species Lygodium microphyllum. The sequence goes on from NC_141156.1 coordinate 127,696,990, forward strand.
TCGGACTTGCTCTCTCGGGAGGTCTTACTTCCCTGGCATATGGCAATTTCCTCTGCGTCTTTGCCATGACTTGTGTAACTCTTTCGTGGTTTCATACTGGGATTTTACACACCAAAGAGCCCTCGTGTATCTTGTAATCATGTAAACTTGTACATTTTTTTCGTAATTAATACAATTACCTTTTACAGAAGAAAAAAAAAGAGAGAGGTGCCCCCTCCTTGACACACCACGGCCCGCAGAGGTGCCAGGAGGGAGAGAGAGAGAGAGAGAGAGAGAGAGAGAGAGAGTGAGTGAGTGAGTGTGTGTGTGTGTGTGTTGCACCTTCTCAAGCTGTAGCGTGCCGAAACCTCCTGAACCTCCTTCAAGCAAAATACACGAAGCCTCAACCTCCTCCAAGCGATGCATGAAGCTCTTTCTCCACCTACATCTGGATCATCTCGATCAAATATATGAAGAATTTAATCATCATGAGAAAAGGAGGACGTGAGGACATGGGGCATGAAAGCCACCTCAACCTCTCAACCATGCATGCATGCAATTTGAATTCAAATGGAAGTCTGGGAAAAAGAATAGGCTTGTGAGAAAAATGGAGGTTCGGGAGATAACCAAACCTCCAGCCAAAATAAGAAAGAAAGATTTTTGTCAAAGCCGGCTTTGATTGACGTCTTGAGACACATGGAAGAGCCAAGACACTTAAGATCATATAAAGGTGGCCTTATATATGGATGGTGTGCAAATCTCATTACCTTTGAAATGGACTCTTTTATCCGATCAACAAAATGCACAATATTTGGAGCCACTAAAGAGTGCCATGTCATTTGGGTCTTTTATCCTAAACCAATGCTGGTCTTTCCAAGGCCCTTTTGCCTTCCATCCTTCTCCAGCACAGTTCCGTCTCTCTGCTTTTGGAGAGCCAAACGACAGTACTAACTACTACCAAGCAGGAATTGCCTGCGAAGGAGTGCCTGTGAACAAGGAGCCATGGCGGCTGCCACTGCTTCGGTCTCCTCGTCTTCTTCGACTGCAGCTCCTTCTATAGAGCGCATTTCAGCTACCTTTCATCGATCACTTGACAGAGTCTCATTACCGGCACTCAAGGTAAGCCTCTCTATCTGTGTATGTGTGTTCGGGTGTGTCTTTCTCTCGTGCTTAGCTTCATTATGAAAGTCGCAGAACTTCTGTTGCGTGTGTGCGCCAGGCCTCATCTTGAACACTTACATTTACCTATCTCTCTCTCTCTCTCTCTCTCTCTCTCTCACACACACACACACACACACACACACACAGTGCCTGGTTGTCAATCTTCATCTTACGTCCTTACCCTTGTTGCCACAACCAATCTCCATCTTACTTCCTCACCTATTATTGCCATGACTTGATCGCTTCCGTCTGCCCAATTGCTATGGCTTCCCTTACAGTAACAATCATTTTCACCTTTGCAGCCCTTCTTAAATGGATCGGGCCTCTCCTGCGATACCAAAATGGTCCATCCCACGCAACCGCGAAGTCTGATTGTGAAGGCCTCGGTTGCCACAGAAGCTCCTGCCAAAGTTGTGAAGGAATCCAAGAAGAACGACGAGGGCCTAGTCATCAACACCTTTAAGCCTAGATCGCCTTACATAGGGCTTTGTCTTCTCAATAAAAAGATCGTTGGCGATGATGCACCAGGAGAGACATGGCACATGGTCTTCAGCACAGAAGGTCCGTTTATTTATGCTTCCAAGACTTAGTGTTCGAGCTTTCTTGAGCCTATTACCGTTGAAACGTGCGAAATCTTACAAGCTCCTTTCCGCCTTAAAAATCTATAAAGTATTATGAACCTGCAGGCAAATTAGAATACAGAGAAGGCCAATCCATAGGCGTCATTCCTCCTGGTGAGGACGCCAAGGGCAAGCCACAAAAGCTGCGGCTTTACTCCATTGCTAGCAGCGCCCTTGGAGATTTTGGAGACAAGAAAACTGTAAGTTCCATCGCTTAGTAGTCGGCTTTAGATTGTGTTGCTCTTGAGGATGGTCCATTTCTCAGACTCTTTCCCCTTTATTGTAAAGTTGTACTTCCAGTTGAAATATTTTCTTTTGTAATGTCTCAAGCTGAAGATGAACTTTTGCTGATCTGTTTTGCTTTGCATGGGATGGTAGGTGTCACTCTGTGTCAAGAGACTTGTGTACACCAATGATAAAGGAGAAGAAGTGAAAGGAGTCTGCTCTAACTATCTATGTAAGTTCATCGAATGTCAATCAGTTTTATCTCTTATCGGTGTGTCACTTTTCGACTGGGGTTTGATCTTGTTATCCGCTGTACAGGCGACTTGAAACCGGGGGAGCCTGTTGCAATAACAGGTCCCGTAGGCAAAGAGATGCTTATGCCTAAGGACGAGAACGCCACAATCATCATGGTAACTTTTGATAGCCTTAACTGTGATGGATATCCAGTAGTGTGGCTGATGATTGACAACCAAATTCGTTGTTTTATTGGCAGCTTGGAACAGGGACAGGTATAGCACCTTTCAGAGGGTTTCTGTGGAAGATGTTTTTTGAAGAGCATGCTGACTACAAGGCAAGCTAATCTTTGTCATTCTATGTTGGGTCACACTGTTGTTGTTACTATCACGGTTGAGAATGTGATTTCTTTTGTGGCAGTTCAAGGGCCTTGCCTGGCTATTCTTGGGAGTACCCACAAGCAGCACGCTTCTTTACAGAGAGGTCAACTCTATGACTTGCCTGCTTATCCTGACATGGTTACCCATTGTTTCTTTGTGCTGTGTGAATCTAAGCCAGTTTACCATGAGCAAACAGTTGACCTGCCTTAGTGACGTGGTTTTATCATTACAGGAATTCGAGCTGATGAAGGAGAAATTCCCAGACAAGTTCAGACTAGATTTTGCTGTCAGCCGTGAACAGAAAAATGAGAAGGGGGAGAAGATGTACATACAGACGAGAATGGCCGAGTATGCAGATGAACTCTGGGAACTTCTCAAGAAGCCCAATACTTACGTGTACATGTGTGGGCTGAAGGGAATGGAGAAAGGAATTGATGACATTATGACGAGTTTGGCTGCAAGAGATGGTAACATCGTACTTAATCAGAACATGTAGTGTTGTCTTGTTGGCGTTCTAGTAGAGTGTCAAAAGATTTTAATGTACGGTTTTGAATGGAAGGAGTTATTATAGTCTTACAATTCAAAAGCAGCAAAGGTTTTGAATTTCATTCATACTGTTGCAGACCTTCAGAAAAGATGTCTGCATAAATCATATAATCAGAAACGCAAATATTTATTAGAAATAGATGCAAAATCATATTATTTATAGATGAAATACTGCAGACTAGATCTGTCTGTATAAATCACGTAAGTGGCAATGTAAAGTCTCCACATTGTGTTAGATTCAAAGCTTCAGAATATGTGTCTGCATCATCTAAGCTTTAGAAAGGATGCGTGTCTGCATCAACCTTCTAAATCTTGCCAATTATGGTCCGTTGCAGGATATGACTGGGTGCAGTACAAGCGAGAGCTGAAGCAGAATGAGCAATGGAATGTAGAAGTGTACTAGAAGCATGCTTCACGCGAATGAGTGGTAAAGGCTCAACGCGCAAGCGTTTGTATTGTCCTCTGTAATATGGTGTAATTTTTGTGCTTTCTCAATCTACTTGTGGGGAAAACAGCTGGCTATGCCAGGGGCGATTCTTATCAGCGCCCTATCTGTCTGCTCAGCTCCCAAAAAGTTTTCTCCTGCCAGCGGATCCATGTGCCCCATACCCAATGCTGTAACTTCACTCCCAATATTTAAGCAAAAAGAGGCAATTCAGGCCGAATAGGCGGAGGCCATATTCCTTGATGTTGTGAGCGATCAAGTTTTTACTCGAGCGTCATGCAAGAACGTACCTGTCATAACATTCAGATGTTAGCTATGTCATACGTCTCATGAATGACCAACTACGTCCACCAACAGTGTGCATGACACTACAAAGAAGAGGTTGGAAGGGCATATTGTACAGCTACTTCTATATCCATCTATGTCTTCAGATTTATCTATCTACATATTAATATGAAGGATGAGTCCCTCTTTGAAAACACTTGTCATCTAAATAGAATTCCTGGGACAAGCACGAAAGGGAAACAAAACAAGATCGATCCCTCGGTCCATCTGCCCTATGTGTGCACCTTGAGAAATCTGTGGCCCTTCACCCAAATTCAGTCTTTGCATTTTGGGTAATTATTTTGCAGCACATGCTCCCTGCGGTCCTTCGTCGATTCGATTCTCTTCTGGTTTGCCCTAAGGTATCATTTAGATTGCAAGGAGCGCTTGTATGCGCCATAGACGAGAAATTTCTAAGGCCTTTCTCCCCTCACTACCTCCCCCTCTCTTCACTAACACTAGTTTGTTTCTGTTACAGCTCTACTCACCTAGGTGTTTATGTACATAAACTGCCCCTTGAGAATGTAGGCTTTGTTTTGATTGAGGCTTGATTATTTTGATTGCAATGTAGTTTGATTAAGCTTTTAGCACCCAAAGGTGAATTGTATATTGATATTTGAGGACATATGGTATTGGTCCTATCCACCTAAGAGGCATATGAAAGGATATTAATAAAGCTTTTTTTTTTCTTTATATACATATCCTTTATACTATCAATGTAAATCAATTATACCTTGTGGTGACATGTATCTCCCCCATGCTATCCACATTTTGGAAGGGGCGCGACACACTAATGTAAAGAGTAGGCTTGAGCTAATTGCACAAACACCTGCATGCGTATGATATTGAAGTTAGGTGCAACTTTTGAATATATCATAATGTATCTGAAGATAATATATATTCCTTTAAGCCATATTGAGACTTGATCAACTTCAAAGCTTGAAGATGATAGTGCAAAAGTATCAGTTTAGGGTGAAAACGGTTTCATTATAGCGGTAATTTCTTAAATTTTTTCTTTACTTTTATGGACCATGGCATTATTAGAAAGCTTGTCTACTTCTCTTTTGATTCTTTATTTTATCATTGACATTGTGCTTTTTATTACCTTACACATATTACTTTGAATAGAATGTCATTACACAATTGGTGTATTGAAGATATCAAAAACCTATTGAGTAATATGAACCAAGCTTAGAGACCACATTGTTGCAGGTAAGTTGAAGCTATTGTGCTAGAGTGAAGCTTTACTTTACTTGCAAAGAGATATAGCTCATGAAGCGAGCAAGCTATTTTAGACAATTATGTGGTGGCTTAGGAGACCTTTCACCCCATGGCACATAAGAACGAAGAGTAGATATATCAAGGGCAAGATGTAAAAACGTTGCTTTTTATTCAAGCAGAAATTCTAATTTTCAAAATTTGAAAATACGAGAGAGGCGGTTGCAAGGTCCTCACTCCTTGATGACTCTCTATCTCTCTATTTAGATATGCACACACATGTGCGTGCACACGCATGCATGTACACACACGTGCACACATGAGTGCACGCGCGCACACACACACGCGCACACACACACATAGTAAATAGTCCTTGTGGCTCTGAAAGCTCCTCTCTCTCTCTCTCTCTCTCTCCATACATCACATCTAAACACGTCTCATCTTGAACATGATCTTGAATATGATATATCGTTGGCTTTCTCTCTCTCTCTTTTCTATTTCTCCTTCTATATTGTGAGGTTGAAAAGAAAAGAGAGAGAGTGTGCAACCCAATACCTTGACACATGCAAGAAAGTCCTAGCTCATGAATAATCATGCAAAAAAATAAATTTCATACCCTTTAGTTTAGGGGAATTAGCTTAATTGAGGCCGGAGTATAAAAGACAAGAGGGTGTTGATGTAAGGATCTTTTTTCTCATTTGCTAAATTTCTCCATTTCTTAGAGCTTGAGGATCTCTACCTTCCCCAACAAAATTGAGCGTGTATTCTCAATGCCCACCATTGCAAGAGGTGGATTTCTTGCAATAGCCCCACATGATTTGCATTGTACCTTTGATTCATTCTAGGTATGGCTTCATTATGCTATAGTCTTAATACATGTTCAATTATGGCATGGCTATGGTTAGTTGATTCAATTGTTGTTTCTTGAATTTCTTGCCATTTTAATTCAAGTTAGGCTAAGTTCATTTCAATGGTATTAGAGCCTTGTGTTTGATTCTTGGCAAGGTCGTTTTCAAGCCTAGATATGGTTACTAGCAGCATATAGGGTAATTAAAGTTTAAGATTTGGTTATAGGACTTGGTATAGCTCAAACCATGACTGGTCGGGGTTCTTTGCAATTAGTCTTCACTATTCTTGGAGTTCTTTGAGAAGATCTAAAGAAGAAATAACAACTTCTTGGGTATTTTAGTAGCTTGTGGTTAAGAAGATTCACATTTTGGAGGTTCTTGGTCTAATTAGGGTTAAGGGAGTTTAGGAGAAGGCTACGTAAGGTTGGTTTCTATTAATCCAAGGTTTCCTTCTCTTCTCTTAGCTTGCACCAAGCTCCCATGGGCTAATTTCATGACCTGATCTCTCTCTTCCGAGTGTACATCATTCTCCTTATTCCCAGGAGCATTTGGAGTAGCATAGTGATCAGCTTGATAAGTAGCAAGCCACATGGCAAATCAACTTGATCAACATGATTTTTGGTGCAAATTTTGGGTTGCATTTTGGCAATCTTCAGCTTTAATCTCATCCATGATGCTTTAAGATTTAATTAAGGCATTCTTTGATGACTCTTCTAAAAACTGATGGCATTCTATTCAAAGATTGAAGGTCAGACATGGATTCTCTTTCTTAGCGTTGTTGTTGAGTATTCATGATAATAGTGAATTCTTAACAGTTTCTTCAAGATTCTTGGGGCTTTACTTCTCTAAACTTTAGAAAACTTTCTCCTATCTCATTCTTTAGACATTGAACCATTTTCTCTTTTCTTGAAGCTTCTATTAAACCTTGGATACGGAGTTTGTTGACAATAAGTAAAATCTTACTTGGTTCTTGAAATTCTAATGGGGCTTTCATATGTGTGTGTGTGTGTGTGTGTGTGTGTGTGTGTGTGTGTGTGTGTGTGTGTGTGTGTGTGTGTGTGTGTGTGTGTGTGTGTGTGTGTGTGTGTGTGTGTGTGTGTGTGTGTGTGTGTGTGTGTGTGTGTGTGTGTGTGTGTGTGTGTGTGAAAGGGGGGGAAGAGATGTAAAAAGGGTGAGAGATGGAGGGGTTGGGGGTAAAGGAGAGGGGTAAGAAAGGGGAGGGAGGGGGAGAGGTGAAAAAGGGGGCAGAAGGAAGACATATAGGTTGTAGAGGGAGAAGAGAGATGAAAAGGGAGGAGGGAGGGAACGAGAGAGAGAGAGAGAGAGAGAGAGAGAGAGAGAGAGAGAGAGAGAGAGAGAGAGAGAGAGAATAAATATATGAGAGGAGTCACAGAGAGATAGTGGGGGTGAAAAGGGGTAGAGAGAGAGCCAAAAAAATAGTAAGAGAGATTCAAGATAGAGAGAATATAACATATGCAGTTCGTATGTCTTTTGTTTGTGGTCAGGTGCAACATTATTTCTAATTGTAACATGCAAAGCAAGTATGGATAAAGTTTACAAGTTTGGTGCATAATGAGAGGTGTTGTATACATATATGATTCTCTATACACCTAAATGCAAGTACATGTCTATCCTTTTGTAAATGCATACGAGAGAGAGAAAAAGAGAGTAAAAATAGAGGGGAGAGATGCAAAAGTGGTGTGAGGGGTTGCAAATAGAGGAGAGGGATAAACAAGGGGAGGAAGGGAGAGGTGGAAAGGAGGAGAGAGAGGAAGTGATGGGTGTTGTAGAGAGAGGAGAGAGATAAAAAAGGGAGAGGGAGAGAGAGGGGAGAAGGCTAGAGAGAGAGATATATATATATATAACAGATATGTGAGAAAATTCACAAAGAGGAGAGGTGTGAAAAGGGTAGGGAGAGAGAGAGATTGGCAATAAATAGTGAGATAGATTCAAAAAAGAGAGAAAATAGTGAGCATGCATGTGACCTCTTATGCTCAAGGACGCAAAAGAAGAATATGTGTTCATGCTATGGTTGTGCAATTATACAGATGTTACAACTATATAGATGTTATAGTTGTGCAATGGAAGTGAATTATATGGTGTTTTTACACTCAAGGATGGCAAAGTTACTATGTGATAGGGCACGGCAGCTTCGCTTCCTTGTTGCGCAAGGAACGCTAATCTCCACTAAATAGCTTGCTTTGATCTCCTTCCTTTCGAGCCAACAACTTGGTCCTCCAGCATCACAACTTTTGCTCCATACTTAAGATCCGATTTTCATTGCAAATTTAGAGCTTCTCTCAGTTTAGCACATACAATATTGTTCTCCCATCTTTTCACCATCAATGAAAATCTGAAGGCAATTGATCAAAGCAGGTATTTCAAGGATCTCAAGTGGATTTGATGTTCATTCGAAAGTCCCCACATCTACCACTAGAATCAACTATGGAGCTTGCAACAAATGTGAAGCTCATTTAAACCCTCTTGCAATATAGCCTACGGTTGATAAAGGTGACAATTGTGGAATATCTTGATTTGTACTAATGTTACATGCATGGAACGCTAGACCACTTCGCAGCAAGCAAAGTTATCATGCTATTGCATGGCAACTTCACTCGACAATCCATTTCTCCTCTTTCACTCTCCTATTTTCCCTCTATGTTTCTAATTTTTTCATTCTCTCTCTCTCTCTCTCCCCCCCCAATTCCCTATATCTAAATTTTTTCTCTCTTTGTGCCTTTTATTTTAGTTTATTCTCTCTCTCTCTCTCTCTCTCTCTCTCTCTCTCTCTCTCTATCTCTCTCTCTCTCTCTCTCTCTTCCCTTTTATCTCCTCTCTTCTCTTTTCCTTCTCTCTCTCTCCCCTCTTTTTTCCTTTTTTATTCTCTCTTTTAACTTTAATATTTTCTCTCTCTACACTTCTCTCTCTCTCTCTCTCTCTCTCTCTCTCTCTCTCTCTCTCTCTTTGTGAGAGTGAGCCGCCCTAAAGTGGAAGCACATAGTAGAAGCAAGAACTATGGTGAAAGGAGCAAGAGCAAGAGAGAGAGCGAGAGAGAGAGACACACACACACACACACAAAGAAGATGTGGGAACTCCAATAGTCACAATGA